>NW_026731885.1:0-545000 GCF_028476545.2 Physella acuta
AAAGTCGCTTGAAAAAATAAATCAAGTTTCCCACAAACACACCACAATCCAAATGTCAACGATTAATATCCGATCAATCACTCCTTACATCCCCCCACACACACTTTATCACACACACACACACACTTTACACACACACACACACTTTACCACACACACACACTTTACCACACACACACACACACACACTTTACCACACACACACACTTTACCACACACACACACTTTAACACACACACACACACTTTACCACACACACTTTAACACACACACACACACTTTACCACACACACACACGGGAAATTACCGGGTGTACTCATTGCAAAAATCGTACATCCTCGATACACCAATCTGACGGTAAATTGCAGGACTTGAGGTCCCGGGGCGAAACTACAACACTGCCGTCTGCCGCTACCATTGCTGTCGTATTATCGTCAGGTGTGCGGGGAAATATTTTTGTTTCAATCGATTTAATGTATAGGCCTACTCAATATGGTAGGCTTGGTAGTCGGGACTGAAGGAATCTGCACAATTAGTATGCGTCAATACCCTGGGCATACTCATATATATATATATATATATATATATATATATATATATATATATATATATATATATATGTATATGTATATATATATATATATATGTATATGTATATGTATATATATATGTAAATGTATATATATATATATATATATATATATATATATATATATAATATATATATATATATATATATATATATATATATATATAAACAATGTAATTGTTTGGCACAGTTAATGAGTCGAGTTTCTGATTTGTTAAAAATGTGAGCTAATTTAAAAGTGTGTAAACATACTAGTACCGCTATAATGGATTGAATATAGATTTCTAAGTGTGTTTGCAAAGATGTTTTGTTAATTTCTTTTTTATTTCTTTCGCTGCATTGTAAAAACGTAGACAATTTACCATATTTTAACTTGGTCTGTTGATTTTTAATTATCTGCGGGGATATTTTTAATATTTATTTTTCTCTTAATAAACAATAAACGATAAGCGAATGTTAAAAATAATTATGTTAAAGCACGATTAAGGCAGGACTTATGAGTTTAAAAAGCAATATCAAGTCTACCACTCAACACTACCATCGACAAACACAAACCTCTCTCTAAAAACAACAAACCTCTAGTTGACAAACCCTCAGCCCACAAACCTCTTGCCCATTCCCCCCACCCACACACCCACACACATATTCTATAACACTTAACTTCATTTCCGCTAACCAGTCAATCCAGGTTTAAGAGCTTGATTAGCATATTAAACACAGGTTTAAGTCATTCAGTGTTCATTTCATCGTTCTTGAAAATTAATAGCGCCACCACTAGATTAATACGCAGTCAATTGGTATCCGCTATATCACGAACCGACACTATCCATGACCCCTCTATAACAGCCTTAATCCATGACCCCTCTATAACAGCCTTAATCCATGACCCCTCTATAACAGCCTTAATCCATGACCCCTCTATAACAGCCTTAATCCATGACCCCTCTATAACAGCTTAATCCACCACCACTCTATAACAATCATGACCACGACCCCTTTATAACAGCCATTATCCATGACCCCTTTATAACAGCTATGACCCACGACCCATCTATAACAGCCATGATCCATGACCCCTCTATAACAGCCTTAATCCATGACCCCTCTATAACAGCCTTAATCCACCACCACTCTATAACAATCATGACCCACGACCCCTTTATAACACCCATGACCCACGACCCCTTTATAACACCCATGACCCACGACCCATCTATAACAGCCATGACCCAAATCTGTATAAAATAATTGTGACACCGGACCCATTTTCAACTATAGCGACCATGACCCCCAAACTAAAATAGCTTAGATAAGCTACACTAGTTCCCATATGGAGACTGAACTCATAAAATTGATTAAATAGCTCACGATAATTAGTATTGAATGCACCAGGTTTTAATGGATTCAGTGTAAAATTTAGTTTGGTATATAGGAAGTTGTTGGGGAGAATGTTACAGAATATAGTAATGCTGTATTTGTAATATAATAAATATTATATTGTAATTATTTAAATAATAAAATTGTTTTGTTTTTTAATTGCGTAGTCTGAGCTAAATGTAAAAGCACGGGTAAATATTAAACTAAATAAATAATATATAATTAAGTAGTAAAATAAATGTAAAGAATTATATAGAAACGGAATTAAACACCCAATTAAATATTATTCAGGTTGAAAATTAGCTGTTATTGTTGTTAATGTGGTTTTTTTTTTTTTAATTGGCTATCACTAATGAACATTTTTAATGTAATTTGGAATCTTTTTGTATAAACAAAGGAATGATCGCTTTTCGTGGTATTTACTAGAGATTAATATTATTGTGTACCGTTGTACATACTCGTGTTTTAAATAACTGGTGTAGACGCTGTTATTAGTGTTAAATATATCTAATATTCGGCAAAGTTCTATGGGACTGATTGATATGGGACTGTTGGTAGTAATGTATAGCAAACAACACTAGCAACATTCAGATGGGAAATATTGAGGGAGGACATTTTCATTCACAAGGTAAGACGTAGGGTGTATGGCCGAGTAGCATTTAGCCGAAATATAAAAGAGACAGAACGTACTAAATAGCCGAAATGGAGCCTATATAGGATGTACAACATAGCCGAAATATAGTCGAGACAATGCTTACTATATAGCCTAAACATTAAGTACTATATATCCTAGACACTAAGTACAATGTAGCCGGAGTATAACAGAGACAGGATGTAACAAATAGCCGATATTTGACGTACCATATAGTAGAAGTATAGCCGAGACGGGACGTATTATATAACCGAGATTTGACGTACTATAGGGCCTATATCCAAAGTATAACCGAGACAGGACGTACTAAATTGCCGAGATTTGACGTACCATATAGTAAAAGTATAGCCGAGACAGGACGTGCCATATCCATATAGCCGATATTTGACGTACCACATAGCCGAAGTATAGCCGAGACATGACGTATTATATAGCCTCAACATGACGTACTATATGACAAGACGCGAGCGATGTCTGTATTAGAACATGTAAAGTTCTCCTCACAAGAAGAACCTAACTTAAAACGTCTCTCACAAACCCACACGCTTTGAGACTGTGTACCCCCGTGTGAAATAAAACTATTTCAAATTGCTTGAAAGGCTTACAAATTGGATTACCCGAAATCTCTCTCCAACAAACATAAACAAGGATTAAAATAAGATTAATAAACTTAGCTTACATCCGAGAAAAAATGGATTATCTGTGGTCACACGCTTTGTTTAAGAATCTGGTCTAATTAACGTACGGTGCAGCTAATTCTGTTAATTAAGGTCAACGCCGAATAAACGTATTAAAAAAAAACAAGGAGTAATTCCAAATATAAATGAACTGAGTTAGTCTTTATTCAACTTTATAATTAATGACCCAAGAATATGTTACAATGATTGGTAATAGTATATGTCAGTAAATGATAATAGAATTAAATACTGAGTTGTTGTTTTTATACATGTAAGGGATGTAATCCTAAAACAGTTGTCTGTTCACAAGACAAATCCACCACACACTATCCAGGTGAGTCGCACAATCGAAACCACAACAAACTTGATAATAAAATATAATTTTAAAATTCAACATACGATTTGGTGAATTATAAATCCAACTCCTGAATTAGTTCCCAGCTAGCCGCCCAAGTGCACAGAGCGAAACAGTCTTTGTTTTTCAAGTGAGTGCTTCAAAAAATTACAGCCTTCAAATTTTCAACTTAAATCCAAAGAAAAGTTGGGCTACAACGATCTAGAACCGTGGCGCAAGAAGCGTAAACTCAACCCCCCAAACTAGACTTGCCACCGCGCAGAGATTAGTGCGATATTCCCTACCTCCGTAAGACTTTGACAATCGGGCGACTCCGGCAGGCGGCGGGGACCGCCGAAGGACCGAAATGAAAAGCTACCTGATTGGTTGAAATAGACCCCTAGCGGTGCTCGGTATAGAAAATCTCTCCCTGCGGTTTTTTTCTCTCTCTCTGCAGGCTTGAGTTGTGTTTCGTTTCGCTAGTTTGTGTCTGGCTTCGGCGGGGCGTGTTCAACTTTTTTTAAAAAAAAACTAGCAAACCGGTGGCAAAAAAACGGTCGATTATAGAAAGCGTGGTTGGAGTTGGGGGGTTTTGAACAATAATTTTACCCTGCAACGCTTGAGGTTTTCAATGCAAATGTTCCCATCTCCTAGAGGCATTGAATCTTCAAGTCACTATTGTATGTTTACAACAAAAGAATGTAAAAAAAAAAATTCGCGTTGCTTTACTTTCGCTACTGCGGAATTCGGTTTCCTTGACATCAATATTTATCAAGGGAAAAGGAGGTTTTAAACCTGGACAAAGGAGGTTATAGGTTTTGATCATTGAATTTGAGCGAAAACAAACTCCCTTGTGTGTGTTTAGTGATAAGTTGCCTTGTTAAGATAGCTCAACAAGACACTCTGTACTCGCTTAGTAATTGATATTCCTACGGTAGAGATAGCGAGGCATTTTTTGTCGTGTAATATTTATTTTAATTCACTAAAATTGAAATTAGTTGTTATTGAATGCTAATATAATCTATGATTGCAATCTTACAATTTTTTGTTGTGGGTAATTTGGATTGATTTCATATATGGGGAAATGGGTTTTTCGTACTGGTATGGTTGAAGTGCTATAGCGTTAGGTAGAAGAAAAAATATGGACATATATTAAGTTGTGTTGTCTAGAAGGTTATGTAGGAAGTAGAGATTTAAGGTTAGGGTGTTAGGTTAGGAGTATGGTGTTAGGGTGTTAGGTTAGGAGTATGGTGTTAGGGTGTTAGGTTAGGAGTATGGTGTTAGGGTGTTAGGTTAGGAGTATGGTGTTAGGGTGTTAGGTTAGGAGTATGGTGTTAGGGTGTTAGGTTAGGAGTATGGTGTTAGGGTGTTAGGTTAGGAGTATGGTGTTAGGGTGTTAGGTTAGGAGTAGGGTGTTAGGGTGTTAGGTTTAGAGTATAGTGTTAGGGTGTTAGGTTTAGAGTATGGTGTTAGGGTGTTAGGTTTAGAGTATGGTGTTAGGGTGTTAGGTTTAGAGTATAGTGTTAGGGTGTTAGGTTAGGAGTATGGTGTTAGGGTGTTAGGTTTAGAGTATAGTGTTAGGGTGTTAGGTTAGGAATATGGTGTTAGGGTGTTAAGTTAGGAGTATGGTGTTAGGGTGTTAGGTTAGTAGTAGGGTGTTAAGGTGTTAGGTTTGGAGTATGGTGTTAGGGTGTTAGGTTTGGAGTATGGTGTTAGGGTGTTAGGTTAGGAGTATGGTGTTAGGTTTGGAGTATAGTGTTAGGGTGTTAGGTTAGTAGTAGGGTGTTAAGGTGTTAGGTTTGGAGTATGGTGTTAGGGTGTTAGATTAGGAGTATGGTGTTAGGTTTGGAGTATAGTGTTAGGGTGTTAGGTTTAGAGTATGGTGTTAGGGTATTAGGTTTAGAGTATGGTGTTAGGGTGTTAGGTTTAGAGTATGGTGTTAGGGTGTTAGGTTTAGAGTATAGTGTTAGGGTGTTAGGTTAGTAGTATGGTGTTAGGTTTAGAGTATGGTGTTAGGGTGTTAGGGTGTTAGGTTTAGAGTATGGTGTTAGGGTGTTAGGTTTAGAGTATGGTGTTAGGGTGTTAGGTTTAGAGTATGGTGTTAGGGTGTTAGGTTTGGAGTATGGTGTTAGGGTGTTAGATTTAGAGTATAGTGTTAGGGTGTTAGGTTAGGAGTATGGTGTTAGGTTAGGAGTATGGTGTTAGGTTAGGAGTATGGTGTTAGGTTAGGAGTATGGTGTTAGGTTAGGAGTATGGTGTTAGGTTAGGAGTATGGTGTTAGGTTAGGAGTATGGTGTTAGGGTTCTTTTAGAAGAAAGATGTAAGGGTGAAGTTAGCAGTAAGATTGTAGGTTTAGAGTGGGTGTTAGGGTTAACGCTATATTAGAGTATGAGAGACAAGTTATGATTGTTGATTGGAGGGTTAGGTGAACAGTGGGTCGTAAATTACGACGAAATTGATAGGTTAGGATCAAGATGTCAGGAATAGTTTAGTAATTGGATGAAAATATCGTGTTTCCTCCATTTTATCGTATTGTTTCGATGAGGTTATTTTCTGTTTTTAGTCGGATAGTTTTGAGATTAAGTTCTGCGTTTAAGAATAGCATATTTTATTTAAGTGGAAATATTCAGTTGGTGGGAAATATTTGACTGAGAAAGAAGTCTGGTGACCCCCAGAGGTGGTATGGTGGTGCAGTAGCAGTATCGTTAGGTTAATGATGAGGTTGGATAATAGTGAGGTGGTATAATGGAGAGGTGGGATCATTGAGAGGTGGGATAATGGAGAGGTGGGATAATGGAGAGGCGGGATAATGGAGAGGTGGGATAATGGAGAGGTGGGATAATGGAGAGGTGGGATAATGAGGAGGTGGGATAATGAGGAGGTGGGATAATGGAGAGGTGGGATAATGGAGAGGTGGGATAATCGCGAAGCGGGATAATCAACATTTGGGTTCATAATAAGCTGAGTTAACAGGTTAAGTGGGGTAATTATTATGTGAGGTAGTTCTATGAGACGGTCATAATTGTTGACCAGTTGATAGCGACCAAATGAGAAAATTTCCTCTTTAAGTACCGATAAATAAAGTAAATAGTTTTCGCATACCATTGAACTGCCAAAATATCTTTGTGATTCTGCCCCGCCCCACCCCCGGCACTTATTATAGTTTTATTAATTTAAACCCTTTCTTCATGTTCATAACCTGCTTCGTGTGTCACCCCAGGTACCTTAACTGAATCTCTGTCAAGCTAAATATTCCATTTTTTAAAAGTTAAAATTTTATTTGTTTCGTTTCATAGATTGTATCTATAAAATGAAAACCTCGTAAGTGTTGCTTTTTATAAAACCCTCGATGACATTAGATCAAGATTGTAAGAACCATCGTGAACAGTGTGAACCGTAAGTCATTACTCCATTGCACGATATTCTTGCAGTAGAAGACTGGGAGACAATGTCTTACGACACCCGACAACCACTGCAATCGTCTGCCCGCCGGAGCATACGATATCCGACACAAACACAGCAGAACCCTCCCGATATACGTGATATAGATCTATATATTACCGAGACAGTTGTTTTTTTATTAAAGATATCTCACATTACATTTGGGGGGAAAAGGGGCACCATTATATCATCGGTTACACCAGTTTTTAATGGCGGCAGTGGCTGGGGTATAATTTATAGTTGGTGTCACCCCGGCCAGGCGAGCAGAGAGTTTATTTCAGTCATTGAATTCACGAAGTCACGCTGTTTCTCGGCAGACAGATCAGGACGAGAAAATTTTTTGTCGAAGGGTTTGGGTTACCGTAGCTATGTGGGGGGAACGGGGGGGGGGGGGGGGGGGGGGGCAAACAAGGGGTGCAGGTTTCATTTAATTGATACATCTCTGGTTATCTTTATATATATATATATATATATATATATATATATATATATATATATATATATATATATATATATATATATATATATATATGTATGTATATATATAATATATATATATATGTATATATATATATATATATATATATATATATATATATATATATATATATATATATATATATATATATATATATATATATATATATATATATATATATATATATATCTTACCGTCAAAAAAAAAACACAGAAAGAACAGAGGCCATAAAAGAGCAGTTTTTGTTTTAATTGTTTCGTTTAAACTAGGGGGGTAGAAAATGTTTAGTAGCGTAATAGCATAAAAAATATTTAGCAAAAAAAAAATTATGATAATTCTATTAAATCAAATTTTAAAATGTTAATCTTAAGGTAACAAAAAGAAATGTCATTATACCATACCTGACCTGGGGTTGATAGGAGACACCTCGATAGATGTCGTGGGGTAGATAGAACACAGCCTTGATGTCCTGGGGTAGATAGGACACAGCCTTGATGCCCTGGGGTAGATAGGACACACCCTTGATGTCCTGGGGTAGATAGGACACAGCCTTGATGTCCTGGGGTAGATAGGACACAGGCTTGATGTCCTGGGGTAGATAGGACACAGCCTTGATGTCCTGGGGTAGATAGGACACAGGCTTGATGTCCTGGGGTAGATAGGACACAGCCTTGATGTCCTGGGTAGATAGGACACACCCTTGATGTCCTGGGGTAGATAGGACACAGCCTTGATGTCCTGGGGTAGATAGGACACAGGCTTGATGTCCTGGGGTAGATAGGACACAGCCTTGATGTCCTGGGGTAGATAGGACACAGCCTTGATGTCCTGGGGTAGATAGGACACAGGCTTGATGTCCTGGGGTAGATAGGACACAGCCTTGATGTCCTGGGTAGATAGGACACAGCCTTGATGTCCTGGGGTAGATAGGACACAGCCTTGATGTCCTGGGGTAGATAGGACACAGCCTTGATGTCCTGGGGTAGATAGGACACAGCCTTGATGTCCTGGGTAGATAGGACACAGCCTTGATGTCCTGGGGTAGAAAGGACACAGCCTTGATGTCCTGGGGTAGATAGGACACAACCTTGATGTCCTGAGGTAGATAGGACACACCCCCAAAGATCCCTATCCTAGATAGGCCACCCTGCTCGCAGCGACCCTGTCATTAAAAACACATCAGCGGGTAGACTCGGACGTGAACTGACGCAACTGACCAGAAGGGGGGGGGGGAGGGGGAACGGGGGGGGGGGGTGCTCGCGGTGACGTCTCAAATGGCACCTCGTCACGCTCGACCAACCACCGAAGGGTGTCATCAAATTGAGCGTTAGGGCGGAACTTAATGTACCTGTGGCGACAACCCTCCCCCCATCCCCACACACACATCCTTTATCACATACAACAGGTTTGATTTTAGTGTCTGTTCACTAACATGCCACAAGGGGTAGTCCAAGTCAATCATTCTATCGAAAGGCCAGTTACATTAAAGGAGCTTAACTTGGATCTTTAAACCCCATTTGATGGGGTGGAAGGGGGGGGGGGGTACCTGTAAATGTCGATGAGGGAGTAATTAAGGTATATTTCATTGAGACGTATTGCTAGTCATTAGCGAATACCACGTGGTCGTAATTTTTGTTTGCGTCATAAGCAATGGCAGATGGCATTTTTTCTCAGCAGTAAACTAAAACGTCGATCTAAATATAGTGAGAATGCTTTGGAGTCTAGCTGTGGCAGTCTTAGGGCTGGGCCTTATGTTTGAGTTGTAGGCTTGCCTTTAAACAGTGAGTTATGCGCGTGTTTTATAACAGAAAAACTTCACTGTTACCCCATCCTAACACCATGTAACGGTACAAGCCATTTCCTTAGAACAACAACTAATATTATTTCACTTTTCCAGAAACTCCCATCTCCACCCCAAACTACGATACAATTTGGTCAAACTAAAGCTAAAATTTGGAAATCACAGCTTTCAGAAAACAAAGAAATATATTATGTCTCAACTTAAAATGGTGGTAAAGACGTGTTTGGAGAAGTTGCGTAAACAAGTAAACAATATTTAAACCATTCTAGTCATTAGAAAGTCATTACCAAAAACAAAATAAGGAAAAATCCAAATGAAGTCACCATACAACATAATTTAACGAAATGCTAAACCACCGCCCCCACTACCTTCGTTTGAGATCGCTAACAAGATCTGTCCAAACAAGTTGCAGTCTTTCACAACGTCTACAAGCGGCCTCTGATTCTTTTGTTTCGCTCTCGTCGCTACTTTTAAACAACGTTGGTCCTGTGGCTCCTGTGGGTCCTGCGGGTCCTACGGGTCCTTCATGTCCTGCGGGTCCTACGCTGTTGACTTAAACCTAACCCTGTCCTTGACTCTGACACTAATCTTGATCCTAATCTAGCAAGGACTCTAACCCTAGTCCTAACCTGAACCCTGACCAAAATCCTAGCCCTAACATTTGATGCTATGAGTAGCACTATACCCAACACCGACGATGGTGAAGGAGGGGGGGGGGGGTCAATACAGCGTTGTATTACCGTCGCTGGATATTTTTTTTTAAAGAATCAAATACTAAAAACGCGAGTTCAAAAGATTTTTTTTTAAATGAATCAAAACTTTTAAAATTTATATCCACAGGAGCTTATAAAAACCTGTAATGAAATACGCATTTAAACATAAAAAGAAGTCAATAAACCGCTGATAAATTAACTTCGATATCTACCCTCCCGCCCCTGAAGCCATAAAGAAGGGAAATTATACAGCCAACAAACTTGCTTAACGCGCAGCGAGATACACAATAATCCAATAAAAATGGCGTTTTTATCGGTCAAATATTTATAATTTGACTGGTACATTTTAAAAACTGTAACCGGGATTTCTATACGATACAAGTAATTTCTAAGTAGGGGGTGACTTTTATTTTTAATTTATATCCGGGCCTTCTTTTTAACCGTTGTGATCTCCCAATTTCAACTGTCCCTACGCACACAGCGGTGCCCAATATAGATTCTAGACCAATATAGCTTGTTTTTTTTTTATCAAAGCATTGGCTTCTATGTGTGCATGAATTCGTGGCCTCTATATGTGTAAAAGTATGAATTGCTAAACAAATGCCGGTATAAAGAGGACTGCGGGGAACGAAATCACAGAAAACAAATCGATGGGACTCAACTCGACAGACGTTACGTCTTCAAAAACATCTTGACTTTAACAACTGGGCTCTGACAATCTTGACAAATGGTCAGTTCGGCGAAGTACCAATTTAAAATAATGTTGCTTGTTTTATTTATTTCCAAACAGACTTCGAATATAAAAACGTTGTTCTTATTTCACTTGTTGCCTATTTTGTGATTAATTAGTGATTTTCTTTTGAAACTTTGCTAATTAAAAGTAATGTCTAACTTATATACTTGCAAGAAATAGTCCTCTAGATGACGCGATAAAAAGTCACTGTGACTTTTTCCTACAATCATGCTAACATTCGCGGTGGGGTGGTGGTGGATCGGTAAAATTAGCATACTTACATGTTTCACAATCAGATATTAAACATCACATTAAGGGATGTTTAAATAGATCTTTAACACATGTCAACGCTTAAATGATAAGACCTTGTCATTATCACGAGATGCCAATTATGCTAGAGAGGAATTTTGGTGGGATCTCAAAAAGGTCTTTTACATGAGGAGACTTTATGTTAGGATATCAAAACGGTCGTTAACATAAGTTAGCATTATTTATGATTTCAAAAAGATTATTTATTAAAAACGACTATTGTTTAGGCCTATTAGGACATTCGAACATTCTCTACAATTTCAGCAGACACAAGTTTGTCCATTTTGTCACTTCGATGTGTCCAAGTTCAACGAATTTGTCCAGATTCAACGAATTCGTTCAGATTCAACGAATTTGTCCAGATTCAACGAATTTGTCCAGATTCAACGAATTTGTCCAGATTCAACGAATTTGTCCAGATTCAACGAATTTGTCCAGATTCAACGAATTTTTTCAGATTCAACGAATTAGCCCAGATTCAAAGAATGTGTCTAGATTCAACGAATGTGTCTAGATTCAACGAATGTGTCCAGATTCAACGAATTAGCCCAGATTCAACGAATTAGCCCAGATTCAACGAATTAGCCCAGATTCAACGAATTAGCCCAGATTCAACGAATTAGCCCAGATTCAATGAATTTGTCTAGATTCAACGAATGTGTCCAGATTCAACGAATTTGTCCAAATTCAAAAAATGTGTCCAGATTAAACGAATTTTTTCAGATTTAACGAATTAGCCCAGATTCAAAGAATGTGTCTAGATTCAACGAATGTGTCCAGATTCAACGACTTTGTCCAAATTCAACGAAGTTGTCCAGATTCAACGAATGTGTCCAGACTCAAACCTAGTATGATCACGAGACCTATGCACTCGGCCACGTGATGTAGCATAGAATGTAAATATCTCTACTATCTAGATACGTGAGGTTGAAGGTGGGTATAAAAACGTGTGGGGTAGGGCAGCCATTTGCATAGAAATCTGTGGGCATTAAAAGTAGCTGCCAAAGACTGGCCACCACACCCCTCTCCCTCACCCACACACCCACACACCCACAATCACCAACACACACCAACCATCACCCCTGACTTATCGCCAGGCCCATTACAAAGAGCTAGCGCCCAGTGACCAGCAGGGCTCTAACAATAAAAACCCACGGCAATTAAGCTTTTATACGTCCGTGAATTTTATGCCCTGCAAGGGCGTGAGCCCGGTGGGGGTCCCCGGGCCGGTGGTTTGGGCGCGGTGTTTCGTTACCCTTTTCTTCTGCTACAATGTTGGGGGGTTGACGTCTGCTGGTCTGACACGTTTATGATGCGAGACTACTTGGCGATGGGGGTCCAGGGGTGACTTTCTGATTCCACGCACGGGGAGGGAGGGGTGCTGCCACCCCCTAGCGCCGCCCCTTCTCTTTCATCTGGTTCCAAGGAGATACAAAAGGTAAAACACGATTGATGATAACATCTGGTCTGCCAGTGTGTCTGTGTGTGTGTCTGTGTGTCGGTCTATAGGTTTCTATGTCCTCCTTTCCATCTATCCATCTATTCATCTATCCATCTATCTATCTGTCGATCTGTCGATCTGTCGATCTGTCCATCTATCCATCTATCCGTCTATCCGTCTATTCGTCAATCAATCTATCCATCTATCCATCTATCCATCTATCCATCTATCCATCTATCCGTCTATCCATCTATCCGTCTATCCGTCTATTCGTCTATCAGTCTATTCGTCTAGCCATCTATCCATCTATCCATCTATCCGTCTATCCATCTATCTATCTATTCATTATCCATTATCCATTATCCATTATCCATTATCCATTATCCATTATCCATTATCCATTATCCATTATCCATTATCCATTATCCATTATCCATTATCCATTATCCATTATCCATTATCCATTATCCATTATCCATTATCCATTATCCATTATCCATTATCCATTATCCATTATCCATTATCCATTATCCATTATCCATTATCCATTATCCATTATCCATTATCCATTATCCATTATCCATTATCCATTATCCATTATCCATTATCCATTATCCATTATCCATTATCCATTATCCATTATCCATTATCCATTATCCATTATCCATTATCCATTATCCATTATCCATTATCCATTATCCATTACCATTATCCATTATCCATTATCCATTATCCATTATCCATTATCCATTATCCATTATCCATTATCCATTATCCATTATCCATTATCCATTATCCATTATCCATTATCCATTATCCATTATCCATTATCCATTATCCATTATCCATTATCCATTATCCATTATCCATTATCCATTATCCATTATCCATTATCCATTATCCATTATCCATTATCCATTATCCATTATCCATTATCCATTATCCATTATCCATTATCCATTATCCATTATCCATTATCCATTATCCATTATCCATTATCCATTATCCATTATCCATTATCCATTATCCATTATCCATTATCCATTATCCATTATCCATTATCCATTATCCATTATCCATTATCCGTCTATCCATCTATCCATCTATCCATCTATCCATCTATCCTTATGTCCGTATGTCCGCCCGCCTGTCTGTCCGTCCTTCCGTCTGTGTATCCGCCTATCTATCCCTCCATCCGTCTAGCCGCTGTCTGTCCGTCTGTTCGTCCTACGGTCCGTCCGTTTGACAGTCTCTCTGCATTGAAATACATGTTTTCTTCTGATATGCGCAATCGTAAAAACTACAGAAAAATTTCATGTTGTATTTTTTCAACTCCAATCTTAGTATTACAACAAAAAAACTTCCATAATATAAAGCCGTGTTTGGTTTCATATGAGCGGCAAGCATCTCTAGACCTGAAGGTCCTAGATCACTAGATGAACAACCAGCATCTCTAGACATGAAGGTCCTTGATCACTAGCCTAGATGAACCACCAGCATCTCTAGACCTGAAGGTCCTAGATCACTAGCCTAGATGAACCGTAAATGAACCACCACCCATCGAGTGCTAGCTCCGTGTTATCACGTCATTAAGGGGCAGCAATCCTAATGGGGAGATAACTCTATTGTCCCTAACGAGCTGAGGGATCATAGAACTTGTTTTATCTAGGCGGAGCGGCGTCACCGGCCTTCTCATTGAGGGGAATTACGACCCGCGAGAGATAAGCCAACGTGGCCAAAATAGATAGGGGTGGACAACAGGATAATGGGGGTAGGGGGAGGTATGGGGGGAGATATAGCGTAAAGGTTGAATGACCGTTCAGCTTTCATTTTAAGACGATGGAAAAATAACCTATAAACATGAATACAAAATGCTTTTGTCTTTAGTAATACAACGTATGAATCTCTTGTTCGGCTGGCCACATTTCTATAATAGTTTATCTATTATAAAAAATAGTATGTTTTAATTTATGTGTCATTATGACTTCCATAAATGGATCGATTATATGCTGTTCTACCTCAGTGTGTGGGGAGAAGGGTCCACGATGTACATCCCTACCTGCAGTATGCTTGTAGGTTAGCAAAACTAAATGTCGTTATCCTGTAAACATCATTTATATCATAGATCTAGTTATATCACTAGATCTAGTTTTGCAAAAATAGCTGATGTCAATAAAAATTGAACTGCCGAAGACACGCTGTAAACAAACCGAAAGAAGTCTACAAAATGAATTTAAAAGAATAAATTTGTACTTAACATTTTTTTTTATTATAGATCTAGATCAAGATCTATATTACATTATTTACACCCCATTGCCATGCGTATTAATTAGGCTAATAGTAAGCCCTAATACTAGTAAATATTTATTGTATTTACAGTGCCACATCAAAATTCGGTAATGTATCGTAAAAGTTTTAGGTACGTACAATCGGCCGACACTACTAACGTGAAAGAAAGGTGACTCATTAATATGGCTTTAATACAAGTAGGGCCTTATAAAAAAACTTGACATCATTTACTGTCATTTCAATTTTATAAGAACAATGTGGAATTCTTCCTGTAATATTATGTTAGTGGGCCTAGATTTCCTCCTGATGCACCATAGATAGCTACAGGAGATTCTAAAGATTTAATAGAATGTCACCAATATAAAAGAGAAAACAGGCAGCCAATGTATTTTTCCAGAATAGTTGCATCATTAATATCTGGTAGATTATGCAGATAGACTGAATTATGATGTTAAATTGATAAACCGTAGAAGAAACCGGTGCTGACGTTATGCTTTGAAACTGTTGAAAGTCGTTGATCGGCTGTATTAATTGTATCCCATTATACTTATAGCTAAGAAGCTGTAAAGATTTTGTAATTCTAGTACAATTCTTACCGCCCCAAAAAAAAAATCTCAACTTCCATTGCTATTTTAGACCATAAAAGATCTAAAGGGATATAACTCAATATTTTTGTTACTGTAGGAGTTATCGGTTTTAATTTTTTATTGCTATGATGATAAGTAAATCATCAAAATTAGCATAATCAATTTATTTGAAAACTAAAATGAGTTTTTGTCTTTAACTTATCCGAGCTTATTAATATAATGGTTGACTGATGACTTTTTCAATTACTTTTGAAAGCATTAAAAAATATATACTTCTGCTTGTTTAGAAATTGATAGTTTAATAGTTTAAACATAGGAAGGAACATTTGGTCGAAAAGTAAACTAACCTCTCAGGAAATTAAAAATGTTATTTTATGTATAAAACATGTTTCACTTTAATATTTTTTTTCTCTAACATTGAAAGGCATTATTTATAAATACAGTGATAAGAAATTAGACTGCTGCTGGTTTAACAGACCGATTCAAATGTTTTCTGCACCTATTGTCTGACACCAAAAGACTGAGTGGGCGCTTTTTCGCCAACTTGAATGGCTTTATATAAATTGGGGTGGGGGGTGGCTGCGTTAGTGTAACAGGTAGCTCTCAAGAAAAAAAAAACATTAACGCATTGATGTAATCCTCTAAAAAAGTTGCGTCAGCCTTTCTTTTGAGATCGCAGCAACAATCTCTATCTTAATGAAAATATGTTTCTTTTTCGGCCTTAGTCTTTTTATATATTATTACATAATCGATCGGTGTGAAACTCTGGAAAATTATATAGGAAACATATACTTTTACCAGTGTCCCCTCACCTCCAAAAATATCAAGTGCCCCTCCCCCCCCCCCCACTTCGGAAAAAAGAAGTATGGAAGAAACACTGTATATAATTGGTGTATGGGGTATCTTACCCTTGATTTGGACTAGGGCACCTATGTAACTCTACTTGAGTTGAAACCTGGGTTATAAATAATACATGCCTGGGGGAAACTGTAACAAATGTGCAGTGTACAGAGTTTCTTATAGGCATATACGCGAAGAGAGTCTACCGCTGCCCCCCCCCCCCTTAACAAAATGGAAATTATATAGAAAATATATACTTTTAGCAATGTCCACCCCCCCCCCCGGAGAAAAAAGTCTTGAAGAAACACTGTCAGTGTATAGATCTATGATCAGTAGATCTAGACAGTGCCGGCAAAACTTATTAACCCCCCCCCCCCCACCCACTCGCAATTTTTTTTACATATGATATATATGTAAATAAAATAATATAATATATTATATAGGTCTATGTTTATTATATATTCATATATTATACATATATATATATATGAATATAATATTATATATATATATATATATATATATATATATATATATATATATATATATATGCACACACACACACACACACACACACATATATATATATATATATATATATATATATATATATATATATATATATATATATATATATATATATATATATATATATATATATATATATATATATATATATATATATATATATATATGTATATATATATATGTATATATATATATATGTATATATATATAATATTTGTTTATGTGTATATGTATATTTGTATAAATGTATACACCTTTACATATGTATATACTTATATATACATATATGTTAGTAGACTGTCTCGCTAAATTTTAAATTAACCATTTAACCTATTTCATAAAACAAGAAACCACACAGCGGATAGGCTGAAATTCATTTCTGGTCTGAAATAATCCAGATTTTAAAAATCTCATTTATGCTCGCCGAAAATTATAAATAGCGTCAGCGAAGTGTTTTAAATGTTTGCCTATTTTTCATACTACAAGTTATGGAGTTTTTTCTCTACGCAACAGTATGTGTTAGTTACTGTAGAACAATGATTGCTGCAGTGGCTTTGTTTTTCGTTTCACAAAAACCACTGGTCTATAAGGGTGCAACAAATTACTTATATATATATATATATATATATATATATATATATATATATATATATATATATATATATATATATATATATATATATATATATATATATATATGTGTGTGTGTGTGTGTGTGTGTGTGTGTGTGTATATAAACAGGTTGTACGTGGTTGGAGCTATTGTGTTAATACATTTTATACCAGAGTCCTAGAATATAACCCATATATATTTTTCCGAAAATTAATTTCCCCTAAAGATCTTTAATGCAGGAGAAGTTGATATGTTTCTAGACCTCGGCATTTGAAGGGATGGTGTGGTCAGCACTATGCCCAGCTGCCTTTATGTCCTGCAGTAGTTACTAGGCCGCACCGAGATCTGAACTCAAAGACTTCGGGCTAGCAGTCGAGCTCTCTACCACCCCGACACGCCCTCCCATTTTTATCTTTGTGTTAACAAGGTTTCTTTCGTGTTTTGTGTCACAAGTAAATTCAGAGTATTTCGTACCTCGTGCAATTTTAGACTTACCCCCTTCCCTTTGGTGTGTGATGACATGTGACGTCATTTATAGATTTCCCGGGGTGGAGGGGGGCGGATAGTACACTTAAAATGATACGTGAGCTTGCGCAATGTCAGTTTATTGGCTGTGGAGCTTAACTATCATCGTTTAACAATCGACCTTTAATTGATTGAGTGGTAGAGGAGAGTGCTATTGGAGGTAAGATGCAATTAAAAGTTGATCCAATTTGATGTAACTTCTAAAATGTATTTGTTGCAACTAAAGGGAAGTCAGCCGCGCAAATACAAAAGTGTTGAACAACCTTGAATGCTGAGTAGTCTTTCTTTTATTTAGAGCTTCTTTTAACTAATTCGCTAAAAGTAAAAAATCCTTTTTTTCTCAGTAATATAAATTGCAGACTGAATTTCAATTATTAATTAAAGAAATTAAAGATTTTTAAAATGTGTTTATGATTTTAGAATATAGTTAAGCTCTTCGTTAAAGCAAAAAAGAAATGAGTTATTGAGTGTATACTAGTTTATAGATTGTACGGGAGGCTACTGTAAAAATAAAAGCTCTCCGAAAATTAAGTTCAATTTCATACCATTTCCTGTTTCGCTATCACTGTAAACCAAAATAATAGCGTCGTCAACAATACGATTTACGGATTTACCCAACTAATATTAGATCTGATTAATTATTAAAGTAATACGTTAGTCCGACATACGAAGTAGAGACTGTTTGTCAAGCGATATGGCCACTGAAATTTATAAAAAAGATTTGTACGGGATTATCGGCGTACCCGAAGAAGCGACAGAAAAAGAAATTCTTCGGGGTTACAGAAAAAAAGCTCTTCAATGCCACCCTGACAAAAATCCAGACAACCCAAAAGCTGCTGAACTTTTTCATGAACTTTCAAGAGCATTAGAAATACTAACGGATATAGCTGCTAGAGCAGCATATGACCAATCACTCAAGGCTAAGAAGGTTGCTGCCGAAAGAACAAGAGTTTTAGACAGCAAGCGTAAAAAGTTTAAAGAAGATTTGGAAGCTCGAGAAAGGGCAGCATTTGAGATAAGACAGGCTGATGCAGCAGCAGAAGCTGAGAGGAAACTTCAAATAGAAATCAAAAGATTGAGAAAAGAAGGATCAAGGTAAGGCAATTATTTTTTTTAAAATCTAGATCTAGTAATCTAGATTGAACACATGTGATGAATTCCTTTTTTATGTCTACTACTAAAAAGTCTACTACTTATTACTAAAGTACTTAGATCTAGTACCTAGGTCTAGGGGTCGTCCATAAGTGACGTCACGCTTTTTTGACAATTTTTACCTCTCCCCCCTCCCCTCTGTCACACGTCGTCAGAAAAAGCCAGACCCCCCCTAAATAGTAAAATGACCTCACACCTCAGACTACAACCCCCCTCAAAATTGCAGTTGTCTGAATTTAGTCAAAATAGAGTATTTTAATCAATTCCTATTACAATTTATTAAAACATTTATCTAAAATGCGAAAAATAGAGTCTAAAATTCGTTTTCTAACATTGCTTTTTTATAATGCAAAAGTGTGACGTCGCACCAACTGACCCCTCCCCCTCATCACACACCGTCACAAAATTACGGACCCCCCTACGAGTGTGACGTCATTTATGGACGTCCCCCTAGCTTCTAGATTATAGATCTAGTACACTTATAACTAGTTATAACTTAACTCTCTCATTTGAAAATTGAGGGCAATGGCTGCAAATGATAAATTATAATTTCAAATATGTAGGCTACACAACATTGGCTTGATGATTGAAAGGTTATACTGATGGAAATGAATTTCAGGGTCTGTAAAATTTGGGATAATATAGACTTGCAGTACGCTTGCACCATATTAAAAAGTTAACTTAAATCCTGCGAGGTGGTATTCATATTCTACAGAATGGACGCAACTTGAAGATTCATTAAATATTTTTAAACTGTATTACATTTAAAATGAAAGTGGCTTTAATACTTTTATTAAGTTTTTCTGGGACTTTACTAAAGATTGGATGTATATATTTTTAGTATTTTCAGTAACTAAACAAAAAAATTAAAAAGCCAAAAACTATTTTATTTTTTCATTTTATCTCTCAAAATGTAAAAAATATTGGCATTGATAGATCATTTGGTTAAAAAAAAAGTTAATTTTATTTAAAATTTTATCAGCAAAGTTTTGAGTATGAATAACTGCTAAGCGGTGTTTTCAGAAGATTATAATTTAGGCTTGATTAATAAGAAAATAAAAATGTAGCCTTAAACTCACAAATTTGTTTTAAGTTCTCAACATCTGCAACTTTTATAACATTGAATCCAAAAAAATTAAATTATTTGAAATATTTTTAGGCTTAGGCCTAAGTTGTTTTTTTATTTTATTTTTACTGCCTCTTTGATGGCAAAATCTAAAAAAAACTTATTTTTTTAATCTATGTCAACAATAATGGTTGAGCCCTACTCGTCAAACTAGGCTGACTCCATTGATGCTTCCACCTCTAGGGGTCTATCAGAAGTATTCCTACATATTGGACCTTTTTGCCCACTTATTACAATCATCAGACCTGCACTAAACATAGAGACATTGAATGAATGAAGCAAATTTACCAAATCAGAAAATAAAATTTAGAAATTTGCAAAAGTTAAACTCGATATTTAAATAGATTTTTCAAGTCTTGTTTTGGCTTTATGTTTCTGTTAACTTTAAATTGTTTTTCACAGATTACTTGAACAGGAGCAAGAGCGGTTACGCAGAGAGTTACAGCGTTCCAGTTTAAATGATAACCTACAACCAAATAACCAGTCATCTGAACCTCAACGGATTAAACTGAAATGGAAGGCTCAAAAAGGAGACCCTTCTAATGGAGGCTACTCCAGTGATATATTAAAAGACATACTGGGATGTTATGGTCATATAAACACACTACTTGTCTCCAGCAAGCGCACTGGTAGTGCTATAGTTGAATTTGATGGAGTCTCAGCTGATATTTCAGATGAAAAAGGTCATACAGACAACCCCTTCACTATTGTGTGGTTGTCTGGCAAGCCAGATTGCCCGGATGAGTTCGACAAACTTGACAATTGTGATTTTACTAATGGGGCCAGTAAAAGGAATGACATATTTAGTACGTGTTCTGTGAAATTTGACTCTGGAAGTTCTGTCCCTCCTGTGAGTGGACCGGCATATTCAGAAGATGGGGAAAAAGATTTTGAAAGCTTGGTTTTGATGCGAATGCGACAAGCAGAGGAGAGGAAGAAGCTGACAGAACAGATGATGAAAGATGATGCTGAATAGTTTTTTTTTGGCCCAGATATCTTCATTGTAAATAAATTTATGATTCCATTGTTATTTTCAGTGTTATATTTTCAATATTCTGTTTGTATTTGACATTGTGAAATAATTTATACATTTCTCTTTGAAAACAAAACTAGTTCTGATGAGCACCTTTCATATAAAGGTGCACAGAGTAAATGTGTATTACATGTATTACTCTTGAGTTGTGTTTTATGGTATGTCAGTGATTTTGGTGACACCTCTTTTTTTATTGTGCTGTGTATTATCTAATTCTACTGTGTTGGGCAATAAAACATGCTTTTCTTACATCTCTTTTAAAATACTGTCTATAGAGGTGCACCAAGAATTAGATTATTGTCAGGTGAGATTGCAGGATCTGTGGGACAGGAAAAAGTAGGCTGAATGTATGTTTATTTTTGCTGACTTGCGAAATCCTGTATGCAGAACAAGATTATGGCTACACAAACAGGCAAAGGCTTGCGGCGTTAGAATTTTATACAACACTCCACCATGAACAAAAAAACCAAAGAATATGATGGAACAAATACTTTTATTTTACTTCAGCACATACAAGTAAAATACACATTGAAAAAGTTAAAAATACATCACATGACACTAAAAATTCAGCAGATTGATGTAGTTATAAACTGTCGATTGCTACTCTAAAATGTAAAATTACCGGTGCCTGAATCACAGTCACTTTAGTTGTTATTTCCCGACTGGATGATATAGCTCCTTATGTTTTTCTTAAGACCTCAGCTTTTCAATGTAATACAGTATTTTTTAAAACTCCAAAAACAATAACGACAATTTTTTTTTCCATAACATTTAAAAATAATAATGTATTATACTTGCAAATGGTTAAGCTGGTCAATTATACACACAAATGTATACATCTTTTAAAATAAATTATTTATTATGGCACACAATTATTAAAATGTACTTATACAAACCTAATTTTATAATCTGAAGTACAATATAGAGATATGAATACTGTTACATATTTTCCACAATGGATTTTTTTTTTTGCAAACTTAAAAAAACTAGTTAAAGTTACAATTTTTTTATAAACTGTTGAATTTGTATTATAAAACTAGTGTGTAAACTGAATTCGTTGTACTTTCAAATACCATTTTAAAAATTAAAATTCATTTGAATAGCTGCCATAGACCTAGCTTGTTAACTATTTGTTTAACATTTTAAAAATTTGACATTTTGACAAAAGGTGAAAAAAATACATCAAAGTTGTTTCAATCAAATATCTATATTTGAAATGTACAATCCTTTTGATAATGTACAATTTTTACATAAAAAGCTGTAGAATAAACAATTTATACTTTTAAAAGAAAACTACCTGCACTATTTTAAGTCAAATACTAACAGTGTGATATATAAAAAAATTTGTTAAAATGCAAGGACATTTTTAAAAACTTAAAGATACAAGAATATAAGTTGATCTGGAGAAAGTGATTGCATAGCTGAAAATGCTAAAATTGCTGCCAAGTAGGTACGGAAACCAGCTTAAAGGTGACTAGTGGTGTGATGTGAATGTAACTGAAATGATGGAGGGGGGAAAAAAGAGCTGTTCTTTCCTAAATACTGCCTTTACTAGACAAAGTCAACATTTCAAAAAAACAGAACATTGACGCTAACAATAATTACTACACTATACAAAAAATATTAACTTAATTGAGTTAAGTATGAGATTTGAGATCCAAACGAGAAAATGTGTCAATAACCAGTTAGTGCCAATGTATGACATTAAATATAATAGTGGGAATTTTACAGTTAAATATTTCCCTTCAGACTTGACATGGTAACAAAAAACTTATCAAAAAGAAGAGAAAATATTTCTTTTTAAATTAAATATTGTTTGGTACAACTAAAAATCTTATTCAAATATTTTGGAAATGTGTATCTGTAACACAGTGAATGAGTTTAATAACAAATGAACATGATTTGTCATTAAAAATCACCGTTAAACTATTACTTAACTATTCAAATAGAAAGTATTCACATGGTTTGGTAGCTTTAAAATTTTCTTTTTAGGTGCAAGACATGAACACATTATTAAATGTATACTGCAAGATTTTGCTTTGAACAGGGAAAGTTTGTCTAGTGTTTCTTTCTTTGTATGCATAATATATTTAAAAAATGCTACAAAACCAGGCACAAACTGTAAAAAATATTTAGGTAATTGTTTTTTCAAATTGTACAGGAAAGATTGAAAATTAATATACAATAAATAGGATTAGAACAAAACTGAATACACCAAAAAATATTTTTAATAAAGAAAATTCTTTTCACTTTGTAGGCACTTGCATGTAACATAATGGCAACAAGCTTCATTTACTTCGCATTTTGTGGTTGTCGCTTGCATAAATTTTAAAAATTGCATTACAAATTAAAAAATATTTATACAGATGTTAAATTTTAAATAAATCAGACAACTGGGCTTGCACTTCAATAATTAATATAAATTAATTTTACTGACCTTAGGGAAAAATAGTCTAAAACAAAAAAAATGAATGTACCCGATATAAAATGTATGTATATAACTCAATAAAAGCAATCAACATTTAATTTTGATTATTGATAGAACTTAATCTTTTAAAAGTTTAACAGTAGCCACTAGTTACATTTATATTAAAATGTGTAATAAACACATTTCTCTCCCATGAACAAGATTTCCTTGAAAAATCATGTTTAAGTCATTAAAACTACAATAAAGTATGATCTTTCTGTCATACACTTCTGCTTTGAGATCTTTTCTAAAATGTTTCTATAAATGGATAAGATAAATGCATAAAACAAAAAGTTTCTTCCAAGATAATACACAAAATAAATCATATTTTAAAAACTATATTCAGTATACACAAAGGGGAAATCATATACAATCCACTAAGTACTTGAGTGCACTTAAACATAAAAACTTTTAAAAATCGCTGCAAATTGAACCATTAGGATGGATACAATACTGATCAATCTACAAATAAATAATCAAGGACATTGCTATAGCTTTTGTACAATTATTTCTTCTATCTACCACTAAAGCACAGCTTAAGACTGCTGAAAGATCTAAATGAATGAACATCAATACACTAAGACTAACATCAATTTATTCTTTCAAACTTTGATTAATACGTTTATTGTAAAAGAGATTTCTTTGCTTTTGATGACGGTGACCTGGAAAAAAAATGTTTACAAATATATTTTTAAATGTGGATAAAAACCACAGGCCTAAGAATTACTACTAGTCTAGAGTTTTTAGGACATATTTTATGTAGGTGAACACAGGAAGAGTTCAATGTGTAGCCTACAATGGTTGTCTTAGTGACATTTATAAAAAAAAAAAACTATAGCATTTGACTATAAACAGTTAAAAGTGTAACAAATTAAACTAGGAAACTTTTAGTCTAAGTACTTGAATACTTTTACATACTTTAGCAGGGTTTATACTCCTATAAATTTTGGTACATTTTATCAAATCAGATAAGGCAAAAATTAACCCTGAGCAAGTTATAATTGTTAAAATTTGAGGTGCCACTGACTTCTACTGTGAATCCTGATATTCAATCACCCAAAGAATACAGCATTAATAAACCTAAGATTACTTACAGCAAAATAAACATTTTTTTATTAAAATCTGGATTACTCATAATTTAACAGATTTAGGTTATTTATTAATGTGAAATAGGATATTTATACAGCAATCCTTGGTTGTGCAACCAAAATCTAGTGCATTCTGCAGCTAACCCAATAGTCTGGAGTTCAGATCTCTGAAGACCCCAAGCTCTAATGGGTACCTGACTAACATTAGGTAAAGTAAAATACTCTTGTCAATTAACTCTACTTTATTTGCTCAATAGATTGCCAGGTGTTTTCATAGAAATTTATATTAACATATTACTAATCAATGCCAGTATTTTAATTGAGATAGTTTAAGATACATGACAGTTTTCGTATCTTCAGAACATCTTTGTTCTTAACTGAAATGTTGGAAGGGATTTCCTCCAACTCATTTAAGTATTACAAGTCAACTCATGTGCCATTAGTCTGTTGACTCCAGTTTAAGCCTACTTTTCTTTCTGGATTTTCTTCCATAGCCTTTGTCCAACCAAGAACAAACTTCAAGGCAGCAGTGGTTTGATGGGTTCCGATCCTCCCAGATCTGCCCAGGGGGTTCTAATTGGGACTACTTACTGGTTAGCAACCATGAGCTTTACGAACCCGACCACATAGATACCCATCACGACATGGTTTCAGGTGCTTTCCAGTTTTATGGTTTTTAAATGATTACACAAAATTATACTGAACTTGCCCACAATTCAATGATAATTGTATAAAAATGTCACAGTACATCTTTACTTACACTTCATCCATGTTTAAACGCTTCTTGGCAGAGGCACCAGGAAAACCTTTCTTAACTCTTTCATTGATATCTTTCAATTTCTCTGATGACTGAAACATGACATGTATTAATTAACTTGGTAGTTTTTACTAACTTAAATACTTGAACTAATTTAAGATGATTAATGTTAAAATAGGATTTAAAAAAACAAAAAAATTATTTCTGACTTTTTCATAAACGTTAATTTTTTTATAGGAAATTGTTAAAAATAGACAGTAAAACAACTTATGTTATGCTGTTTAAAATTAAGTACTATTCAAATCTTATGACAATTGAAAACTAAAATGCTTAAACAAGTGAAGAGGAATTTTTTTTATAGAAAATTGGCTCTTATATCCCTAACTTTGTGGGAACCCTACCCATCATATGTGAATCCACTTGCTAAAACTACTCCAGAACGTTATAATCATGGTTTATTAACGAAGATTATTACGCCATTGACAGAGTACTAACAGATTGTTAAACCAATCATGGAGTACTGACACAGAATGTTACTTACTCCAATTGTGTCCCCAAAGCTGTAAAGCAACCTAGTGGAAGGTGTCATCTGACTAGGGGAGGAAGGAGTTTTAAACACAGATTCCTTCAGCGGCGAGATCAGAAAATTCTTTTTTCCTGGTATGCTAATAAAAAGAAATGAAAGTAAAAATTGTTTTATTAAACTACAAACACTAATGGAAACAAAAACCAATCACATGTTTACTAGAACAATGGCTGCGTTAGGTGGCACAAAAAGCTAAATATTAGTTGTTTGTTGAATGCGGAATTATGACAAATATAGCTAGGATATACTTACACATAACTTGGGGACTGTTTTGGCATTGGAGATAGTTGTGGCCGCTAAAGGAAAAAAAAAAGCAAAAATTGCAATTTTAATTTTTTTTTTATAATGTTAATAATTAAAATGACAAGAATACAGGAGTTGCCATAAAATAAATTTAAAATTTCATAGCTTACACTTTCTCTGTTGGGTGAGAATTGTAAAATGTACATCTTGATGGTCTGGACAAAGACGCTGTTGTAAAAGTTGATGATGGATTCAGTCTGGTCTGGGCTGATGTAAACATCTTTAAAAACCTACGAAGCATAAAAACAAAGTACATGATAGTATGACTAATACTTTGGGTGCATTTTAGATGTGCACATATAAGAGACGTTTAGACTTTTAAGAAAAAAAGCACATATGGGAGACAGTAAGACTTTTTTTTAAAAATGTGAACTCTAAAAGTAAGCTTAATGTTGCGCTAAGCTTAATCACTAACCTCTGGTCTGGCATGTGGCATGTTTTTATATTCACTGACTATAGACTTGAATTTAATTTCATGCTCGGCAACTTTGCAGATACCATAGATGCAACACATAATGATCTATGTAAAAAAAAATTTTGAAGTCAAATATAAAATTTAATGAATTTAATAAGTAGCTAGATAAACCAACTAAAAAACTTTGAATTACCTGGTCAATGTGTCTGTTTTTTAAGAGTTCAGGCATTTTGGTCACACAATGCTCAAAACAAGTCCAAATTTTGTGTTGCTGTCAGACAAAATTCAATATAAAAATTAAAAACAATAAGCAAATTTATTTTATTTTCAAAATCTATCAAATAAATGTAATTTTTATTTATTGTAATTGATAAAAACTCCTCCAAACAGTTAACCAATAATTAACAAATGCAATAAATCTATTGAGCACTTACTAAATCACTAGCTATCCTCAGATCTGTACACAACTTTGTCTGTCTGGTAAAGCCTAGTCGCAGAACTAATAAAACAAAATTTAAAACAATAACACCAAATTGTGTTTGAACATTGAATAATTGTTGACATTTTAACATATGATTATTCAAATAAAATGAACAGAGACCAACAAATCCTAAGCAACTAATGGTTCTAAAAATCGAACCACAGGAGCAATGTGGAAAACATTAAAGATTATGATCAAACTTACCTCTCTTAAGGAAGTGTGCTAGAGACTGAGACTTTGGTTGAGTGTTGAGCTTTGAAGGCAGTGTGTGGTAGTGTGAAGATTCTGTGTGGGGTGGTGGGGTGGATCCTGTACTGTTTGATGAGCTTGGTCGACCAGGAGATAAAAACCTGACCAAAAGGTTACAATTATAGCACGTAAGGTCAAAGGGCATTTAAAGTACACATCACAGAAGGTCAAATCATACAAACTATACATGGTAATTTTAAAACAAGCATGCAAAATAAAAGCTAATTATAGTTAAAGAAACAGACAAACTGCACAGAAAGCAGATAACCAGAAGGTACATTATTTCAATTTTAGATTAAGTACAGCTTTATTTTAGAATTTCGGGCTACAATCATAGATGATTATTTACATGTTACATTTTTTTGTTTATTTAGATTAAAAAAATAAAAAATCTTCACTAAATTAGGCAATAAAGTGTGTTTAGCAACTTACAAGTCAACAGCACTTTTATTTGGCAGAGGAAGAGTTTGTGGGTGTGAAGAGAGGTCAGATGTTTTCACTGGGGAGACAGAAGGTGGGGTCCTTTGACCATGGTCCCAGTCACAACCAAAGGCGTCAAAAAGTATAGATTTCTGGAAACAAAGAATTCAAATTAATAACATGCAAAAAAAATAACATGCATCCATACCCCAGCAGACTGATAAATAGGTCTGAGACATAAACATTCAAAAATACGTAACAAGTATTGTTTGACTTTTATGTTCCTGTCATGGCTGTGCCCACTAATTTTTTTTTGTTGTTTATCATTTGTAATTTACGATGAAAAACTATTTGAAAATTCCAAATATCGGCTTTCTAGAAAGAAGGCTCTACCTACTGGCATACTAAGGATTGTTGTTGACAATTTATGTACAAATGTTGACTAAAATAATAAAATCAACTTTGTTGTTCTCTTCATATATATTTTTATTTAGTTCAGGAGCTAAGGGTTCAAAGGGTTTAGCTTGGAAGAAGACTAAATAGTTACCTCATTCCAAGCTAGACTTTCAAGAATCCTGATCTCATTATTATGAAGATGCTGCAATTAGAGAAACCTTCAGTCAGTTTAACACAAAAAAAAGTTACTATATTTTTAAATTTAGCAATAGCAATTCCTATATATTCATATTGCTGGTATAATCAGTAATGAAAGTTTTTTTTGTATTTAAATTTGTTTTCTCGTTCACTAGTAATACAAATATGGATCAGGCTAATCAGCAAACACCAAAAGAAATGCCCCATATTAAAAATATTGCAGTATCTGATAGCTGTAGCTTACATATCTATAAATAAAATTTACAGTAAGAAGCTTTTTTTTTTAAACGAGACATTTTAACAATTCTCAGCACAAAATTTGAAACTACCTTCACAACATCCACTGGCAACTTGGGCTCTGCTTTTATAAAACTCTCCACCACTTTATAAAACTCATAGGCTTGGAGTGAAAATATTTCTAATATCCATGGAAAAGAAAATGCAGTTTCTCCCACTTGTGCCCCTATACAAAGTAAGAAAAATATTGTAAACAAAATGTGACTTTTACATCAATTCATTTATGACTTGTTTATTAATGAGTTCTTAATGACAATAACTACCTTGGTATCAGACTTAGTAAATCAAATTATATTGTTTGTATGATGTAACAAAAAATGTAAAAGAAAATGTCAACACTAAAGAGACTGACTTACATGTTTGGCTGTATGTAGCTAAAACAACTTCCAGTGCACAAGCAAGTAAAGATTTGTGGAAACTTTCCTTATTCAACAAAGTACTTAAAACATTGGCAGCAAGATGATCAGACTCCTGAAATGATAGATACAAAGATTTTTATTAATACAGAGAGTTCAAAGGTCACAATGGCCAAGAAGTTGGCTACAGAATGTAATAAAACTGCTAATTTTAAGTCAACAACAGTGTAGTAAGCATACGTTCTTTTTTCCTATGGTTGAATTCTTGATCAACAACCCTCAAAATTCCCTACGCATGAATTACTACTCACTGTCAGCAGGATAGTCTCAAGAACTTTGAGATACAATTTTGCTCCTAAGCTGAACCTGTATTCAGCAAGGGTTGTTTTTGAATCAGCAGAAGGACAAACTGCCGAGTAGCCTTTGACAAAAGTTACTTTAAGGTTGGCCATTATTCTGTTGACTTCATCACTAGGATCCACAGTACATCTCTGAAGATTTAAAAAGCTTTCTTGAAACAAACATCAATGTAAACAAAATGTAAAAATGGTGTACTTCCAGTTTTAAAAGCAGGAGCTACAAATTTTCTCAATGACCACTGTCTTAAAACATCTATAACGCTATTGATTTAATATGTGAAGGAAGAGATTAGGCACTTAATGAATCCAAACTAACTGATACAGAAGGGTATTATATTTATTTCCATAGTGAAAAGTTTTTAAAGTCCAAACTGTGAAATTTTACAAATAATTATGTAGATCCTGCTTTTGATAAACATGGATATTACTTCTAAAAATATAACTGCTAATCTCTTTATTAATATGACCTTGACCAGTAAATACCAATAGCCCACAGGTGGAAAATATGTTTATAATTAGAAACAAACCTTAAAAAACTGCTTCAATCTATCACTTGGCACATCAGAAAGATCAGCAAAATTTTGTTGAAAATTTTGAATGGTGCTAACAGCCAATCTGCATTTTAAAAGACAATTTCATTGACCACCAATTAGACAGATGAGAGGAAATTTACTGCAAATGTAGAAACTTCTAAGGTGGTATACAAATATTCACAGAAATGTAGCATGAAATTTACCTGACTGGAGTCATCAGCTCTGGTGATAGCCTGGAATGTTTTTGTTCTTGAGTCTCTTGTCTAAAACAGAAACCACACATTTATTTAAAAATCTTTCTAAATCGTACAAGGAAATCTTTATAAATATAAATAAAAGAAAAACTTACTTGTTGACTTGTAATGGACGTAGATATGATTCTCCTTTAAGGAAATCCAATTCATTTACATCTCCCTCCTTCTGAAGTGCATTCTCGTATTTTTCCCGGAGGCGGTCAGACTGAGATAAGTAAAGTGCTCTTATAAGTATTTGCCACATTTATGCTAAGCTAGACAGTCAGCTAATATTTTATATAAAGTTTTACCTCTAGTTCTCCATCCTCATTCAGTAAATTTTGGAAAAAAGGTTCTGTGGTTTCTAAATGTAATTGTACAGTCTGAAAGAAAAATTATTTGCAGGAAAAAATAGACAAATAAGCAAAAATAAGACCTCTTATGAAACAGGTAAACTCTACTTTACTCGGCACAGGTTTGAAAAGAAACCTTACTCTTTTAAGATCATTGACTATCCAAAGGCAATGATAAAACAAACCAAATTCTCAAACTATGGGCCGAGTTCTTAATATAGCGTTATTTTCCTGAATTATCTATTATTAGAAAACCATCAACTTAAACTGAACGAAAATGTAAAAAAACTTGATGAATAGTTATCTTTTTACCTCTTTTACAGTCACATCAAATTCTTCAGCCAACTTTTTAAGCATGGTCACACCCTGTTCTTGAGGACTGTAGCTGAACTTGATTGCATCTGTAGAGAAACTGTTCTTTAAAATACCAACATAAAAAAAAACTCCCACAAATAACTCAAAAGAAATATAAAAACAAAACCCCATTTAACAAAAATTATGTTGTTACCATATGGAGAATTAAGAAGGAAAGATGGCGTCTGTCGCAACACAAACTCTAAGCAACACAGCAATAGTTGAAAGTGTTGAAAAAGCTCCTGGGTTGTGGGAAGCAAATGTTCTGAAGAGAAAAAAAGAAGTGTGATCAGTACAAAATATCACATAAATATATATATATATGATAACAAAATGCAGTTTATTATTAGTAGTGTGTTAATAAAGATATAGACAGTGATGGAAAACAAAAAACACATCAACACTCACTCAATCTACTTTATATATATATATATATATATATATATATATATATATATATATATATATATATATATATATATATATATATATATATATATATATACACACACACCTGAGTTAAAATTCCTGGTTGAGATTAGGTTTTATTGATAAAGGTAAAAAAAAGCATCCTTACCCTTGGCCAATAAATAAAGAACCCAGCACTGCTTCTTTCTGAATGGAACACCCTCTGTCACGGGTATTGGGGGAAGGGATGTTTCCCTGCACAAGTAAAAAAAAAACATTTGGATGCTGGAAAAAAGTAGCTACCCAACAACTTTATTAACTGAGTACATTTTTTAATCACAGAACAACATTACACTAGTCCCTCAAAAAACATTTTACAGGAGGTCCTCTAATAAATTCATGTAAACAAATTAAAGTAAGAGCCATGTGGGAATCAGCTCCAATCAAATACTCACTCTAGCCCTCCTCTGATGCTGTCTTCTCTAAAGACTGATGTGCACAGACGTCTGTAAATTAAATCATTTTGTAAACATGACTATTCTTAGACAGGAAAGATTTTACATTCACTAACACTACAAACTTTTAAACACTATCAAATACATCAAATTTAATTTTATAAACAAATGATTGCAATTAATCAGTTTGATATGTGCGGTCATTATTTATTATATTAAGCATATTACATTAATTAAAAAAACATCTACAACATGAAAATGGAGTAAAAATATAATGCAAAAGCAAAATAACTTAAAAGTGTTGTATTGTTTAAAAAAGAAAAGGTGTTTAGAAGCTTATGGCCACCTACCCCTGGAATGTATGAAACAATGCTGATACAACAAGGTAATTCCTCTCCAGCTTCATTAAATTTTCTTCCACTGACTTCGTCACCACCATCTTTCTCTTGATGACATCCATAGTTTTAAACAATGTATTTATGCTGAAAGAAAAATTATCAATTAATCAATGGAACTATCAATGAAGGCATAAAACCAAAACTTACTGCAAAAACTGCAAGCAGTGGGAAAGCTGAGTAGCCCAAGTAGGCTATTAGAAAAATTCATACTTATTTAAAAGGTTTTATTTTTTTTTTTACCAATTTGCTTAGTGCATAGAGTTTATTGAGCTAAAATTGTAAATTTAATGACATCTACGATACTCACTTGACATTAGCCTTTTGAAGAATGTCGGTGACTGTGATTGATGGCTCAAAGCTCCTGTGTTCCAGTAGAGGATCCATGGGGCCATACGGCAATCTGTGGATATTTTTATTCATTGAACTCTGACATTTAAATAATGGCAAAATTTCATTTCTACAAATCTGGAACATACATATTTTACTAAAGATGTGCTATTACTGCTACTTATAAAAACAAACTAAACCATTTTTAAGACACATAGTTAATATTTTCTTTTTGATGTTGTCAGTAATGAAACTAGCCAATTCTTATGTTCATTCTAATGAACTTAAGAATCCTTTATGTTTTTTGAAGTCATAAAGTGTTTATTTGTAAATTAGTTAACATACCTTGATTCAACAACAGCCATGTATATTATACTGGCAAACAAGCTTTTTTCTTCAATCTGGAAAAGCAAAAAACTAATTTTTTAGACAAAAACCTTAAGGTAACTAAACATCTACAATTAGATATATAGTGTTCATATTTTTAATATAAACAAAATCAATCAACTTAGGAGTTTCAATACTGTGCTACAAACATCAAGTATTTTATTTTGCAAAACAACCAATAGATATAAATAGCCCTGCTACAGGACAGGTCACTTGATAATTACCAAATGATAAAACAACGAGCAGGAGGTAATTTGTAATATTACCTGAGGTTCTGAATCAAAGATGCCAAGACGCAGAAGCTCTTGAACTATATGGTTTCCTCTCTGTTTGATATCATTAGTGATGGAGATTTCATGACAGAATTCATCATATTTTTGCAGACTAGCCTGATAAAGTAGTTCCTGCATGCTATTTTTAGACTGACTCCGAGCAAATTCAGAATGTCTGGAATATGGAAACATGAATAAATAAACCAAGTTAATAGCTGATTAATAAAACAGACATGCTATTTCATGATAGAATTCATCATATTTTTGCAGACTAGCCTGATAAAGTAGTTCCTACATGCTATTTTTAGACTGACTCCGAGCAAATTCAGTATGTCTGGAATATGGAAACATGAATAAATAAACCAAGTTAATAGCTGATTAATAAAACAGACATGCTATTTCATAACAATGAAAATAGCTGTGCTCTCTTCTGTACCTCATTCCCCAGACATGATAAATGCTATTGATATGTTATTGTAAGATATTAGGCTATCCCAGCTGTATATTTGCATGAAATGATAGTCGAACGGGAATAGCCGTATTGAGGGCTATTCCAGTTGATTGGGAAAAGCCCCATTTAATATGCCTATTTCCAACCAAATGGGAATAGCCTTGGCCTAACAATTTTAAACAGTAAATTAAATAAAACTAAATAATAATATGATGAAGCTCCAGATCTTCATAAAATGAAAAACCTTCAAAAAATACTATAAATATGGTGTGCCTAGCATCAGACTATAGTACATAATACAGTTGTAAGTACAATGACAGTTGCCGATAAGTTGCATTGTGATGTCAATTATGTTTCAACGGAAATCAATAGTAGGCCAGGCCACTGGTGAGTGTAATGCCTTAAACTGCAGCTTAAACTGGGCCTAAACACTGTTGCTGTTAGTGTTACTTATTTCATTTACACACTTGCTTTGTTTATGTTGCAATTTACTAATTTAGGGCCTAGGCCTAATTGTTTAAATTGCATAAATTATTAGATAAATTCTAAGTTGGCCATTCTAGGCCCATATGATATGGAATATGGCGAATATGACAATAGTCAATAATAAAATGATACTAACTAGTAACTTGAGTATATGGCCTATCTAATATAGATCTATATATATATATATATAACATCTTCACATATGACCTAGAATTTAGAATCTAATAATAGGGTTGTCGGTATCGGCCGAGATGGCGGTAAAAATATGACCCAAAATCTCCCATTACTTTCTGAAACCGGGCGCACGAGATTTGGTTTTGCATACTAATAAGTTTTTAATTTATGGTAATTAATTAAGTTTAAAAGGTCATTTCCTAATGTTAAATGAAAAGTAGAATGGTTTTCCCATTGTTGTGATGGCTTAGCAATCTGATTGCATGCTGTCTCTGCTTTGGTCTTTCCCCTGTATGAAGGCTAGTTTCAAATACGTTGGAATCACGATTTTTTAAAAGGTTATTCTAAATGAGAGTAGATTACCGAGCAGACATATCTTAAGTATGTGGAAATGATATTTGTTTTTGGATATTTTGACTCCGACATTAGATATACTCATCCAGAGGTGGTCACTGTATGTAGGTCGCGTTGCCACCATTGTTATATTTTTTAACCCGATCTTCCGGCCTTTAAGTTTGATCAACTAACAACAGCGTTCTTATTGAAGGTGCAAACAAATCTCCTAATTGTTGTTTTCAAAATATATTTACATACCCATCTTTGATTTTTTAACTCTAGTTCTAGTTTTGCAGAATACCTATGTTTTTCCTAAAATCCAATTTTGTCAGACTAGACTGACAAGAGTCAGACCTAGATCTAGGTTACCTGTCTGTTGCTATACACTAGCATTGTGCTAACTGCAATTTTAAGTATTCAAGTTCTACTAACCCTTAGCTATAGTTATATGCTGAAAATCAGAATCCATACACAATTCACAAAAAAAAACATTGATCTGATAACTTCAGTTCACTTATTACAAAATGGCTTATATGGACTCTACTTCACCTGCCCAAAATAACAAGGCAGTTATATACACATTACAGTGTTCAAGTCATTTACTTTAGATTTCTGACTATGTAGTTCTTTCATTCACTGTATTTATATAAAATATTGCTTTAGAAATATTTTCAGATTTGCGCAGCAGTTTTATAATAAAATGGCTTAAAGATGGACTCTATTTCACCTGCCCAAAATAATGAGGCAGTTATATGCATATAACAGTGTTCAAGTCATTTACTTTAGATTTCTAACTTTGTAGTTCTTTCATTTGCTGTATTTATATAAAATATGGCTTTAGAAACATTTTCATATTTGAGCAGCACACAGTTTTTTGGGGTTATGGGAGGAAGCCAACACAAAAATATAACTTCTGTATTATTTTTATTCATTTCAACAGCATTAACAAGTTCTATATATCATTCTAGTTAAACTCTGCAAATATGAACAAAATACAACTGCAAGTAAAATAACTATGCTCAATTTATTCAGGTATACCATGACTTGTCACAATTGGCCAATGCTAAAACAAGGGGATTCCACCCCTCACAAAAAAATTCGCTAAAAAAAACTATTTGAGCTAGACAGAAAATCTTTTTTGTTTTATTTTCATATAGTTGAGCTCTTGAAGAATATGTACTTTTTATTTTTATATGATGATTAGTGTTTTTTTTTACCAAAATACCTACTAATAATATCTAGATCTAGTTAAGATTTTATCTACTTATAGGATAGGCCCTAATCATACAATGTAGATCTAGATTTATCTAAATCTACTAGGCCTATCTCAAATTTAGATTCTAGATGATGCCAGATCATCAGGCTGACCTTTTTTTTTAATGCTTTGGCCTCCTGCTTTAATAAACTCAATAAAACTCATGTAAGTCATAATCCTAACAAAAACAATATTTTTATAATTATTTTAAGTAGATCTTTTGTTGCTGCCCTATACTCCACAGGGAGTGATGAGGAGTAAGTAAGTAAGGAGATCTAGATTCTAGATCTAGGGCACAGCTTAGCTTATGTGAGTCTTGCTTGATCACTATAACTTAGATCTATTATATTTAAGAATAGCCAGTATATTAGAAATCTATATTTAATTTAATTAACTGAAATCTAAAGCAGTCTTTTGCCTTAGTCTTATATACTTATTGGAACATGCATTTTTTGTATTAAGGGGGAGGGGGTGCAGTGGTACTTTTTCTTTATGGAGAGCTTTCTACCCACTACCGCCCTGGCATATTTTTCTAAATCATGCCGATAAATTTAATTTTTTGCTCAATCAACGGTAATATAATGTATTAAATAAATAATTACTTACATTTTGTTTTGACTTTCTTTACCGTCATCATCTAAGTTCATTTTGTATCTCAAGACTGGATCTAGAACTAGGATTTAGGAGCTTACAGATCGTGTCACAACAACAAAATATAGGCGGTGGCTCCCACCCAGCGACCTTCTTTCCCCGCGTAACGCACAACACTTCCTTTACAAGGCTAACCAATGATATCCGTTAGATTCCTCAGTTTTCTCCTAATTTAGTTCAGAGGCAAAAGGTTACGCGAGAGGGATTTTCCCGCCATCAGGGGAAAAAAACTATATTTGGACATGACGCTTCTTATCTTGAACTTGAGATGAAGATGTGAAATTTATAATTCTTAAAGAATTTTTGAATTATCCTAAGGAGGTAGATCTAGATCTAGGAAGGTGGGGGTTATCTTGTAATACGGGTAGTGGTGGTAGAGAGTAATGAAAGAGTAGTACCGGTTCCTGTTGTTTAGTTGTTTTTTGTAAATAAATTGATACACCAGGCTTAAAAGGGTCATCCATAAATGACGTCACGCTTTTTTGGACGATTTTCACCTCCCCTCCGTCACACGTCACAAAAAGCCAGACCCCCCCCCCGCTCCTAAAATGACGTCACACCTCAGCCTACAACCCCCCCCCCCCTCAAAACCGCAGTTGAATTTTTTTAAAGCATCGATATTTTTCCAAAATCTTGTCTGAACTCTGTCAATATAGAGTGTTTTAATCAATTCCTATTGCAATTTATTGAAAACAGTTTTCTAAAACGCGAAATAACTTCTTAAATTAGTTTTTAACATTGCTTTTGTATAATGCAAAAGTGTGACGTCGCGCCATCTGAACCCCCACCCCTCCCCCTCATCACACACCGTCACAAAATTACGGGACCCCCCCCCCCTCTCCCCCCTTCGAATGTGACGTCATTTATGGACGACCCCAAACTAAAAATCTAGGCATTTTACTTTAAGGACTAGATCCAGATCAATGTTTCTTCCAGACTTTTTTCTCCGGGGGGGCACTTGAAATCTTCGGGGGGGGGGGGGGGGGGGCGGTAAACTTTCTTCGGGGGGGGGGGGCGGACACTGTTAAAAGCATATATTTTCTATATAAATTATATAAATTTCATTTCGTTCGGGGGGGGGGGGGGGGGACGGTAAAAAATTTTCAGGTGGGGTTTCGCCCCCCCCCCCCCCGAAGAGATGCCTGGAAGAAACTCTGATCCAGATTTCTAGATCTAAAATAGAACTATATAATAGACGTTACAGCTTACTGTTAGTTATAATCTGGGGTGTGGTCATAATCGAGGGAGTGGGGGGGGGGGGGGTTAATACTCCAAAAAAGAACATATTTAGGACATTGGCAAATTAATTATAGGCTACCAAAATTTATAAAGCTTAAAATTGAGTAGGCCCTAGGCCTCAAGTGCCGCCAATATATCCACTTGGGTAGCTATGGAAGAGACGGGAGTCCGGCCGCCCAGAAAGCCTACCATAGGGTGCGTCAAAGATTGTAGGGGGGGGGGGGGAAGTTTCAGGAAATAAAGACAGGAAAAAAGTCACAAATGTGTATTTGCACGGAATTAATGCATAAGATTAGTTAAATTTAAGGAAACTCTAAATGCGACTTTTGTCATGATTAAGATTAGGTGCAAAGTTTAGCGGTATGGCTACGTACGACTATATTTAGAATCTAGTATCAATGTGCAGTAACTACGTGTAGATCGAGATGAAATCCGATTAAAAAGACGATTCTGGATAAAAATTCGCTTTCAATTACATTTTTCGTTTTTGGATCAATTTGAAGTTGAGGTTGTGATTATTTTGGTTTTCGTTTAGAGAAAAGAGACAACACTATCAACCAAGCGCCGGCTGTATTCCTTCCTCAACGGGCCATTTATCTCGTTAATTATAACTTTGCTATCATAATAATACGGTGTTGTTTACAGATTTGGATAACACTGTTAAATGCACATATTGCGGCGTGGAGCGTATTGGTGTGGGGTATGGTGTACTCCGTGTGTGTGTCATTGGGTGGGGGTAATGAGAAGTTGTCTGTATGGTGTAAGATGAATGATTGTATGTGAATATTGGGGTGTGTCGTGTTGCTTGCGGGTTATGGACATGGGCGGGGTGGTATTGGGTTTTGTTCATTGTGCTGTTTATTTGTCGTGAGGGTTGGGAGTGGTGTAAGTTGGGTGTGTGGAGTGGTGCGTGTTGGAAGTGTGAGCAGAGGCGTAGCGACCCTTCCCGGCGCCCGGGGCGAACTTTTAGTTTGGCGCCCCCCAATATATATATATATATATATATATATATATATATATATATATATATATATATATATATATATATATATATATGTGTGTGTGTGTGTGTGTGTGTGTGTCGTTCTCTAAAACTTAACGCCAATTAAATTCCCCTTAAGATGCAATATCCTTTGAAAAATTATGATTAGTATTGTCAGAGAACAGTCTCTGTTATGATATAGTACACACTTGGATTATAAATTTGTTAGATTAAGGTTATACAATTGACATACAATAGCAAATTATTGTTCACATTGGATTACGATATGGGTATTTCGTTGACTGTTTGATTATATAATGAAACAAGCTAGAGGAAACAAACTGGAATCCAACGGACACAACAACTCGAAGTCTTGGATTTATCAGATGTGCGCTGCCTTCTCGCACACAGTCAACAACAAATTCAGAACTAATTGTACTGGTTGAAGAAGCTGTAATAACCGGTTTAATGAGAGTAGCTGACGCCCATGACGTTCTGATTAGAATCAGCAGCGATAAAATACGTATTAACGTTTTAAATCGATGTGGAATTCAAATGCATTGTCAAAATAATTCGATCATGATCTATAGCTAAATATGATGTATCTTTTACGGTATGGCTCAGAGCTAGGTCAAAGACAGTAGAGAATGAAAAGGTGGTGGTTAGGACAAAATATGAGACAACAAAAAATAACATCACTATGCAGGTGCTTGTGTGAAGTCCATGGGGAAAGAGGAAGAGAAAAAGACTAAATAAGTCCTGAAGGAAATCGTTTGAAATAGAGAAGGGGTAGGGTGGATTATTAGGGTACGATCCTCATAAAAATCAAGTGAGTTGACGAAGTGTTGATTACGCCTATGTTCCTAATGGAGCCGAAACGAATAAACAGAAGAAAATCAAAAGAGCTTAAAACAGTGGGTTCCATCGAACCCGAGAGGTTCGGTAATTCAGTCTCAGGGCTTCCGCGGAGGTCAAGACACACACCCGACTCAAATGATACACGATTTGATTTTTTTGCAGTGTGGAAGATACAACTATCAGTTAGGTTGACCAAAGTGTTATGAAAAAATGAATTTTAAAAATGATCTATTCCGTACAATATACTAATTTTTTTCTCTCTTAAAATTTTGGCAAAGAGTGTCGCTTTCCACCACCCGCTACGACAGTCTGCTATTTTACTGATCGGATAGCGATACAGGAATCCGTGATATGTATTTCTCTTTAATGAAGTGATGTTAAGATGTAATGCAATCAAGTAAAGTATCTGATCTCTCACGATGAAGTTAAGAGAATCGTAAGAATCGTACTAAGAAATAGTCGCGTTATTACTTAGCAAAACTGGGTGGTGAAATCGTACATTAAGTGTTAATACAATTGATTTCTTTTCTGTGTTAAAAGAGTTATCTAAAAAGCGCCCCCCCCCCCACCATCTTGGACAAAAATGGTAGAGCGGATTTTAAACGTCACTAACTCGTTTTTTTTATGTTACACAATCGTGAAATACGCCTTAGTACAATGGGTTTCTTTTCTGAATGATATCGGTTATTTATTCCATAATCCGGTGTGATATTTTTCCGATTTTAGTCTTCGAAAAAGCGCCCCCCCCCCCCTTCCTAGGAAAGCTGAAAAGCAGTTTTTCTTGTCACTGTTTTTTAAGGATACACGTTTTATAGTTACACAATCAAGGTAGAAAAACAGTTAAATCAGTATTTAAAGGCTCTCAGCCGTTAAATTTCTTTACTTTGACTGTTTATAATTCAAAACTGCAGCTTAAAATAAGTTTTAAAATTATTTTCTATCCCTTTTGGCGCCCCCCTAGGGTCGGCGCCCGGGGCGGCCGCCCTCCCCGCCCTCCCCTAGCTACGCCTCTGAGTGTGAGTGGTGTGGTTTGGGAATGTGGAGTGGTGTGAATTGGGTGTGTGGAGTGGTGTGGGTTGGGAGTGTAGGGTGGTGTTGGTTGGGAGTATGGAGTGGTGTAAATTGGGTGTGTGGAGTGGTGTGGGTTGGGAGTGTGGAGTGGTGTAAATTGGGTGTGTGGGGTGGAGTGGTGTAAATTGGGTGTGTGGAGTGGCGTAAATTGGGTGTGTGGAGTGGTGTAAATTGGGTGTGTGGAGTGGCGTAAATTGGGTGTTTGGAGTGGTGTGGGTTGGGAGTGTGGATTGGTGTGGTTTGGGAGTGTGGAATGGTGGTCGTTGGGAGTGTGGAGTGGCGTAAATTGGGTGTGTGGAGTGGTATGGGTTGGGAGTGTGGAGTGGTGTGGTTTGGGAGTGTGGAGTGGTGTGGGTTGGGAGTGTGGAGCGGTGTGGCTTGGTAGTGTGGTCACAGTGGATTTGTGTGGGTTGGGAGTGTGGAGTGGTGTGGGTTGGGAGTGTGGAGTGGGTTGGGCGTGTGGAGTGCTGTGGGTTGGGAGTGTGGAGCGGTGTGGGTTGGAAGTGTGGAGCGGTGTGGCTTGGTAGTGTGGTCACAGTGGATTTGTGTGGGTTGGGAGTGTGGAGTGGTGTTGGTTGGGAGTGTGGAGTGGGTTGGGCGTGTGGAGTGGTGTGGGTTGGGAGTGTGGAGTGCTGTGGGTTGGGAGTGTGGAGCGGTGTGGCTTGGTAGTGTGGTCACAGTGGATTTGTGTGGGTTGGGAGCGTGGAGTGGTGTGGGTTGGGAGTGTGGAGCGGTGTGGGTTGGGAGTGTGGAGTGGTGTGGGTTGGGAGTGTGGAGCGGTGTGGCTTGGTAGTGTGGTCACAGTGGATTTGTGTGGGTTGGGAGTGTGGAGTGGTGTGGGTTGGGAGTGTGGAGTGGTGTGGGTTGGGAGTGTGGAGTGGTGTGGGTTGGGAGTGTGGAGCGGTGTGGGTTGGGAGTGTGGAGTGGTGTGGGTTGGGTTGGGAGTGTGGAGTGTGGAGCGGTGTGGCTTGGTAGTGTGGTCACAGTGGATTTGTGTGGGTTGGGAGTGTGGAGTGGTGTGGGTTGGGTTGGAAGTGTGGAGTGGGTTGGGCGTGTGGAGTGGTGTGGTTTGGGAGTGTGGTGTGGGTTGGGAGTGTGGTGTGGGTTGGAAGTGTGGAGTGTGGAGTGGTGTGGGTTGGGAGTGTGGAGTGGTGTGGGTTGGGAGTGTGGAGTGGAGTGGGTTGGGAGTGTGGAGTGGTGTGGGTTGGGAGTGTGGTGTGGGTTGGGAGTGTGGTGTGGGTTGGGAGTGTGGAGTGGTGTAAATTGGGTGTGTGGAGTGGTGTGGGTTGGGAGTGTGGGGTGGTGTGGGTTGGGAGTGTGGTGTGGGTTGGGAGTGTGGAGTGGTGTGTTTTGGGAGTGCGGAGTGGTGTGGGTTGGGTTGGGCGTGTGGAGTGGTGTGTTTTGGGAGTGCGGAGTGGTGTGGGTTGGGTTGGGCGTGTGGAGTGGTGTGTTTTGGGAGTGCGGAGTGGTGTGGGTTGGGTTGGGCGTGTGGAGTGGGTTGGGCGTGTGGAGTGGTGTAAATTGGGTGTGTGGAGTGGTGTGGTGTGAATTGGGAGTGTGGAGTGGTGTGTTTTGGGAGTGTGGAGTGGTGTGGGTTGGGTTGGGCGTGTGGAGTGGGTTGGGCGTGTGGAGTGGTGTAAATTGGGTGTGTGGAGTGGTGTGGGTTCGGAGTGTGGAGTGGTGTGGTTTGGGAGTGTGGAGTGGTGTGGCTTGGTAGTGTGGTCACAGTGGATTTGTGTGGGTTGGGAGTGTGGAGTGGTATGGGTTGGGTTGGAAGTGTGGAGTGATGTGGGTTGGGAGTGTGGGGTGGTGTGGGTTGGGAGTGTGGGGTGGTGTGGGTTGGGAGTGTGGTGTGGGTTGGGAGTGTGGAGTGGTGTGGGTTGGGTCTACTCCGTGTGTTGCAAGGTGTGTGTGTAGCGGAGTAGGCTGTGGTGTATTGGGAAAGGCGTGGGATAAGTAACTTGGTTTGAAGTAAAGGGATATGAATCCTGAACAGTGGGTTTTAAATGTACATTGTGGGGTGTAGTGTTTTTATGGGGTGGGTGTGCGATGTAGTGTTTCAGGTTGTGGGGGTTTGGTTACCTCATGGTGTCGTGAGATGTTGTGCCTAAGTTCCGCCGCGAGGTAGTGTGGGTTTTGATCTACTCCATGCGTTGTGTATTTGTAAGCGTTTGGTTCAGTGTATGGTGAATCGTGCGTATGGTGTGGGATGAGTGACTGGATGTGGATCGTGTGGTTAGCTTTGGGTTATGCTATGTGTTGTAGTGCGATGTGTCGCGTTGGTAACCAGAGGGGGATAAGGGGTGGGGGAGGGGTTTGGTTTGGGTATCATGTATCAAGGTGTCGTGTGGGCTCGTGCGAGTTTTTTTTTTTTTATTTCGCTTCTATTATCCTCTCCCAATAATTATTTTTAATATCTAATTTCGTGAAACTAATATTTATTTCACGAGAATTTCAAAAGAACACTTGTATGTTTAGTGCAATTCTTTTCTATCCCCCCCCCCCCCCCAATTCGTAAGGGGATATAATCAGGCTAGTTTGATTGTGACGAAAATATTAATGGGGTTATCGCGAATTACATAGGAAAGAGGAGAGAAAAAACTAACTGTTAAAATATGCAAATTATCTCAAGTTGATGAGGTGGCCAGCCCTGTCGGGTTGGGGGGGGGGGGGGTAATCTATCTATATAATTCTCTTCTGGGAGACGCTAGAAAACAAGCTGTAAGCGCGCTCTCTACCACTCCACCCCTACATGGTCTGGTGAGCTGGTTGGTAGGGGTTGGGGGAAAGGAGGGTGGGGGTAGTATCGTTCTTAACGACCTACTGATAGTGTTTTAAAGCAAATATTTTCAGTGGCAGCATTGGTACTATCGAATTCACAAATTATGAATTACTGAAAAGTAGAAAATAAAACAACTAAATAGCGGCATATGATATGCCGCGGGTCGGCTCGTATACTAAAATTATTATCTGGCCAATAAGGCATAACAGGAAGTGTCAATGCCCATGCGCAAAACCGGTTGTCAAGATAAACGGTTGTTTACAGAAGTAGAAAATGCTGTACTAACTATTTAGAATTTAGGTCCACTGACAGGTTTGTGTATGCTTTTTTTTTAAATTGTATATTTTGTTTTAAATTTTGGGATGATTGAAATAGCAATGGTTTAAATTTAAGAGCTAGATCAAGATCTAGTAGGCCCTAAACTAATTAAATTATTAATTTTTTTAATAGGGCTTAGGGCCTAAAAAATTATTTATTTTTTTTTAAGCTAAGAAAAGGTATTTCTTGAGAAGTAAGTGCAAACAACAATTGTGATGAAATTTATCAACTTAATAATCTTACTTTTTAGAATCTAGCTCACTTATGAAGAGAGTGTAAAGTGCAAGCTATTTTGATGAATGTGAAGTGATGAAGAGGTAAGAATATTTTTTAGGTAAAAGATCTAGATCTAGGCCTAAACTCTAAACTATAAATAAACTATAAATACTAAATACCACTTATTAATAAGTTATATGGGACGGCATAGCCTAGTGGAAGACAGCTAGACTGCTAATCTGAGAGTCGCTAGTTTGAATCAGGGTTCAAATATGTAGAACGTCCCTGAGTTCACCTAGTTCTGATAGGTACCTAACTGACGTTAGGGGATCAAACGAGGCATTGTGCTGACCAAGCTATCCCTTCATATGCCGAGGTCTTTGAAGCAGATGAACTCCATTTCATCTGCCCCATGTGTGTTGGGCACGAAAAGGATTGATGATGACGAAAGTTATATATAAATTAAACACTGAAACTACTAAACTAGTTATATCTAGATTCTGAGTAGACTAGTTCTATATAGTATATGGCAATAATTGAATATGTCCTACTACTAATAGATAGCTATTAACACTAATCCTCTCTTATTTAACCTGAAATCCTTGTTAATATGAATATTTAATAATAACAGATAATTCATTAATTCAATTAAATAATATGTCTATGCATAAACTCTTTTGATTATGTTTTGATAACATTATTATCACATGTATACTACTATTACCATATAACATTGTTTTGATTTGAGGTTGTAGTATTCACATTAAACACATAATTCTAGAAATATATTTTAAGTACCAATAATTTGGTAGCTAATGGCTGATCGTTAACTAGATCCATTGAATAGAATGGAAAGTAAACTAATAGATACAATTTCAATGTGGAGTAAAAAAAAAAGTTGGTCTGTGCACCAAGTTGTGGGAAGTTATTTTAGCTTAAGCTTAAACTTCTAAAAATTACGATTAGTTCTTATCAATCAGTGTTATCACACCCACAAATTCATATAATATAGATCTAACTAAGCAAGAATACTTTTATCCAAAGATTTAGTGGGTGATTAGGCACACTTAGAGTTAGGGTTATCTCTTGGTAAATCTAATGAATTTTAATTATGCTTTATCAATATTAACCTATTCTATGTAGGTCTCCTTTACTATATATGATATATTTAATCAAATCATCCCTGCTGTAAACACAATCTGGTAACATGTTTTTATTATTTTAGTGACTTGTAAAGAACTAAAATGAGTGCAAGGTCAGGAAAATCAAGAAAAAGTGCGAGTGGGGTTGGTGGGAGTAGACCAGGCAGTTCTCGGCCCAAAAGTAGGCCAAGTGTTGGAAATGACTCTGAGAAGGCTGTTGAAGAAGGTACTGAGTTAAAAATTGACTGTTAAATATTTCTTTATCATACTTTATGTATTATAGTACTACATTTTATCAAACAAATTTAGTTTAGAGATTACTAATGGATGTTGGCTGCTTGTTTTTAGAGGTCATTAATATCTGGCTCCATCAATTTTTGTAGAAATAAGTACAGATATTATCTTTAGTCTCATTTAAAATTCAAGTTATTCAACATACACATTATATTATTAACAAATAGGGTTGTAACTCATCATTTAACTTATAAAAAACCTGTCAATGTTTACATAGTTACTTGTTGATCTGGAAGCCTATATGTATTATGTTAAAGATTTGTTGGAATAATAAATGCTGATAATAGACCTGACTTCTACTTATTTTAGATGAAATAAATAAATTGAGAATTGTATTTTGTTTTCCAATAAATAGCTGCAACAGTGGAGGAACCAGAGGTAGACTTAGAAGGTAGACCTAAAATATTTTATACATTGTAATACTTTATACATTGTCATACTACAAAACACTTTTTAAAAAGAGAACATTTTATTCTAGAAGCAGATAATTGTGTATTGTCTAATTTTTACATTTAAATATTTTATTATCATTTACAATTAATATATTTAAGAATTCTGATTTAAAAAATATATTTTTCATTAGGTAAGGATATAATTATTTTAATGATGAAATTAAAATAGGAAATAGGTTCCTTTATTAAGTAATTAGTTATGATAAATGATTTTTATTGTAATATCACTCTTCAGATATTCTTGGAAATGTTAAAAAGTAATAGTAGGCCAAATGAAAAAAGAGAATTTCTGTATTTCAGAGGAATTGGCGTCAGGAGACAAGGAATCTGTTGTTCTTATTCCTGAAGCTCCAGCAACACCCATACCTGATGAACAGCCTGAAATGTCTGTGGTAAAGATTTTAAACTATTCCCTCGCACTGTTTAAAATGGCAGTATACTAAACAACTTTATAGTTTGTATGAAGTAAAATAATTTCTTCTTCATTTATTGATGAAAATGGGAGATTACTAGATAGTGTTAGAGTTAAAGGCAGATAATCATCATTTAGAGTTAAATTTTACATGTCTTAAACAAATACTTTTAGTCACGTAGAGCGCCAGCTTGTGTAAGAATAAACATGGACCCTAAAGAATCAATGATACTATATTGTTTTTTAGTATTATCAGTTTCTTAAATTTGTTTTTACGATTTACAGAACCTTTATAAAGCAAGCCTTTGAAATGAATTTTAAATTAGAAAGTCAATAAAAATTTTCTTTCTTTAAGCATCTTTAAACAACGTCACACTTTTAAAATTTTTTTTAGCTCCCTCTTCCTGAAGTCAGCATAAAAAATCAGATAGCCCCCTCCCCTAAATTGATGTCACATCACAACCTGCCAACACCCCTCCCTCCCTACCGCAACACAATTTTTATTTTTAAAATTTTTAATTTCTTTCTACATTATTTACATTGCTCTACCAGCATAGGGTAATTGAAATGAAATGTACCAAAAATAATTTTAAATGCAAAATAATAGCTAGAATTTGATAATGATTAATGCCTTAAATGTAATAGTAATTGTGATAGTTACTCATGAAATCTCTTACATAAACTTTAGTGATCAACACTTTTAGTTTTCTATCTTAAAAAAACAAGTTGTATTTTCTCATTTTATCATGCATTTCATTTAACAGCTTGTTACTTTAAAGGTTTTTAAATGCATTTTATTAGAAGACAGTTTTGTCTTAGAAGAGGTTAATGATAAAATATAACTTGTTTCAGTTGGATATGATAAAAAAGAGATTAATCTTATCCGGTGGACTTCCATCGGAGCTCACTCCAGAGGATGAAGATGTGATTAAAAATTTCATTGAGATTGAATCTTTTCGACTGCTTGTTGCGTACAATGACCAGTACAATGGCCTGAGTCTCAGCCATACCGTCCCCAATTTCCCTGTACAACAGCTGTGCTACTTCATCAAGTCAATGAACACAACAGAGGTCACGAGTCAAAACTTTCTCAAGGAGATACAATACGGGTCTGTTAAAAGTGGCCACATTGAAAGCTTGTTACGTATAATGATGGGCATATACGCCCCCATATTTTTTGAAAATCGATCCTGGCCTGACAGTATCCTTTACACACCATATTATCATTTTCTCAATTAATTCAATTCTTGTATTGATATTTATGGAAGAATATTCTGAATAATAAATATTTTAAATGTGATTTGGTACGGTCCATGGGGGCAGGTGAGGTAGAGTTCACTTATTTTGGTGACCTCTAGATATGTAGGGATAGTATGATCAGCACTATGTCCAGCCCAGCGACCTTTACTTTCTGTCAGGTACCCATCAGATCTGGGTGGACTAAAAGACGTTGTACAGACTCGAGTCAAGGATCCCAACTTGAGACTTCCAGACTACGGTCGATTGCTCTACCATTTAACCTCACTGTCCCTCAATGTGACTTGTGGTTTACTGTTAATCTGAAGAAAAGTTTATTTTCATTAACTAAAGATCAGGTATTAAAAATGACTTTTCTGCCCAACTGCACCGTTTTTTGGCAAGTTTGACAGACACAAGATGGAAACTGGAAGGGAAGACAGTCCTGTATGTTCCCACTGAAGGTATCAAGCTGACGGTGGAAGAGGCTGCCAAAAATAAGGAACTTATTCAGCGCCTTGAAAGTATGGCATTATTTTCTTTTTTTTAAATAGTCTTTAGTATATCTGATCTTTTACAAAAATAACTTCCAAATTTTAAATTGCCTTGAAAGTATGGCATTATTTCCTTTATTTAAATAGTCTATAGTATATCTGATCTTTTACAAAAATAACTTCCAAATTTTAAATTCCAGCCTCAATGATCCATTGGGCAAGACAAATTAAAGAAGTTTTGAGCACTCAGGATGCCTTTGAGATGGCAGAAAACTCTGGTCCTTTGGATGAAATAGAGTTCTGGAAAAACCGCTGTGCTGACCTTTCTGGAATCACAACCCAGCTGGATAAACCGGGGGTCAAGAGGATCACACAGATCCTGGAGCTGGCCAAGTCATCATATGTGACCCCATTCCTTAAGCTCTCAGGACAGATCATTGTAAGCAGACGCTAATGGTTGAAACACTTTTATATAGACTGCATATCAAATACTAAAAAAACAAACTTGAACTGCATTTTCTATTCTTGAAAAACACAAAACAATTTTTTTTTAAAATTTAAAATACAAACATTAAAAAAATAAATAGGTATATTATATTTATTTCCTTATATGTGTTTTTAAAATATGAATGTGACCTAAATTGGATAGTTTGACCAAAAAAAAGTCACATAAATTAGCTAGTTAGCTTTTTAAAAATCGTTACACCTGGATTAGCTTGTAATTTAAAAAAAAAATGTCTCACCTTGATTAGCTCAACAAAATAATTTTCTTCAATTCTACAGGAGGGATCCAGACAGGCGGAGAGCAACTTGAAATTTTTGGCTGTTCTCAAGGATCCATGCTACGAGCTGGCCGATGCCAAACCCAAAGACATTCCTAAACTCATTCCCAAAATTCTCAACATCATCCGCATGATATGGGTGAACTCAGACTACTACAAAACTAGAGAGAGATTGACTGGCATTCTCAAAAAGGTAAGATGTATCAGTAGTTCAGGTGTGGTATTCTATTTGTTACTTTCAAGTAGTGTTTTTAATTTTACTAAATATTTTCTAATTGATTGAAAATGTTTTGCATAGATGAGCAATGAGATTATTCGTCGCTGTTCTGTTGAGATCAACCTGGATAAAATTTTTGATGGCTATGTCATCAGTGGGAAGCAGTCCCTCAATGATTGCATTGAATGCTGTGAGGAATGGAAAGAAATCTATGACAAGGTAGGCAATCTGTTGTAGAACTTGTGACATAAATCTGTGAGAATGTAGACAATCTGTTGTAGAACTTGTGACAGAAATCTATGATAAGGTAGGCAATCTGTTGTAGAACTTATGACAGAAATATGTGAGAATGTTGACAGTCTGTTGTAGAACTTGTGACAGAAATCTGTGACAAGGAACAATCTTGACAAAATCTGTGACAAGGTAGACAACCTGTTGTAAATTCTCCAGTGCTTTTGTATTTGTATTTAAAAAATAACTTACCTCTTTGACAACAACCTGAATGTTATACCCCTCAAAGAGTAATGATAACATAAAATTTTAGAATTATTTAAAATGATGATCTGAAAAGTAAAAAGTAATGATAACATAAAATTTACCCAGACATCCAGACTCCACCACAGGTTTTCACAAGTTGGCTGGGTCTTGGACAGGAGCAGCATCTTTGCACAAATTGATGCATTTATTCAGCGATGTAAAGATATGCTTGAGGTACGTACAGTATTAGACGGAATCTGTTGCTGAAATCTCTTGTTGCGTACAACATTAAACAATAAAAACTTGGTTAAAATCTCTTGGTACTGTGTCAGAATGTAATATAGTATCACAAAAATGACATTGTTTAATGTGTACTTCTATCATTACTAGTAGTACAGGGCAGTATAGAAATGTATTGACATTTTTCTGCCTGTATCAATGTTGATGATGATATATCCAAACACTTATGTTTAAGGTTGAGTTAATATTTCAAATAAATAATTATTGCCTTCTGTTTTTATTGCACAAATGCCTTAATCATAAACCAATTAAAAAATCTGTTTTTCCCTTCTGACGTTACAGAAAAAAATACAAATTTTATTATCATGAAAAAATGTATAAGATAAATGTGCAATAATGCTGAGAATATGTTATCTCTGTTTGATCTGTGACTGTTGTCTTGGCCAGGTTTGTGAAGCACAGTTCCACTTTGCCAGGCAAGTGGATGGGGAAAAGGCTGAGATGCCCCACTTCCCTGGACAGAAGGGGCCTGAGATTGTCCGTGGTCTCTTGGAGGTGGAAGCTCAGTTTGAGAAGAATGTCAACCAGCTCAGGCTACAGAAGAAAAACATTTTAGATGTCAAAGCTACATCCTGGCATGACAGCTACAACAAGTCAGTGTTTCAAATCTTTTGTCTGCGTTAAAAATTGTTTTATTTAATAGAAAATAATCAAACTGTAAAAATATTTTGTCACTATGAAAAGTATTATTCATTTATATAATGATAGCGATTAAATTATAAAGATTCTTATCAGTGTTAAGAGTAACAGTATTAAAAAATATGTTGACAATGCTGAAAAATGGTATATTAATATATATGAGCCGACCCGCGGCATATCATATGCCGCTATTTAGTTGTTTTATTTTCTACTTTTCAGTAATTCATAATTTGTGAATTCGACAGTACCAATGCTGCCACTGAAAATATTTGCTTTAAAACACTATCAGTAGGTCGTTAAGAACGATACTACCCCCACCCTCCTTTCCCCAACCCCTACCCCCACCCTCCTTTCCCCCAACCCCTACCCTACACCCCCCCGTGAAGGCAGCCTCCTCTTAGTTACCTCCCCTAAGTTTAAAATCATTTCAAACTAAATTATCTGCCCCTAATAGCCGTCACTAAACCCGGCTCTATGAATGTAAACATTTAGCATGAACCACAGTTCACCAGACCATGTAGGGGTGGGGTGGTAGGGAGCGCGCTTACAGCTTGTTTTATAGCGTCTCCCAGAAGAGAATTATATATAGAGATTAAAAACAGCAACAGATTAGCTCTGAGAGTATCATGTTATTTACAGTATTTTTTGTCAAAAGTCACAGAAATTGAATTAACATAATGCTTCCTATTTGCATCAGCCTTTTTTTAAAAAAAAAATACTATATAATAGAACGTTTATTTTAAAATGCTTCGCTTATGTAAATGTCATATTTCTATGACAGGTTCCGAGCTGGAGTCAAAGATCTGGAGGTCATGATGCAAAACACCATCTCATCAGCATTTGACACAGTGAAAACAGTGGAAGGAGGAGTGGAGATGTTGGACGTCTTCATGCACCTGTCTTCTAGAGAGGTTCTTTCTTCACATCTTCTAGATATTAACATCTTTAGGAAATTAATTCAACTTCTATACTTCATCTAGATATTAGCATCTATAGGAAATTTATTCAGCTTCTTCACTACATCTAGATATTAGCATCTTTAGGAAATTAATTCAGCTATACTGTTTGAAAAATACTCAACACTTTAAATTGTTCTTACAAAATAAGCATGTCTTTTTTAAAAACCTAGGCTACTTATATTAATTGATTAATGAAGCTTAGGTCTTTTGTTAGGGTTAGTAATAATTTAAAGAGTTAGGGTTAGATGGAGGATGGGGGGGTATGGCTACTTAACAATTACACACAGCTTAACTTGTACAGTATAAATAATATGTCCGCCATTTGTGTAATTTTTAGGCAGTTAGACGCACCATTGATAAAAAGACAGTGGAGGTGTATGGTTTGTTCAACGATGAGTTAAATGCTGTCAAGAGAGAACTCTCCACCAAGGATCACCCCACACTATCACCCTCACATCCTAAATTTGCAGGATCTGCACACTGGGCTAGGCTTCTCAAAAACAGAGTACAGAAGGGCATGAATGTAAGTTAGTTTTACTTTCTGCAGGAAGTGGCCATAGTTTTCGGTAATGTTCAGTCATATGTCCTCCAGGATTTCCTTAGCCGCTTATTTTCCTCTTCACCTGGGGACTCCATACACACATTTATACACATACAGATACACACACACACACATATATATATATATATGTCTTTATTCTGTATTAAGTAATGTCCCAAATATAATTTAAAACACTTGAAACGCACTAAATTTTCTTTTTCTTTTGTTGATAGGCTCTGGACCGAGCCCATTTCCTCCCTCAAATTGGGACAGGAGAGGAAGTCCGCTCCCAGTTCAAATCTCTCATGACTGCGCTGGATGAGTTCATCCGTAAGACATACTACGAGTGGACAATGACCGTGGATAAAGTAAGTTTTTTTGTCTCCTCTAATCGTGCTGGTCATTAATCCCATATAAGTTCCAAAATTTATATCATAATTATGCCTCATGTTAAAAATAGCAATGAGTTCCTCATATATAACCCACCAAATCAGATAATAAAAATGTAAAACTATATCAGAATGCTAACAGTTGGGTCACTTCTTTACATTTTTATTGACATTTTGAAAAGATTGTTCTATTAATGTCTTTTTCACAGAAAGCTCAGATTATGCATAATTAGCTTTAGATTTCTAAACATTGTTACATTCAATAAACACTTTTGCTAATATCATTTAGAGCAGGGGTCTCCAAACTTTTCAGACCGAGGGCCACATTAACTATCAAATTTCAGTTTGGGGGCCAGTTTCTTCCAGGCATGTCTTTGATTTCTCTGGGCAAAGTTCCTCAACCATCACCAACAAACAATTTTTCCTTAGACAAAAAGATCTCCGCGGGCCGAATGAGAGAACTTCGCGGGCCGCATCCGGCCCGCGGGCCGTAGTTTGGAGACCCCTGATTTAGAGACTAATTTTAAATAATCTGTTTATAGTGGCTCAATATATACCAATAATATTTAAGAGTTGGTAATTTAATCAGTGAAATTAATTTATTCCTCCACCCCCTTTTTATGCTTTGATTTATATTATTGTAGTGGAGAATGCAGTCTTTCTATCTTCAGTGTAAATAACTTAATTTATGTGTGTATTTTCTCATTGCATCTCTCCCCAACAGGACAGTGTAAGTTATTTCCTTCTTGAATGTTGCTGTACTTTATCTGCTATATTTAGACACTTCACAATACACAAGCCAATACTATATTAACTAAACTAAACTTTTTTTTTTGTAAAATGTTCTAAATTATTTTTTACTTTGGTGTCATGTAGCTTACAAATTTCTTTATAAAAACTACTAACAAATTTTTGTAGCACCATTTATGCTATATATTTTACTTTTCACTGGCACACTATTAAAAATCACTTTTTAAAAATATATTTTTTTAATTGTCTGAAGGTTGGTAACATCAGAAGAATTTTTTGAAAACTTTTGCATTTGTTCACTGTCAATTCTTGATTAGTAGATGTAGTAAAAATATATTTACTAACAGAAGCATTTTAAAAAAATATATTTTATATATATATATATACATAATATTTGCAACACAAATAATAGCAGCACATACAATTTTAAGAATATAATCCACAGCACAAAATTCAACCTAACAATCAATTCAACCCAATGTTCATCGAAATAATCAATCAGACACATTAAATATCTTCATCTTTTCCCTTTTGTGTCCAGGACACATAGGGCAGCCACAGATAGCTCTTTCCACTTTTGCCAGTCTCTGGCTAGTATAACCAATACTAAATAGTATTCCACTGAGTAACCAACACAAAGTAATAATCAGCAGAATAATCAAAACAAGATCATATTCAATAGAATTATCAACATCACTCAGTATTATCTATGCACAACTATATTGTTGTAAACTTCTAATATAATTTATCTGTTACTGGCTTGAATCTTAACAGTAAATTTGTTAAAGATAATCTAAAAATACTTTTTTATGTAACCTCTGTTGTCACTTTTTGTTAAATCTCTCAAGGTTCAAAACCATGCCATTCTTTTTTTTTTTTTTTAAATGAGTTTAACTAAAGTATTGGCGCATAAAAAATTGCTGTAAAAGATATTCATGTTTAAGAATTAACATTCAAATGACTTTTGGATATGACATTGTCATTGCCTGTCACAAACAAATAGTATCTGAAATAACATCAGGTCATCTATTTGAATGTTTTTGTTGTCAAGTAAACTATTCACCTATCCTCTTCATTATTACTTTTTAAATCTTTTTTCCTAAATGATTTACACGTTGCTATTTTGAACACAGGAGCCTCAGAAACTTCTGGACTGCCCATTGCTGTGTCGTAGTCTTGAAAGACCACCCATGCTTGATCTTAATTTCAACAAGTGAGTTACCCTCCCCTGCAGATTGGTATCTACAATTCCACATTAACTACTTTTAAAATATGGCGTCTACTTTTGAAACACATCACAAAGCTTCTGAAAATATGTTTTAGAATTCTCAATTCATCCATGTCCAAGATTCTAAGAAGAAAGTCATGCTCTAATTTATTAACACTATTTAAAACGATCACTTGCAGGCACCTGCTGAAGATGTTTCAGGAGATCTACTACTGGGAGAGACTTGTCTTTGAAGCGCCACACTACGCCGTGGAGGTTTACACAAAGAAAGAAGATCTCCGCTACCTGAGGGAAAATGTCTTACTTGTTGTCAGGGATTACAATAGGTGACCTTGACCTTGATACTTGGGTTGTTGTTTTTTTTTGTATTGTTCTCTGCGAGTTCAATGGCTCATGTTAATATAAGTACAAATTTAACCTTCTATCTGCACAAGTGAAGGATCAGAAACACACTATTGTTGTAGTGCTAACTGGTCATAGTGTTTACACTTCTGACCTGAGGTAGGGTAGGTAAATCAGTGTCATGAGGAATGGTTCACTAGGGCACCACCTGGCTTAAACTCCTGTTGTACAAGGACTAAGTCCTGTATCTGTGTTTACCTCGGGTGTTTATATGACACTTTCTTTAAATGTCATCCAGTTTTCAGTAGTTCAGACATGCCTACCGTCACGGCAAAATCGGAACCGTCACGCTTTTTCACCTAAAAAAGTAATTTGTTCCGTCATTCCGATTTTGACTAAGTTTGTTCCGATTTTTTGAAAAAAAAAATTAATAAAGACAGGTAACAAAGTGAATTGAAAAAAGGCAGGGAAAAGCGATTATCTCTCTTTGGAATACGTTTCTGTTTCCTAGTTTACTTACAATATTTACAAGTATCATCTTATACTAGATCTAGCTAGTATATCTACTACTACTAGATCTAGAATTGTAACTAGATCTACTAGTAGATACTGAAATAGTGAACACTGATCTATCTTGTAAGTTGTAACTTAACTAGTAACTACTATTATGAAGAACTTAGTAAGAAGTAACTAGGACTTTTACTAGGTAGATCAAGGGTCTTTGCTCTTAACTTATATATTACATATGATGAAGCCTTCAGAATTTGTTATTCATATTAATATAGCCTAGAACATAGCAAGGCATAAATAATCAAATCAATAATGTTATGTCAAAGCTATGGTTTTTATTTGGGGGGGGGGGTGGTCTCAGGTTACTGGTTAACTTTTTAAAAAAATGTAAGCTGACATTAATAAGCAGTATTTAAATGTAGCCTATAGACCAGTTATATATGACTAGAAGCCTACTAATGTCATTAGAGTAATTTTTATTTAATTATTTTTATTTTTGATTTAGTAAAGTAGGGTCAGTGCATATGTTCCTCTTTTTGGCTACAAATTCCTTTTTTAGGCATAACTATTCCTACTTTTGGCTGAAAGGGGTAGGCATGTCTGGTAGTTAGATGTTCTCCAATGGTCAATACATTAGATGTTATAAGACAAACAGGATACTCGACTAATTGTGTTGGCTGCTATAAATTCTCCAATGGTCAATACATTAGATGTTATATGACAGGATACTAGACTAATTGTGTTGCCTGCCATAAATTCTCCAATGGTCAATACATTAGATGTTATATGACAAACCTGATACTAGACTCATTGTGTTGGCTGCCATAAATTCTCCAATGGTCAATACATTAGATGTTATATGACAAACAGGATACTAGACTCATTGTGTTGGCTGCCATAAATTCTCCAATGGTCAATACATTAGATGTTATATGACAAACAGGATACTAGGCTCATTGTGTTGGCTGCCATAAATTCTCCAATGGTCAATACATTAGATGTTATATGACAAACCTGATACTAGACTCATTGTGTTGGCTGCCATAAATTCTCCAATGGTCAATACATTAGATGTTATATGACAAACAGGATACTAGGCTCATTGTGTTGGCTGCCATAAATTCTCCAATGGTCAATACATTAGATGTTATATGACAAACAGGATACTAGGCTCATTGTGTTGACTGCCATAAATTCTCCAATGGTCAATACATTAGATGTTATATGACAAACAGGATACTAGACTCATTGTGTTGGCTGCCATAAATTCTCCAATGGTCAATACATTAGATGTTATATGACAAACAGGATACTAGGCTCATTGTGTTGACTGCCATAAATTCTCCAATGAAAGCTACAATTTGTTATGTGTGAAGCCTAATCTGTTTTTTAAAGGCTGACACCCTACGGGGTGGGAAAAAGGGGGAGGGTGATTTTTTTATTATAGAAGTTATATGAATAGAAAATGCATATTTATTCTCAGTGCTTTAATATTTGATTTCTGTAACTACATTATTATCCAAAAATGATGAAGTTCTGAAGGAGTAAAAAGATAACAAAATATTTGAATGGCATCAATTTCTTTATAGAATCCTCTCAGCTTTGTCCATGGAAGAGCGAGGTCTGTTTAAAGAGAGAATTCGTTTCTTAGACAAGCGAATTCACCCAGGCCTCACTAAATTAACATGGGCTTCAAAAGGCACTGTGGATTATTTCTTGCATGAATGCCGCACTCATTGTGGAAATATCCAGGTGAATTTTTTAATTAAGAATTAATTTTTTGTTCCTAATTTTTATGCCATTTAAATTTGACATGAAAATTTACTTTTAAAATTATTTGAAGTTGTCGCTTGTATTTTTGATCAAATTTCATTGAACTCATTAAAAATCTTCCAAATCTATTTTTAGTCAGTGGTGGATAGTTATAAGTTGGCCAATCAAAATGTTTCAAGTATGTGTGTCAAAATCAGTGAGTTACTTCTAGTCAAGATTGATTCCAAGGTGGTCTATGAGAACTTGCAGTTTGACGAGGATCAGGTAAATGATTCATCAGTAAATTAGGTGGTTTATTAGAACTTTTTAGTTTGATGAGGATCAGGTAAATGATTCATCAGTAAATTAGGTGGTTTATTAGAACTTTTTAGTTTGATGAGGATCAGGTAAAGGTTCATTTAAATAAAGTGGAAAAAAAAGTCCTCAATATAATACTGTATTATCATGCTTGCATATTTACTGGGAGGTTCGCCTTACTCATTCTATAAAGTATAAATGAAGGAATGCAATTTTTTTGTCTAGGCCAAGCACAGAGAGAACGTCCAGAAAAAGCTAAGAGAAGCACATGAATCTATTGTGTCCACACTACGCCAATCTTACGAGGTGTATAAAAATGACGGCCCTGAAGTCCAGCAACATTGGCTGAGATACACAGAAAAGATGGACAAAATGCTGGAAGAGGCTTTCAGGTGGGTCTAGCATCACTGATGTATGTACACACAACATCACTGACATGTACACACAACATCACTGATATGTACACACAACATCACTGATATATGTACACACAACATCACTGACATGTACACACAACATCACTGATATATGTACACACAACATCATTGACATATGTACACACAACATCACTGATATATGTACACACAACATCACTGACATGTACACACAACATCACTGATATATGTACATACAACATCATTGACATAGGTACACACAACATCACTGATATATGTACACACAACATCATTGACATATGTACACACAACATCACTGATATATGTACACACAACATCACTGACATGTACACACAACATCACTGATATATGTACACACAACATCACTGACATATGTACACACAACATCACTGATATATGTACACACAACATCACTGACATGTACACACAACATCACTGATATATGTACACCCAACATCACTGACATATGTACACACAACATCACTGACATGTACACACAACATCACTGACATAGGTACACCCAACATCACTGACATAGATACACCCAACATCACTGACATAGATTCACCCAACATCACTGACATATGTACACCCAACATCACTGACATAGATACACCCAACATCACTGACATAGATTCACCCAACATCACTGACATATGTACACACAACATCACTCACATAGATACAACCAACATCACTGATAAACACTATAGCCTTTATTTTATTTCTGCATACTTAAACCAGTGTTGGTTTAGACAAGTTACCCAAACCCCATCAATTGAATTATACAGTCCTTGTACAGTCACAGAAATATAGCTACTTACTTTAATAATAATAATAAGTGGTCCTTATTAGTTATCTATTTTTGCATAATTTATGTGAACTTTGGACCTAGGTTTTAACATTGAAACAGTGTTTACACCAATGTAGGTTGCTACATAAACATTGTGCTGTTATGAACATAGTAAACGAATGAAGTGAACATTGATATTTTCCTGCAGGCTGAATGTCAAATGGTCATTGCAAGAGTTGTCCAAAGCCATCAATGGAGACGGCAAGTCTGCCCCAAACCCCTTGTTTAGGGTCAGGGTTATTTTGGAAGGAGATAAGGTTAGTCTAAAACATCAAAAAGTGGTTTAGTGTTTAGTTTTAAAAAGTCATGAACAGATAAATATACAGATATCTGAATGGAGTCAGCTGTAGTATTTTCTAATTTAAAGTTATAGAATAATTGTAATGAGCCGGCCCGCGGCATAACATACGCCGCTATTTAGTTGTTTCTAATTTTCAATAATTCATAATTTGTGAATTCGACAGTACCAACGCTGACACTGAAAATATTTCTTTAAAACACTATAAGTAGCTCGTTAAGGACCATAAACCCCCCCCCCCCTTCCTTCCCTCCCCCCCTCCCCCCCCCCCCTACATTTATAATCGTTGGCTCTGCTTGTAAACATTTAGAGTGAACCCAGCTCACTAAAACCATGTAGGGGTGGGGAGGTAGGGAGAGCGTTTGCAGCTTGTTTTCTAACGGCTCGAAGAAGAGAATTATATATATAGATATACCCTTAATGAATTATCATATAAATTTTATTACCTGCATTTTATTTATTTTGTTGAATGTTATTCACTTTTTAAAAAATTAGGTTGAATTTTCTCCAACACTGATCCAACTGGCAACAATAGTTGGGGAAATAGGCAAAACACATGTCATCAAGGCCATTTCTGATTTCAAACGTCTGCCTGATCTGTTGACCAAAAAGAAGTCAGCTAAAGAGGTAATTTCAATGACTCAAATCTTTGTGTGTATGTACTTGATCTGAATATTTACCAGTACACATTCTAAACAATGTGCTTGATCTGAATATTTACCAGTACACATTCTAAACAATGTGCTTGATCTGAATATTTACCAGTACACATTCTAAACAATGTGCTTGATCTGAATATTTACCAGTACACATTCTAAACAATGTGCTTGATCTGAATATTTACCAGTACACATTCTAAACACTGTGCTTCATTCTGAATGTTTTCCCAGTCAATCAGTGAACTGGTAGCTAAAGATGAAGAGATCAAAAAAATTCTCAATGTTATCAACACTGGCATGCAGACCAATGCACAGAACCTTCAAAACTACCTCAGTACATGGGACTCATACAGGTAAACCCTAACCCAGACCCATAGACAGGTACATGGGACTCATACAGGTAAACCCTAACCCAGACCAATAGACAGGTACATGGGACTCATACAGGTAAACCCTAACCCAGGCCCATAGACAGGTACATGGGACTCATACAGGTAAACCCTGACCCAGACCCATAGACAAGTACATGGGACTCATACAGGTAAACCCTGACCCAGACCCATAGACAGGTACATGGGACTCATACAGGTAAACCCTAAGCCAGACCCATAGACAAGTAGACTCATACAGGTAAACCCTAACCCAGGCCCATAGACAGGTACATGGGGCTTTTACAGGTAAACCCTAACCCAGACCCATAGACAAGTAGACTCATACAGGTAAAACCTAACCCAGACCCATAGACAAGTAGACTCATACAGGTAAACCCTAACCCAGGCCCATAGACAGGTACATGGGGCTTTTACAGGTAAACCCTAACCCAGACCCATAGACAAGTAGACTCATACAGGTAAAACCTAACCCAGACCCATAGACAAGTAGACTCATACAGGTAAACCCTAACCCAGACCCATAGACAGGTACATGGGACTCATACAGGTAAACCCTAACCCAGACCCATAGACAAGTACATGGGACTCATACAGGTAAACCCTAACCCAGACCCATAGACAAGTAGACTCATACAGGTAAACCCTAACCCAGACCCATAGACAAGTACATAGGACTCATACAGGTAAACCCTGACCCAGACCCATAGACAGGTACATGGGACTCATACAGGTGAACCCTGACCCAGACCCATAGACAAGTAGACTCATACAGGTAAACCCAGACCCATAGACAAGTACATGGGACTCATACAGGTGAACCCTGACCCAGACCCATAGACAGGTACATGGGACTCATACAGGTAAACCCTAACCCATAGACAGGTACATGGGACTCATACAGGTAAACTCTAACCCAGACCCATAGACAGGTACATGGGACTCATACAGGTAAACCCTGACCCAGACCCATAGACAGGTACATGGGACTCATACAGGTAAACCCTAACCCAGACCCATAGACAGGTACATGGGACTCATACAGGTAAACCCTTACCCAGACCCATAGACAGGTACATGGGACTCATACAGGTAAACCCTAACCCAGACCCATAGACAGGTACATGGGACTCATACAGGTAAACCCTGACCCAGACCCATAGACAGGTACATGGGACTCATACAGGTAAACCCTAACCCAGACCCATAGACAAGTAGACTCATACAGGTAAACCCTAACCCAGGCCCATGCACAGGTACATGGGACTCATACAGGTGAACCCTAACCCAGACCCATAGACAAGTAGACTCATACAGGTAAACCCTGACCCAGACCCATAGACAGGTACATGGGACTCATACAGGTAAACCCTAACCCAGACCCATGCACAGGTACATGGGACTCATACAGGTGAACCCTAACCCAGACCCATAGACAAGTAGACTCATACAGGTAAACCCTAACCCAGACCCATGCACAGGTACATGGGACTCATACAGGTGAACCCTAACCCAGACCCATAGACAAGTAGACTCATACAGGTAAACCCTGACCCAGACCCATAGACAAATAGACTCATACAGGTAAACCCTAACCCAGACCCATAGACAAGTAGACTCATACAGGTAAACCCTGACCCAGACCCATAGACAAGTAGACTCATACAGGTAAACCCTAACCCAGACCCATAGACAAGTAGACTCATACAGGTAAACCCTAACCCAGGCCCATAGACAGGTACATGGGACTCATACAGGTAAACCCTAACCCAGACCCATAGACAGGTACATGGGACTCATACAGGTGAACCCTGACCCAGACCCATAGACAGGTACATGGGACTCATACAGGTAAACCCTGACCCAGACCCATAGACAGGTACATGGGACTCATACAGGTAAACCCTGACCCAGACCCATAGACAGGTACATGGGACTCATACAGGTAAACCCTGACCCAGACCCATAGACAGGTACATGGGACTCATACAGGTAAACCCTGACCCAGACCCATAGACAGGTACATGGGACTCTTACAGGTAAACCCTGACCCAGACCCATAGACAGGTACATGGGACTCATACAGGTAAACCCTGACCCAGACCCATAGACAAGTACATGGGACTCATACAGGTAAACCCTGACCCAGACCCATAGACAAGTAGACTCATACAGGTAAACCCTGACCCAGACCCATAGACAAGTAGACTCATACAGGTAAACCCTAACCCAGACCCATAGACAAGTAGACTCATACAGGTAAACCCTAACCCAGGCCCATAGACAGGTACATGGGACTCATACAGGTAAACCCTAACCCAGACCCATAGACAGGTACATGGGACTCATACAGGTGAACCCTGACCCAGACCCATAGACAGGTACATGGGACTCATACAGGTAAACCCTGACCCAGACCCATAGACAGGTACATGGGACTCTTACAGGTAAACCCTGACCCAGACCCATAGACAGGTACATGGGACTCATACAGGTAAACCCTGACCCAGACCCATAGACAAGTACATGGGACTCATACAGGTAAACCCTGACCCAGACCCATAGACAAGTAGACTCATACAGGTAAACCCTGACCCAGACCCATAGACAAGTAGACTCATACAGGTAAACCCTAACCCAGGCCCATAGACAAGTACATGGGACTCATACAGGTAAACCCTAACCCATAGACAGGTACATGGGACTCATACAGGTGAACCCTAACCCAGACCCATAGACAAGTACATGGGACTCATACAGGTAAACCCTAACCCAGACCCATAGACAAGTACATGGGACTCATACAGGTAAACCCTAACCCAGACCCATAGACAAGTACATGGGACTCATACAGGTAAACCCTAACCCAGACCCATAGACAAGTACATGGGACTCATACAGGTAAACCCTAACCCAGACCCATAGACAAGTACATGGGACTCATACAGGTAAACCCTAACCCAGACCCATAGACAAGTAGACTCATACAGGTAAACCCTAACCCAGACCCATAGACAAGTACATGGGACTCATACAGGTAAACCCTAACCCAGACCCATAGACAGGTACATGGGACTCATACAGGTAAACCCTAACCCAGACCCATAGACAGGTACATGGGACTCATACAGGTGAACCCTAACCCAGACCCATAGACAGGTACATGGGACTCATACAGGTGAACCCTAACCCAGACCCATAGACAGGTACATGGGACTCATACAGGTAAACCCTGACCCAGACCCATAGACAAGTACATGGGACTCATACAGGTAAACCCTAACCCAGACCCATAGACAAGTACATGGGACTCATACAGGTAAACCCTGACCCATAGACAGGTACATGGGACTCATACAGGTGAACCCTGAATTTTTAATTGATGTATAAATAATCTCTGAGACCCTGGATAATTTTAGGACAAGCTAAATGTGCCCCTGCTAATTAGTTTTACGTCTAGGGAAATAATTAACTTCATATTTCAACCAATTGTATACAACTGTTATTTTACAGAGAAATTTGGGAAATTCAGAAAGATGCATTTATTAGACGCTATCAAAAACTGAATCCTCAAAACTCTTCATTTGATGCTGATATAGCTAGGTAAATCAAGTTTGTAATTTTTATTTTATAAATTTTAAACAAGACAAGATTTCAAATTTTTATAGGTTTCATAATCTTATAAATCTGTATTTCAAATATTTGTATACCATTTCTTGTAACAATGAGATAACCTAAACAAGACAAGATTTCAAATTTTTATAGATTTTATAATTTTATAAATCTGTATTTCAAATATTTGTATACCATTTCTTGTAACAATGAGATAACCAGCTACACTTGACCTTGGCTGTTTTGTCTACAGATATAATGAAGTGGCCAACAATGTTCAAACACAGGAGACAATTCTAAACATTCAGTTTGCACTCTTAGACTGCTCTCCCCTGAAATATGCCATACTCAGTCACTGCCAAGAGTGGCAGAATAAGTTTACAACCTTGCTGATGGAAATAGCTACAGCCACCCTGCAGGAAATCACCAAATATCTATCAGACAACAGCGTCAGGTCAGACTTTACATTCACTCAATTAAACACACACAAATCTAAATAAAGAATAACCAAGTATAGCGTCAGGTCAGACTTTACATTCACTCAATTAAACAAACACAAGCCTAGCTAAGTGATAATGATAATTCTCTTATATTTTCTAATTTTTATTTATTGTTTTAGTTTTCATTTGGTATAGGCCTACTTTTCTTTTCTTAAAACCTTACAATTTAAAAATCGATTCATATTAAAACACTGATATGCTGAAGAGAAACTACCCTAATCCTAAATCTAACGATTTCTCATTAGTAATTTCATTCAGAATCTGAACTAATCTGCATATGTAAAAAAAAATCATTGTCTAACAATAGCCCTGTATGTTTTTATAAGAAGTTCAACTAAGTTGATGAAGTAGTCACTAATTTTAAACTGCTGACAGAGTGGCCCAACCACCACAGACCCTGGATGAGCTGGGAGACAGCCTTGCTTTATGGGACAAACTGAGTTCTGAGGTGCCTGTGACGGAGCAGAAGTTTGCTCCCCTGCAGGAGCAGTTTGTCATCCTGGAGAAATACGAAGTGGTCATTCACAAAGATGTGAGTTTCACATGGGTCACTTTCTTCACCTGGCCAACATTTTATTTGGTTTACATTTATTCACTTTATAGTTTTCTTTTGTTTCTTTTCCAGTGTTTGTTTTTAATTGTGTACTTCTGTTTACTGGTTGCTAACTAGATGTTGATGTTCATGTCTTATGGAATTAGGTGGCCCAGTTGCTGCAGCAGTTGCCTACCCAGTGGGATGAGTTCAAACAGACCCTGACAGATTCTGAGACCATGCTCAAGAAACACAAGGTAGGAATGACTGACTCATCTGTTGTAAATCTCATCTCAAAACATTTAATAGTTTAATAGCTGGATGCTCTAGGAACTACTGACTGAACTGTCTTTTTACAATTTAGTAGCTGGATCCTACTATGCTCATAACAAGCCTCTGTCTAGGACATTCCCCCCTCCCCAAGCCATTACTTCTGGTCAATTACTACCCCCTTTCTCTTCCCTACCCCCCCCCCCCCATATGCTGCATGCTGAACCCTGACCCTAACCCCAAAACTCAACCATAAACCTATAGCTAAACCTAAAACCAACATAATCTTAACCCCAACTCTAAACCTACATCTGGCCCTATCACTAGCCCTAACCCTACCATCCATAAAAGGCTCCCATGAGGCCATGTGATACATTTGACTGCATATTGTGCTCTCCACCTGATTAACTCATACAAATGTACATGACTAAACTTATTTAGTTTCTTGCTAACTAAAATTATTTTTAAAGGAACGGTTCAAAGCTGGCCTGCTTTCACAAGCTGAAGAGTTCAAGAAACAAGCAGCAGAGCTAATGAAGGAGTTTGAGACTAGTGGGCCCTTCACATCCACCATTAAAACTGATGATGCCCTGAGTGCTATTGCTAATGTTTATGCTGCCATGGATGCCCTTAAGGAGCAGGAACAAGTGATCAGACGTGGGCTCAACATCTTCAAGATTGAGCAGCCCCCATCCAAGGACATTGGAGCTTTAGAGAAGGTACAATTTTTTTTTTTTTAGACATTGGAGCTTTAGAGAAGGTACAATTTTTTTTTTTTAGACATTGGAGCTTTAGAGAAGGTACAAATTTTTTTTAAAAGTTTGATTGTTTTAACAACCTAAATAAAAAAATGTAATGGATCAAAACATTTGCGTGAATTAAATAAACAGCCATTAGGAAATTACATATTATACTGATGAAGTGGCCAACAATGTTCAAACAGGAGACAATTCTAAACATTCAGGTTGTGCTTTTAGACTGCTCTCCCCTGAAATATGTTTTGTTTTAGTAGATTTGAAAGTTGTTTGTGAAAAATTTAAACAAAGGCTTTAAAATGTGTTAGTTAGAATTTTTTAAAAACCTATGTTGACCTGTATCTGACTAGGATCTAGAGAACATCAAGGCCGTGTGGGAACTGACCAAAGAATGGGAAACCAACTGGGATACTTGGAAGTCTGGGAAATTTTCAGACCTGGAAACATCAGAGATGGAGAACAACTCGGTCAACTTGTTCAAACAGCTGGCCAAGTACAGCAGGGCACTCAAGGTACGCAGTTTCAGAACTCTTCTCCTTATAAGTTTAAGTAGGCAGATTTAAATTTGTAAGCTTCTGTCTTGTTTTCTCAACATTGCCATATTTTGTTTGCCTAGACTTTTGTTTTGACAATGCCATATTTTGTTTGCCTATACTTTTGTTTTGTTTTGACATTGCCATATTTTGTTTGCCAATTAGGAAAAGAACTGGGAGATTGTGGAGACCAGTAAAAATAAAGTGGATCAGTTCAAGAGGACAATGCCACTCATCTCAGACCTCAAGAACAAGGCCATGCGGCCCAGACACTGGAAACAAATACAGGTCACTTTTTTTCTGTTGCTTCAAACTAGAATGTCAGCAACTTTCATTTGCTGGTCACTTAACATATATTTATTTTAAAAACCTAAACAATTTGTATAAAAAACCTAAACAATTTATATAAAAAACCTAAACAATTTGTATAAGAAACCTAAACAATTTGTATAAAAAACCTAAACAATTTATATAAAAAACCCAAACAATTTGTATAAAAAACCTAAATAATTTGTATAAAAAACCTAAACAATTTGTATAAAAAACTAAAAAATTAGCAGAAATACCCTTGAACAATTTTTTAAAAAAATTTCCAGGTGGAAATGCATCGCACTTTTGATCCAGATGCAGATGACTTCACCCTGGAGAAAATTATTGAATTTGGCTTTGATCAGTACGCTGAGCAGATCAATGAGATTTCTGGTGCAGCAACCAAAGAGTTAACTATTGAACAGGTACAAATCATTCTTTGTTTTCTTCTTCTTCAGTTTTAGGTACAAATCATTCTTTGTTTTCTTCTTCTTGAGTTTTAGGTACAAATTATTCTTTGTTTTCTTCTTCTCCAGTTTTAGGTACAAATCATTCTTTGTTTTCTTCTTCTTGAGTTTTAGGTACAAATTATTCTTTGTTTTCTTCTTCTCCAGTTTTAGGTACAAATCATTCTTTGTTTTCTTCTTCTTGAGTTTTAGGTACAAATTATTCTTTGTTTTCTTCTTCTCCAGTTTTAGGTACAAATCATTCTTTGTTCTTCTTCTTCTCCAGCCTTTAAAATTTATAATGAATATAATTTCTTAGCCAGCATGTATTCAAACCATAAACTTATTCCATTTCTGATTCAGTTTTATCAAAATCATAAACTTATTCCAATTTATACGTAGTATATCAAAATCATAAATTATTCCAATTTAAACATAGTTATATTTAAATCATAAACTTTATCCAATTTAGATCAAACTTCATCAAAATCATAAACATATTCCATTTCAATTATCAAAAATAATATAATTGATTTAAAAAAAAGAAAAATAAGTACCAGTTTTTGTTATAGAATATATCAATAAATTAGTACATTTTTAACTCCCCAGGGACTTGCTAATATTAAAGAAATTTGGCAAATGAGAGAATTTGATATAGGGCCTTATAAAGACAAAGGCCATTACAAAATCAGGTAAGCATAAGGTCAAATGTCATTTGATTGTTAAAGAAAAATAGGAAGTTGATGCTTGTATTGTAAAAAATAATATTGAGTTACAGAAGTGATCAATAATTTTAAAATGATATTTCGGCTCTCATTCTCACACTTCAGGACAACTGAGGAGATTTTCCAAAACTTGGAGGACAATCAAGTCCAGTTGTCTACCATGAAAGCCTCAAGGTTTGTCAAAGCCTTTGAGAAAGAGGTGGACTACTGGGAGAGAACTCTGTCTCACATCATGGAGACGACAGAGATGCTGTTGACAGTCCAGCGCCAGTGGATGTACTTGGAGGTAGCATCACACTTCACATCACTGTGATAATTAGACAATAAGGAATACAGTCATGTGCTAGAAACAAGTTTAATATGGTGTGAATTAATTCCAGAATATTTTCCTGGGTGAGGACATCAGAAAACAGTTGCCCAGAGAATCCGCAGAGTTTGATGCCATCAACAAGACATGGAAAGAAATCATGACGCGACTTTTCAACACAAAAAATGCCCAGAAGGGAACACATTATCCAGGTTTGTTTTTTATTTTATTTTTAACTACAGGCAAATTCATCATCATCTTACAAATTTTGACTGCTTTAAAGATAATTCTTCAACACCTTTCTTAATGTCCCTCCCATGTCATCTACCTAAAAAAAAGTTTACCTATTTATATTCTACATTTTCTAATACATTGGCTAGTCTGTTTTCAGAACACTTTACCTATAACATTATAGGAGAAAATTGTTTAATAAAATATATCATTAACCAATGCCCATAAATGGTTGTTTTGGTGTTGTATTATTTTTAATTGTCTACTCCTTAAATAATTAAAATTCAGAGACAAACTTTAAGCTAAAGATTAGAAATATATTTCATAAAATATTAATTTATCTTGTTTATAAGAAATCATAATACAATGAAGCATAATCTTGATGTTTTACATTTTATAATAACCTAGGCACACTTGACCAATTGAATGAGATGAATGGCAAACTGGAAGAGATTCAGAAATCTTTAGACATGTATCTGGAGACTAAGCGCCAGATCTTCCCACGATTCTACTTCCTGTCTAATGATGACCTGCTGGAGATCTTGGGTCAGTCAAAGAATCCTGAAGCCATCCAACCTCACCTCAAGAAATGTTTTGACAACATCAAGTCTCTGAAGATGAGCAAAGTAAGACAACAGTTATACCAGTTAAAGTAAATTTAGTTCACTGTCACAAAGTAAGACAACAGTTATACCTATTATAGAACATTTAGTTCACTGTCACAAAGTAACACAACAGTTATACCAATTATAGAACATTTAGTTCACTGTCACAAAGTAAGACAACACTTATACCAATTATAGAACATTTAGTTCACTGTCACAAAGTAAGACAACAGTTATACCAATTATAGAACATTTAGTTCATTGTCACAAAGTAGGCAACATTTACACCGGTTAAAGTTAAGTTAGTTCAGTCACAAAGTAAGACAACAATTATACCAGTTAAAGTACATTTAGTTCAGTCACAAAGTAAGACAAAAGTTGCACGAATTATAGAACATTTAGTTCACTGTCACAAAGTAAGACAACAGTTATACCAGTTATAGTAAATTTAGTTCACTGTCACAAAGTAAGACAGCACTTATACCTGTTATAGTAAATTTAGTTCACTGTCACAAAGCAAAACAAAAGCTCTAAAATCTATTTATTTTTAAATATTGTATTTGACCACTAGACATTTTGAATACCAAGTCATTCATTATATTAAAAAGTTATGCCTCACAAAAACTAATGATTTGAATGCTGTCTGCAATTTACAATCATTCACCAATTAAAATTTGTTCCATTTGTTTAAGGTTTATATTAAAAAAAAATATTTGACTGTTTAGGCTGGCGTCCAGCAGAAATGGGAAGCAGCCGGCATGTTTTCCTGCGAAGGGGAATATGTCGAGTTTGGCCATGCAGTGTTTCTAGAGGGCCCAGTTGAGGTAATTTCTTGATGTTTCTGTTTTTTTTTCTTTTCATATTTTTTTAAAAGTTGCTGTCAGTTAGGACTTAAAAAGAGCTTAATTAATCCAATTAATCCAGTATACCTTCACCCATTGACAATTTGTTTTTTAAAAACTTTTTACTGAGTTCAATTTACATTTTTCTCTACTTTTCAAGGCATGGTTGTGTGATGTTGAAAAAACAATGAGATGGACCCTGAAAGAAATCTTAAGGAATTGCCGCACTGCTCTGAAAAAGAATCTGAACAAAAGAGACAAATGGATCAAGGATTGGCCTGGACAGGTTCGGCTTGTTAAATTGATCTGGACAGCTTTTTTTTTTTTTTTTGTTGAGTGCTCATCCCTATTGGTGGTTTAAATCCGCCCTTCATTGTTAAATCATTATTTTATTTATACCTTTTTTGTTCACTTCAGTGTGATAACCTTTATGTAAATAATGAACTTGAAAAGTGAATTTTTACTTTTTATTTAGATGTGCATCACAGCTGGTCAGATTCAGTGGACACAGGATGTAACCAAAGCACTGGCCATCACAAAGGAAAGGGGAGACAAGAGAGCATTGAAAAGTATGAAAAAGAAACAAGTAAGATAATTTTTGGTAGTTTGGTTTCATTATGTATTTTTTTGTTTTGTTTCTTTTTACCACACTTGCGATTCTAGTTTTTTTTTTGTTTTGAAAAAAATGAGCTATCTTTTGTTATTATTTTTTGATCTATGAATTTCTAGTACTAGGCCTACTGTCATCCATAGACTATTATCACACTTTGTGTTTTGAAGTTTACTTCCCCTGCTTTCACTTGTTTTAATTCTTGTCCCCATAGGTGATCATGCTGAATAAGTTTAATTCTTGTCCCCATAGGTGATCATGCTGAATAAGTTCTCTGAAGCCATCCGCAGCAACCTCACCAAGATGCAGAGGTCAAAGATTGTTGCTGTTGTTACCATAGAAGTGCATGCCAGGGACATCATAGAGAAACTGGCCAAAACTAATGTCAATGATGTCAATTCATTTGAGTGGCTGTCTCAACTGAGACTTTACTGGGACAAAGTGAGTCGTATAAAAAATAATTGCAGAGTGCTTTCATATGCATGACAAGATAATCTCCAATTGCACAACATTTTGACATGTAATACTTAATTGTGTTGGAGGAAATCCTGTAACACTAAAGAGCTGATGATGCTCTGAATAGATTAGTATTAATGCATTTATTAAATCTTCTTCAGGTGGATAAAATAAAGTTGTCCAAATTAAATTTTAGCAGTTAATTGTTTTAAATTTATTTGATACATATTAGACTCCTTTATGGACAAAGGCTATGGAAGCAAATCGAAAAAGAAAAGCAGGTTGACGTGTAATACTTAACTATTTGGGAGGGAATCCCTAGAATTAAGAAGAAGAATAAAGAAGACTCCTTTAAACTCAATTTATGCTTACTATTCAAAAGACCTTTTAAATAGTGTAAATACAGAATTTAATCTGTAACATTTTTTGTCTTAGGCAATATATAACTTATGTTTCTTAATTCAAACATTAAAAAAAAATTAAAATGGATTTTTTATACTACAATGTTTTTCTTTTCTGACTGCAGGAGTATGATGACTGTGTAATCAAGCAGACCAACACACAGTTCCAGTACGGCTACGAGTACCTAGGTAACTCTGGGAGACTGGTCATCACACCATTGACTGACAGATGTTATGTGACACTGACCACAGCATTACACTTACATAGAGGAGGCAGTCCTAAAGGTGAGTACATACATTCAGTGTGTAGAGTGTGAGTACATACATTCAGTGTGTAGAGTGTGAGTACATACATTCAGTGTGTAGAGTGTGAGTACACACATTCAGTGTGTAGAGTGTGAGTAACATACATTCAGTGTGTAGAGTGTGAGTACATACATTCAGTGTGTAGAGTGTGAGTACATACATTCAGTGTGTAGAGTGTGAGTACACACATTCAGTGTGTAGAGTGTGAGTAACATACATTCAGTGTGTAGAGTGTGAGTACATACATTCAGTGTGTAGAGTGTGAGTACATACATTCAGTGTGTAGAGTGTGAGTACATACATTCAGTGTGTAGAGTTTAATCCAAATTATGATCTTTTAAGCTTATGACATCCTATGACTTTCATTATGGAAATCCTAGATTTGACATTAAATGCTAACTATAACAATTTAAACCACAATATTAACTAACTATGACACATTAATGTTAGTTAAGACAATATGGAAATTCTAAATATGGCATTCTAATGCTAATTATGACAATTTAAACATCATAACATTAAAATGCTAACTATGACACTCTAATGCTAGTTATGACAATTTAAACCTGACAACATCAAAATCCTTAACATTCTAATGTTAATTATCAATTCTTAATGCTATTTATGAATTTTGTCTTATGAAACTTGTGTATTACTGTCAACATGTCATTAGAAACTTGTCCATTACTGTCAACATGTCATTAGAAACTTGCCCATTATTGTTGATTGATTTGTCAACTTTTCCCCTGTATTTTAGGCCCTGCCGGGACAGGGAAAACTGAAACAGTCAAAGATTTAGGGAAAGCCCTCGGGATGTATGTCATTGTGGTCAACTGTTCTGAGGGTCTTGACTACAAGTCTATGGGCAGAATGTTTTCTGGTCTTGCTCAGGTTTGTCTGTTTGAAAAAAAAATTTTTGAATAGATTTCTAGCAAAAATTGTTTGAATAGTTGTTTTTTTGACAAGAACTGTTTAAGTAATTGTTCTTCTGTCACATATGTCTAAATAGTGTTGATTCTTTTATATTTAAACAAATGAAATTAAATTAGTGCAGAACTAATGAAGAACAACAGATTTTTTAATGAGTTCCACCTTGTTTTCAGACTGGTGCCTGGGGTTGTTTTGATGAGTTCAACCGTATCAACATTGAGGTACTGTCTGTGGTGGCCCAGCAGATTCTGTCTATACTGAGTGCCCTGGCTGCCAACTCAGAGAGATTTGTATTTGAGGGGCGGGATATTGACCTGGTCTGGTCTTGTGGGATATTCATCACCATGAACCCTGGTAGGTTTAACCATGAACCCTGGTAGGTTTAACCATGAACCCTGGTAGGTTTAACCATGAACCCTGGTAGGTTTAACCATGAACCCTGGTGAGTCTAGCCCTGCACCCTGGTAGGTTTCACCATGACCCCTGATAGGTTTAACCATGAACCCTGGTAAGTTTAACCATGAACCCTGGTGAGTCTAGCAATGAACCCTGGTGAGTCTAGCAATGAACCCTGGTATTTAACTATGAACCCTGGTGCTAGCCATGAACCCTGGTGTCTAGCCATGAACCCAGGTGTCTAGCCATGAACCCTGGTGTCTAGCCATGAACCCTGGTGTCTAGCCATGAACCCTGGTGTCTAGCCATGAACCCTGGTGAGTCTAGCCATGAACCCTGGTGAGTCTAGCGCTGAACCCTGAGTTAGTCTAGCCCTGAACCCAGGTAGGTTTAACCATGAACCCTTGTTAATCTAGTCTTGCACACTGGTATCATTCATACTGATCTCCCCTAAAGTGGCATAACTATCATGTTGTATACTTATCTCCCTTAAAGTGGCATAACTCATGTTGTTGTATACTTATCTCCCCCTAAAGTGGCATAACTCATGTTGTATACTTATCTCCCCCTAAAGTGGCATAACTCATGTAGTATACTTATCTCCCCCTAAAGTGGCATAACTCATCATGTTGTATACTTATCTCTCCCTAAAGTGGCATAACTCATGTTGTATACTTATCTCCCTTAAAGTGGCATAACTCATGTTGTATACTTATCTCCCCCTAAAGTGGCATAACTCATTATGTTGTATACTTATCTCCCCCTAAAGTGGCATAACTCATTATGTTGTATACTTATCTCCCCTAAAGTGGCATAACTCATCATGTTGTATACTTATCTCCCCCTAAAGTGGCATAACTCATCATTTTGTATACTTATCTCCCCCTAAAGTGGCATAACTCATGTTGTATACTTATCTCCCCCTAAAGTGGCATAACTCATGTTTTTGTATACTTATCTCACCTAAAGTGGCATAACTCATCATGTTGTATACTTATCTCCCCCTAAAGTGGCATAACTCATCATGTTGTTTACTTATCTCCCCCTAAAGTGGCATAACTCATGTTGTATACTTATCTCCCCCTAAAGTGGCATAACTCGTTGTATACTTATCTCCCCTAATTGGCATAACTCATCATGTTGTATACTTATCTCCCCCTAAAGTGGCATAACTATCATGTTGTATACTTATCTCCCCTTAACCCAGGCTATGCTGGTAGAACAGAGCTACCAGATAATTTGAAATCCATGTTCCGACCAATAGCCATGGTGGTCCCTGACTCCGCCCTAATTGCAGAAATTACACTTTTTGCTGAAGGCTTCAACAATACTAAGGTTGGTTGCTTGACTTTTAGATTCCACAACATTTGTAATTTTGAAATGTTTTTTTAAAGTTAACTTTGAAAAAAAATTTGTTTCTTAATTTTAAAAATGCACTATTTATTTTAAAAATTTCATTAAAAAATGTGTAAAATGTGCCCAGGTTTTAGCCAAAAAGACCTACACACTGTACAACCTGGCCATGCAACAGCTGAGTAAACAAGACCACTACGACTTCCAGCTTCGTGCCATTGTATCACTGCTCAGATACTCAGGGAGGAAGAAAAGAGCCAATCCACATCTTTCGGATGAAGAGGTAGACTGACACATCTGTGAATGCATCTTAAGACTGACACATCTCTGAATACATCTTAAGACTGACACATCTGTGAATACATCTTAAGGCAGACACATCTGAAGACTGACACATCTGTGAATACATCTTAAGACTGACACATCTGTGAATACATCTTAAGACTGACACATCTGTGAATACATCTTAAGACTGACACATCTGTCAAAACATCTTAAGACTGACACATCTGTGAATACATCTTAAGACTGACACATCTGTGAATGCATCTTAAGACTGACACATCTGTGAATACACCTTAAGGCTGACACATCTGTGAATACATCTTAAGACTGACACATCTGTGAATACATCTTAAGACTGACACATCTGTGAATACATCTTAAGACTGACACATCTGTGAATACATCTTAAGGCTGACACATCTGTGAATACATCTTAAGACTGACACATCTGTGAATACATCTTAAGACTGACACATCTGTGAATACATCTTAAGACTGACACATCTGTGAATACATCTTAAGACTGACACATCTGTGAACACACCTTAAGACTGACACATCTGTGAATACATCTTAAGACTGACACATCTGTGAATACATCTTAAGACTGACACATCTCTGAATACATCTTAAGGCTGACACATCTGAAGACTGACACATCTGTGAATACACCTTAAGACTGACACATCTGTGAATACATCTTAAGGCTGACACATCTGTGAATACATCTTAAGACTGACACATCTGTGAATACATCTTAAGACTGACACATCTGTGAATACATCTTAAGGCTGACACATCTGTGAAAACATCTTAAGACTGACACATCTGAAGACTGACACATCTGTGAATACATCTTTAGACTGACACATCTCTGAATACATCTTAAGACTGACACATCTGTCAAAACATCTTAAACATCTGTCAAATCGTCTGTGAATATTTCTCTAACTTGTGATTCTGGAGTAAACTATAGTTTGTTTAAAAGAAATTTGAACTAGAAGAATATTTTAAAGTCAATAGTAAATGTAGATTAAATTAAATTGATTAAATTGAATGATATTGAAACTAAATTTTGGAATTTCTTAATCAGAAATTTTTTCTCTCATTTATCTTGATCCAGGAACCATTTCTAATGAAAATGTTTATGATGTTTTAGATCTTACTTCTGTCAATGAAAGACATGAATCTGGCTAAACTGACGTCCATTGATTTGCCCCTGTTTAACGGAATCATGTCTGATTTGTTCCCTGGTATTGAGACGCCTGTAGTTGATTACACAAAGGTAACGTTTCAAACTTTTTTTTCTCTTCCCAAAGTTTGTGTATCTTTTCAAACTTTTTTATTCTTTGTGTATCTTTTTAATTATTTTTCCTCATCCTAAATTTTGTGTAGAACTACTTGATATTTTAACATCAGAGAAAACACAATTATTTACATCACATCCTGTTAGAAAAGTTAATAAAATTAGAGCTTTCTGTAATCTTTTAAAGGTGAAGACTGCTATTGAAGAAGAACTAAAGGAACAAAAGCTGCAAGTGAACAACCACACAGTGCTGAAGGTTGTGCAGCTGTTTGAAACCAAATCCTCTCGGCACTCTGTCATGATAGTTGGGGGGACCCAGTCGGCTAAAACAGTCACCTGGAGAGTCCTTCAAGCCACCATGGGCAGACTAAGCAAGGCAGGGGACGCTGCCTTCCAGCCAGTTAAAGTAAGTTTGTTTATAAGACAGGGGACAGCTGGTTAAAGTAAGTTTGTTTATAAGACAGGGGACAGCTGGTTAAAGTAAGTTTGTTTATAAGACAGGGGACAGCTGGTTAAAGTAAGTTTGTTTATAAGACAGGGGACAGCTGGTTAAAGTAAGTTTGTTTATAAGACGGGACAGCTGGTTAAAGTAAGTTTGTTTATAAGACAGGGGACAGCTGGTTAAAGTAAGTTTGTTTATAAGACAGGGGACAGCTGGTTAAAGTAAGTTTGTTTATAAGACAGGGGACAGCTGGTTAAAGTAAGTTTGTTTATAAGACAGGGGACAGCTGGTTTAAGTAAGTTTGTTTATAAGACAGGGGACAGCTGGTTAAAGTAAGTTTGTTTATAAGACAGGGGACAGCTGGTTAAAGTAAGTTTGTTTATAAGACAGGGGACAGCTGGTTAAAGTAAGTTTGTTTATAAGACAGGGGACAGCTGGTTAAAGTAAGTTTGTTTATAAGACAGGGGACAGCTGGTTAAAGTAAGTTTGTTTATAAGACAGGGGACAGCTGGTTAAAGTAAGTTTGTTTATAAGACAGGGGACAGCTGGTTTAAGTAAGTTTGTTTATAAGACAGGGGACAGCTGGTTAAAGTAAGTTTGTTTATAAGACAGGGGACAGCTGGTTAAAGTAAGTTTGTTTATAAGACAGGGGACAGCTGGTTAAAGTAAGTTTGTTTATAAGACAGGGGACAGCTGGTTAAAGTAAGTTTGTTTATAAGACAGGGGACAGCTGGTTAAAGTAAGTTTGTTTATAAGACAGGGGACAGCTGGTTTAAGTAAGTTTGTTTATAAGACAGGGGACAGCTGGTTAAAGTAAGTTTGTTTATAACACAGGGGACAGCTGGTTAAAGTAAGTTTGTTTATAACACAGGGGACAGCTGGTTAAAGTAAGTTTGTTTATAAGACAGGGGACAGCTGGTTAAAGTAAGTTTGTTTATAAGACAGGGGACAGCTGGTTAAAGTAAGTTTGTTTATAAGACAGGGGACAGCTGGTTAAAGTAAGTTTGTTTATAAGACTGGGGACCCTGCCTTCCGGTCAGTTAAAGTGTTAGTTTACACTAAGCTGAATATTTCCTTTTATTTAATTTTATTGGGGGTCAGTGTGGTCGAGCCGGTAAAGCTCATGGTTGTTAAAATCGAAAAGATGAGGCTTGACAGCTAGGGACAGCAACTCATATAGGAGAGACAACTCCAAAATCAAACAACTGCTGCTTTGTACTTTGTTCTTGGCTATTGAAGCAATCCAAAACAAATAGCAGGTTGAAATTGGAGTTAACTTGGCACATAAGTTGACACGTAATACTTTATTGTGTTGGAGGGAATCTCTTCCAACACAAAAAATTAAGAACTCAGAAGAAGAAGAAAGAATAATTTTATTTAGTTGTAAAAATTATTTATAAAATCAATTATAACAATTTTTAAAATTTCTATTTTTAAGTTTAATTACATTAAGCCAAATACTAATTGATTAAATTGATAAAAAATATTTTTAAAATTATTTAATTTTTAGCAAAAATTTATGAAAAAGTATTTTTTTAAAATTTAAATTACATTTAACAAAAAAAAACAACCCATTGAGGTGGGATGATTAAAGAGTTTGTTTGGTTTCAGGAATTCCCACTGAACCCTAAAGCCCTGTCACTTGGGGAGCTGTATGGAGAGTTTGATCTGAGCACAAATGAGTGGACAGATGGCGTCTTGTCTGCTGTTATGAGACAGACATGTGCAGGTGTGTGGCTTTCATTTGTCTTGTTCCGTTTGGCAAACAATTTATAGTGAAGTAAATATACATCATTTCTCATTCTTTAAATTTTCAATTGTTGTCATTCAGATTTATTATCAAAGTTTATTAAAGCCTTCACATGGTAGACTTCTGGTAAGAGTTTGGGGGTAATGGGGACAACAACCAACATTATATTTGTGTATATTTATATATTAATATATAACTAAAATCTTTATAAAATTACAATTTAAATTTAATTTTTTTTTACCAGCATCAGGTAAAAAGCCAAATGAGAAATTGATTGTTGGCTCTGTGTATATTAAATGTCCTATGTTAATCATGTTAATTGGTTGATTTTTCCTTTTCTATTGACAGATGAAAAGCTAGATGAGATATTGATTGTTAACCCTGTGTACATAAAATGTCCTATGTTAATTAGTTTTTTATTTGATTTTCTATTGACAGATGAAAAGTTAGATGAGAAATGGATCGTCTTTGATGGACCTGTGGACACGCTTTGGATTGAGAGCATGAACTCAGTCATGGACGACAACAAAATTCTGACTCTGATCAACGGAGAGCGTATCTCCATGCCGGAGCAGGTGTCCCTGTTGTTTGAGGTGGAGGATCTGTCAGTGGCCTCCCCTGCCACAGTGTCCAGGGCTGGCATGGTGTACTGCGACTACAAAGATTTGGGCTGGATGCCTTTTGTCGACTCCTGGCTCAACAGAAAAACTAACAAGGTCGGCTGAAAATTTCAAGAAGGGCTTTGGTTTTTTTTTTTGTTATTTGCTAACTGGTTGAAGTAAAAACTAAAGGGTTTCTCTTCAGGTGGAGTCAGATGTTTAAAATACTTTAACTTTCAAAATACTTTAACTATCAATACAATTTATTTAAAGTAAGGGTTAGCTAGCATATCTCTGGTTGCTAATGTAAAAGAAAGGTCACATCTTAGTAATTAATAACTGATAAATTAATTATAAATTAACATGTGTATTCTTTAAAATAATCTTTTTTTTTTTAAATTAATTCAAAACGTATGATTTCATAGTCCCCATAGTCTGGTAGTGTGAAAAAAAATACTACTCGTTATGTATTATTTCCTTGTGTAATGCGGTGAAATGCTATCTCACTGCAGTAACTTTACAATGGATTAATTTCATTTCCATCAGGCATTAGTGGAGGAACTGAGGAAATGTTTCGACAAATATGTTGTCAAGATGTTAGACTTCAAGGCCCTCAACTGCAAGGAGTTGGTGCCAATAGCAGAGTTGAATGGAGTGGCATCCCTTTGCAAACTTTTTGATGCTCTTGGCACTGTGGAAAATGGGGTAAGTTCAAGTCCATAGTTTCTTTTATTTTGTTAGATAATTTAGCTCATTTATTTATTCATTATTTTTAGTTCTATTCCAAATTAAATTTGAAATATACGAGAGTTTAAACAATTATGTATAATAATAAAAAAAAATTTCAACTTACGACAAAATCTTCTTGTTTTAATGAACACAGGTTGACCCCAATGACCAGGACACTTTCTCCAGAACTGTTGAAATTTGGTTCCAGTTCTGCCTGATCTGGTCAATCTGTAGCTCCGTGGACGAGGAAGGAAGGAAAAAAATTGACAACTATGTGCGGGAGATGGAGGGCACTTTCCCCAACAAGGACTCCATTTTTGAATACTATGTTGATGTGAAGAACAAAACCTGGCTACACTGGGAGGAGAGGCTGAAGGAAGGCTGGAAGTACAACCCTAAGTAAGTAGAGGATAAGAGTTGTAGGGGTTGTTGTTGTTGTTATAAGTATAAGATTTTACACTTATGCAGGGGATATAGTTCTATTTTAGAAGATAAAAGTTATAGGGGTCGTTATTGTTGTTGTAAGTATAAGATTTATAGACAAGTAAGGGATACAGTTCTGTTCTAGAAAAAAAAGTTGTTGGGGTCTATGTTGCTGTTCTAAGTATAAGATTTATACACTGAAGCAGGGATATAGTTCTGCTCTAAGCTTATACAAAAGTGATTAAGAATGTAATCATGTAGAGACTTCTAAGCTTTTTCAGTACACATTATAGGAATCCATGCTGTTTACTGTTATAAAAATAATGGTGTAATTGTTATATTTAATCAAAAACATTTTTTAAATTTTTAGTTCACAAATGCAAACGTCTTTGAACTCTTATTATCTTGAAATCTAATTCATTTATCTCCATATTTTTTACTGCGAATTGCTCCAATAAGTCCTAAATTAATCACAGAATGAATCATAAACATTAGAAAGTTTTTTTTTTAAATTATGGTGTCAAAAACAATTTTTGGTGACACCACCAGTTTTAAAACAAAATTTACAATTTCAGTGTGCCATTTTTCAAACTGATTGTGCCGACTGTGGATACCATCCGCTACCAGTTCCTGTGTTCTGCACTGATCAGCACACAGAACCCAGTCCTTCTGGTGGGTTCTGTGGGCACAGGAAAAACTTCTGTCATAGAGAGCACCCTCTCCAAGTTTGACAAGTCTGAATTCTCTGTGCTTTCAGTCAACATGTCTGCTCAGGTAATGTTGGTGGTGTGCTGTGTAATGTTGGTGGTGTGATGTACTGTGTAATGGTGGTGGTGTGATGTACTGTGTAATGGTGGTGTGATGTACTGTGTAATGGTGGTGGTGTGATGTACTGTGTAATGTTGGTGGCGTGATGTACTGTGTAATGTTGGTGGTGTGATGTACTGTGTAATGTTGGTGGTGTGATGTACTGTGTAATGGTGGTGGTGTGATGTACTGTGTAATGTTGGTGGTGTGATGTACTGTGTAACGTTGGTGGTGTGATGTACTGGTGGTGGTGTGATGTACTGTGTAATGGTGGTGGTGTGATGTACTGTGTAATGGTGGTGGTGTGATGTACTGTGTAATGTTGGTGGTGTGATGTACTGTGTAACGTTGGTGGTGTGATGTACTGGTGGTGGTGTGATGTACTGTGTAATGGTGGTGGTGTGATGTACTGTGTAATGGTGGTGGTGTGATGTACTGTGTAATGTTGGTGGTGTGATGTACTGTGTAATGTTGATGGTGTGATGTACTGTGTAATGTTGATGGTGTGATGTGCTGTGTAATGTTGTGGTACTGAATAGAGCATGTCAATTTGTATTGATGTTTTTATAATGGGGTGTGTAAAGCACGAATCCAATGTGAAGTTTGTTTTTATGTTAAGCAATATAAAACCAAGGATTATTCTTATATTATTATCAGCTACCTTTTTGTCAAACATTATTAAACAAAACAAGATTTAAACAAATAATTACCTTAATAAACAGTGTTTGCAGATTTAAAGATACTAAGTACAAAAAACCCATTTAAATTTGATCAACCCCAGGCAGTACTAAGTAAATTTATTCAGTTGTTTAGACCTGTGGGGTCATTAACTTGGGTGCTATGTGTTGTCAGCTTCCTACCCAGTTAAACTATGTAAGGTGCACATTAACCAAGATTTTAAAAAGGGACTTGTTTTCCTTTGTATCACATCTTTTATTTAAAGTGAATATTGAAATTATTTTAAATGTATTTAACCTCTGATATATAATATTGTGTTAATCTTGTTAAGCAAAGGTTCTTCAGTTGTTTTTTGTCTTAGTATATTCTGTATCAAAACAAGGTTAATAGAATATTGTATTTAAAATTTTAAATGCATTATTTCCCTTTGGCCACAGACTACGTCAAACCAAGTTCAGAACATCATAGAATCCCGCGTGGAGAAACGCACTAAAGGTGTGTACGTTCCACTGGGGGGTAAAAAAATGATCACATTCATGGATGACCTAAACATGCCAGCTAAGGACACTTTTGGTTCTCAGGTAAGGGTTGTTAGCTTACAAATTAGCCAAATTTAAGCTCCTCTAAATCAACAATTTAACATTTTAGGAACTTATCAGCTCAAAAATGTGATATTTTTGTAATAATGTGCTAGTCTGTACTTTGACTGTACCTTTAAAAACCTTGATAATAATGTGCTTATCTTGTACTTTGACTGTACCTTTAAAACCTTGATAATAATGTGCTTATCTGTGCTTTGACTGTACCTTTAAAAACCTTGATAATAATGTGCTTATCTTGTACTTTGACTGTACCTTTAAAACCTTGATAATAATGTGCTTATCTGTGCTTTGACTGTACCTTTAAAACCTTGATAATAATGTGCTTATCTTGTACTTTGACTGTACCTTTAAAAACCTTGATAATAATGTGCTTATCTTGTACTTTGACTGTACCTTTAAAAACCTTGATAATAATGTGCTTATCTGTGCTTTGACTGTACCATTAAAAACCTTGATAATAATGTGCTTATCTGTGCTTTGACTGTACCATTAAAATCCTTGAAATGTTTCCCTGCAGCCTCCGTTGGAGCTCATAAAACTGTGGCTGGACTACGGCTTCTGGTACGACAGAGAGAGACAGACCATCAAGTACATCAAGGACATGCTGCTTGTCAGCGCCATGGGCCCACCTGGTGGCGGCCGCATGGTCATCTCTCGACGTCTGCAGAGTCGTTTCAACCTCATCAACATGACTTTCCCACAGGTAAGTTTCAACCTTATCAACATGACTTTCCCACAGGTAAGTTTCAACCTTATCAACATGACTTTCCCACAGGTAAGTTTCAACCTTACCAACATGACTTTCCCACAGGTAAGTTTCAACCTTATCAACATGACTTTCCCACAGGTAAGTTTCTACCTCATCAACATGACTTTCCCACAGGTAAGTTTCAACCTCATCAACATGACTTTCCCACAGGTAAGTTTCAACCTTATCAACATGACTTTCCCACAGGTAAGTTTCAACTTTACCAACATGACTTTCCCACAGGTAAGTTTCAACTTTATCAACATGACTTTCCCACAGGTAAGTTTCAACTTTATCAACATGACTTTCCCACAGGTACAGTAATAATTCATTTGATATTTTACAGTTTGGTTATTTTTGTCTAGCAGTTGAGTGTTGGTGGTGCCCTAAATCAATTAAAATTGAATTTGATTTATTCTCTCACCATTACATGTTGTTCAGTAGAAACTGATGTCATTCAATGATCATGACATGTAATTCACACAGCATGAGATGTAATTAAATTATCATGATGTGCCATTCGTGTATCATGGCTTTTTATAAAGTACTCAGTATAACATGTCATCCACTCATTATGGGATGTCATCCACTCATGATGACATGTGATATAACATTGTATTGACATTCTCTACCAGGAGTCCCAGATCAAGAGAATCTTTGGCAGCATGATCAACCAGAAGCTTCAGGACTTTGAGGAGGAGGTGAAGCCCATAGGAGACATCATGACACAAGCCACCATTGAGATGTACCAGGCCATCGTCCAGAGGTTCTTACCCACCCCAACCAGGATACACTACCTCTTCAATTTAAGGGACATTTCAAAGGTAAACATTCAATTTAAGGGACATTTCAAAGGTAAACATTCAATTTTAGGGACATTTCTGAGGTAAACATTCAATTTAAGGGACATTTCAAAGGTAAACATTCAATTTTAGAGACATTTCTGAGGTAAACATTCAATTTAAGGGACATTTCAAAGGTAAACATTCAATTTTAGGGACAATTCTAAGGTAAACATTCAATTTAAGGGACATTTTTAAGGGAAACATTCAATAAAAGGGGCATTTCTGATGGACATTTCCAAGGTAGAAATGGTCATTTTATTCAAGACAACTGCACTTAACCTAAGTACCTATTAAAACAAAAATATATCTTATTTTACTGTCTTTGACTGAAATAATTTTCATTCTTCTCTTAAATCTATGATTAAGGCTGAGATTGAACATAACAATGTACTATTAGACTTTAAAAAAAACTACACTAGTCCAATTTTGTTGTTCATTCTCCTGGTTTGTTCATACTTTAATGTGGCTCATTAAATCACCACTTATAGTTGTGATACCATTAAGTTTGAGTAATTAATATAAAACTAACAATAACAGAAATCTAATAATTCTCTTCATTTTTAACGCATCTGTTTTTTTTAAAAAAAAAGTAAAGATGTTAATGTTTCATTTTTTTTTTCAAATTTGACAAGATATTTCAAGGCTTGCTAAGGGCTAACAAAAATTATCATGATACAAAGCATGCCATGACAAGGCTTTGGATACATGAATGCTTCAGGTTAGTCACACCTTTGTTAAAAACCTGGCTACTTTGATATGTTTTTAAAACGAGTTAAACAGCTCTTATCTTGATACATTGTATTTAAGTGTGAATATTTGAAGACCACTTAATAACTTTTAAAATCGTATTTCATATTTTTTCAGAGTATTTTCAGATCGATTGATAGACTCAAAGGACAATAATGCTTTTATTGAACTTCTCTCTGAAAAACTTGGAGTCTTGTTTGACCAGACATACCATAACATTTGTCACAACAAAATACCTCCACTGTTTGGTTAGTGAACTTAAGCATACCTTGACTTTTTGTTAACACTATTGTAAAATCCATCAGATCTATGGGTTGTTTTTTTATAACTTGAAAATATCTTGAATTTATTGTAACCTTACAGTAAAATACATTGATGTTATGGTAAATTTATGGTAAAATACCTAATATATTTATACTTGCAGTAAAGGTCTTAAAGACAAAAGTTTCAACTATTTACTTAATCCTGTATAAACTATATTCATCTGAGATACTTTATGCACCCAGAGAAAGTGTATGAAAACAAGTTTTAATTTAATTATTTAACCTTTTTAAAACTGTATAGGAGATTTCATGCACCCAGAGAATGTGTATGAAAAGTTTGAATAAATTATTGAACCTTTTTAAAACTTTGTGTAGGAGACTTTATGCACCCAGAGAATGTGTATGAAGAGTTTGAATAAATTATTGAACCTTTTTAAAACTTTGTGTAGGAGACTTCATGCACCCAGAGAATGTGTATGAAGACATCCAGCATGCGGAGAAGTTGAAGAAGTTCATGCTGGAGCAGCTCAATGACTACAACAACACACCCAACACTGTGTCTATGGACCTAGTGCTCTTCAGAGATGCCATTGAACACAGTGAGTTCTACATCCAATTTTTCCCAAATATTTCTGTACTGTGATCTGCTCATATTTTTCTTCCATCACTTGTGTTTTGACTTTTGTTAAAATCACTATTTTCATGCTACCACTTATTAAGAAATATTTTTCTTTAGTTTCCAAGATTGTGATTGGGCAGCCCTTAGGAAATTTTTCAGTTTTGTTTCCAAGATTGTGTGTCATTCGACAGCCCTAGGGAACTTTAAATATTTATATTTTTGTCTAGTTTCCAAGATTGTGTATGTGATTAGACAGCCCCAAATTTTTAAAAATACTTATATTTTTGTCTAGTTTCCAAGATTGTGCGTGTGATTAGACAGCCCAAATTTTAAAAAAAATTTATATTTTTGTCTAGTTTCCAAGATTGTGCGTGTGATTAGACAGCCCAAAATAAAAAAAAAAATTTTCTATTTTTGTCTAGTTTCCAAGATTGTGCGTGTGATTAGACAGCCCAAATTTTTTTTAAAAATTATATTTTTGTCTAGTCTCCAAGATTGTGCGTGTGATTAGACAGCCCAAAATATAAAAATATTTCTATTTTTGTCTAGTTTCCAAGATTGTGTATGTGATTAGACAGCCCCAAATTTTTAAAAATACTTATATTTTTGTCTAGTTTCCAAGATTGTGCGTGTGATTAGACAGCCCAAAATAAAAAATATTTATATTTTTGTCTAGTTTCCAAGATTGTGCGATTAGACAGCCCAAAATTTAAAAATTTATATTTTTGTTAAGTTTCCAAGATTTTGTATGTGATTAGACAGCCCCAAATAAAAAAAAATGTATATTTTTGTCAAGTTTCCAAGATTGTGCGTGTGATAAGACAGCCCCGAGGCAACATGCTGCTGATTGGTATTGGTGGCAGTGGTCGTCAGAGCTTGACCAGGCTTGCGTCTTTCTTGTGTGACTATTCAGTCTTCCAAATTGAAGTCAGCAAGATCTACAGAAAACAGGAGTTCAGAGATGGTATGCTCTTTTTTTTTTTTTATAAATTTTATTTATAATTTTATTGGCTGTTTTTCTAATTGAAAAGTGTTTGTTAAAATTAGAAGTAACATAATTAAATCTCTGAGGATCAGCAACTTAAATGATGTTTGAATCTTCACAGTTATGTTATTTAGGCTTTTTGATTCTTAGAGAAACTTTTGTGTTTTATTGTTGAGCTATAATAATAGAATCCTAATACTTGTTCCTCTGTTTTGTGAGTTAAAAATTGACAATTGCAGATTTGAAAAAGCTGTACTCTCTAGCTGGGGTTACCAACAAACCCACAGTTTTCTTATTCAATGACATCCAGGCTGTTGAGGAGGATTTCTTTGAAGATATAAACAATATCTTGAGCAGTGGAGAAGTACCCAACTTGTACAAGAGTGATGAATTTGAAGAGGTTTGTGGGTTAAGGAACTTTTTTATAAAATGTTTTTTTTTTAAGCCAAATTAATTTTTTATATTAAATTTAATTTTCTTAAATTTTTTCTAGAATATTTTTCTTAAATCTTTATTATTTATGTTTGATAATCCTTTATCTAAAATTAATTAGGCCTTTAAAAATTGTAATTAGGTCAAAAACGCCCTAATGGACGATGTGAAAAAACTTGGACTGGATGAGAGCACCCAAAGTGTTTTTAATTTCCTGATTGACAGAGTGCGAGCAAACCTTCATGTTGTCCTCTGTATGAGCCCAATAGGAGAAGCTTTCAGGTCAGGGCTTGTTTCATTTGATGTATTACGGCTTGTTGTATTGCATGTATTACGGCTTGTTGTATTGCATGTATTACGGCATGCGTTATTTGATGTATTACGGCTTGCTGTATTTGATGTATTATGGCTTCCTGTATTTGATGTATAACGGCTTGCTTTATTTGATGTAGTACAGGTTTGTGGAGTCTGACAATGATCTTTCCCTGATTTTTGTGCGAATTGTTGTTTTTTTCAGAAACCGCATGAGAATGTTCCCAGCGTTTGTCAACTGTACGACCATTGATTGGTTCAGTGAGTGGCCGGCTGAGGCTCTACTAGAAGTGGCTGACAAGTACCTGGTTGACATGACTTTGGGGACTGATGAAGCTGTAAGTTGGTCCCACCCACTACCCCACCCCCTTACCCCAACATCCACCCATTGATTCAGCCTCAGCTAAAAATGACAGACAAATATGTAGTTGGCATGACTCTAGAGAATGATGAAACTGTAAGTTGGTTTTTAACCACAACACCATCCCATCCTCTACCTCTGTGGGTGTGGCTGGCATTGGTTGACAAATATGTAGTTACCATGACACTAGGAATGATCAAGCTGTCAGTCTCAACCCCTTACACACCTCATCCTTTGAGCATTTGTTGACTACAGCCAATGATCACTGAATGAGAAAACTAATACAGCCAATGACTGACTTAGTGATAGACCAGATCAGCTGTTGTTACAAACTAGATCACTGAATGAGAAAATATATACTGACTGTGAGTTACTAACTCTTAGGAATACATTACACCAACAGTGCTGAATTTTCTGCTCAGAATATTTTGTTTGTTTTCTTGTATGCTCTTGTGGTGATTTTTTTTATCATATGATTTTTATTGCTAGTATTTGTTTTTATTGAACCATCTAACAAAAATAAAAATATTTAATAAATTTTATTTAAACATTTTTTCACACAGGATAAGGAACGCTACAATTTGGTAAGACACTATTTAACACTTGCGTTTATTATATCATTTTTAAACACAAACTTTTTTTTTTATTTACCAAACTTTATTATTTTAAAAAAATAATTTTTAAATTACATTACTAAGAGCTGTATTTTTTTAGAAGTTTGTCATCGTTGCTCCCATTGTAGGACAAGAACAAACACGCCCTGGCCCAGATGTTTACCATCATGCACAAGTCAGTGTCTGAGTTCTCCAGCAAGATGTTTGAAGAAATGAAGCGCCACAACTACGTCACACCCACTAACTACTTAGAGCTGGTAGCTGGCTATAAAAAGTAATTTTGATCTTCTTGTTTAGAAGTTGTTTTGTAAATGTATATTATTGTTGAAAAGATACATTTAATATGCTTCACCCTTTTTAAGTAGAAAAATTTTGTTAAGGGTCGTCCATAAATGACGTCACACTGGTAGAGAGGGAGGGGGGTCCGTAATTTTGTGACGGTGTGTGATGAGGGGGAGGGGGGGGGGGGGGGGTTCAGATGGTGCGACGTCACACTTTTGCATTATAAAAAAGCAATGTTAGAAAACGAATTTTAGCAGTTATTTTGTGTTTTAGAAAACTGTTTTAATAAATTGTAATAACAATTGATTAAAATACTCTATTTTGACAGAGTTCAGACAAGATTTTGGAAAAAAATATAGCTGTTTAAAAAAATTCAATTCAATTTTGAGGGGGGGGTTGTAGACTGAGGTGTGACGTCATTTTAGGGGGGGGGGTCTGGCTTTTGTGATGACGTGTGATGGAGGGGAGGGGGGGGGAGGTAAAAATCGTCCAAAAAATGGTGACGTCATTTATGGATGACCCCTTAGACATATTACCTAAGTAAGACATGATGTAGAAAATCCTTTAAATATTATAATAAACTAAAACATTATTACTTACATTTTATTAAACCAATAAAACTTTTTAAAAATTTCAACAATAATTCTACAATAAATTAACCTCTCATAATTAGCTCTTGAAAAAAATGTACAATCCCGAAGGGTTTAACTTTTGGGTTCTACATGTGTTTGTCCGTGTTAGGCTGCTGTATGAAAAGGCCAAGGAACTGACTGAAGGCAGGGATAAACTCCGGAATGGTCTGAGTAAGATCGATGACACCAGGGAAAAAGTTGAGAAGATGAAAGTGGAGTTGGAGGACGCTAAGCTGAAAGTGGCGGCCTACCAAAAGCAGTGCGATGAATTCCTCAAGACTCTAGTCCAACAGAAGAGAGAAGCTGATGAGCAACAGAAGGTAAATATTTGAAGGAAAGATAACTCTAAACATTTATTTTGTTGACCTGGACTTATTAACCCATATTATCCCAAGGTCTCAAATTTTTATAATTTTTTTATATGGTTTAGCTTTTGGGCACTGAATGAAGGAATGACTATAGATTTTTTTTTAAATCAATACTTTTTTAAATATCGATTTTTAAAAAACGGCCCATAAATGGGACGCTAGCAACGAACGGCCCTATGTACATTTATTGAAAAATAAAATCATTTATCACGAAATATGGCTAATCACGCGAAAATTAAGCTGTATACTGATTGTGTATTGTTAGACCAATGATTACATTGTTTAGAACAGCTAAAAATACTGATACTTTTCAATTGGGTTAGCCATACCATGGTCTAAAATGCAGAAATTATGTTCAAAAGTCTAGTTTTCTTTCAATCTAGCATCCATCAAAGTGAAATAAGTAAAGCTGTGACTAGTACATCTAATTATACACACATGATCACAAATATTGTTATTATTCATCGAAACTGTAATATAATTAAATATAAAGAATTGATTTTGGGGGGGGGGGTACTTGAAATTTTCAGGGGGGGTGGACTTAAATTTCAGGGGGAGGGTGGACACTGGTAAAAGTATGTTTTCTATATAAATTCCATTTTGTTCTGGGGGCAGAGCCCCCCGCCCCCCTCCTCCGAAATGATGCCTGAAAGAAACTCTGCCCTCAGTGAATTTGCAAAAGACGATCCGGTCCAGTCCCAGATGTCATCCAGCCAACTTCTCTTTTGTTACCCTCCCTATCCCCCCCCCCCTCTCAGGCGTACATTAGGACATCAGACATCTTATTTCTAGGGCAGGGATCCGTCTCTTTGGGCCTGTATTGAGTGTTTATGGCTCTTATCTATGTATGCAACTCACTATTCGAACAGCCCCCAATCTAGCACCAGGAATCTTGTCGGCCTTTTGGATGTCGGCCTTTTGGCAGTCGTCCTTTTGTCTTGTCGGCCTTTTGTCTTGTCGGCCTTTTGTCCATGTTGGCCTTTTGTCCGTGTCGGCCTTTTGTCCATGTCGGCCTTTTGTTCATGTCGGCCTTTTGTCCGTGTCGGCCTTTTGTCCGTGTCGGCCTTTTGTCCATGTCGGCCTTTTGTCCAGATCCCGTTGCTAGCATCCCACTTATGCGACGCTTGTTGTACACTTGATATAACGAAGTAGTAAAAAAAATTGTTATTCTTAAATTTTTATCAGATAGAAATATGGTACTGCTACAAGTTTCAAATGTATTGTGCACTTAAAATGTTAATATTTTAGAAGATATGCATTTTCCTGTGCGCATGTTTTCTTTTTTCCGCCATTTTGACAAGTCCTGCAAATCCGGCGCTATAACATTTTTCTAAATATTTTTTTCCACAAAACACACACACATTCAATAGTCTAGCCATTTTCAAATACATTGAAACATAATTTGTGTTTTAACTAGTTTTTAATAAATTTTAACATTTTTTTTTACAAGCGTCCCATAAGTGGGACGCTAGCAGAATATGGGTTAAATCCAGGTCAAAAAAATAAATGTTTAGAATTAAGTTTGAAATTATTATTTTCTTCTAGTTAGTTAATAATAGCACTAGCAGGCATATTAATCTGTAGTTTCTGTTATATAAGTTGTATAGCCTAATAAAATACTAATATTGTGTTGATAAGACTATTCTAACACAATGTTTAGTGAACTAAAACTGTGTGTACACTAACTAAAAACTGCTCTGTTGATCACCAGTCTGTAGCTCAGAAGTCTGAGAGAATCAAGGAAGAAGAGGTCAAATGCCAGCAGATGGCAGATGTGGCTCAGGCTGACCTTAACGAGGCTCTACCTGCACTGGATGAAGCTAACAAGGTTTTTACAAAATTTCATTTTTTTTACACCTCAAATCTTTTTCTAGAAATAATAAGCCACCTTGCAATGTAAAAAATTAAAAATATGTCATTACTCTTCATAAAAGTATTTTTCAAATTACTTGTGCCAATAGTTTTTAATTTGTTTACATTTTTTATTTGTTTATAACAAAATATAACTATTTCATATCATATTAGCTTATATTTTTTTATAAACAAATAAAAAATTTATATATGAAATAGTTATGTATCAATACAAGAAAGTTTTAACTTTTAAAAAATATCTCTAATATTTTCCATCTGACAGGCCCTGGAGTCTCTGAACAAAAAAGACATGACTGAAATCAAATCTTACGGCCGACCACCTGCCCTGGTTGAGAAGGTCATGGAATCTGTCATGATTCTACGAGGCAATGACCCAACTTGGGCCGAGGCTAAAAAACAGCTAGGTGGGGGTTAAAGTGACTTCCTTTGCTCTTTTCAAATGTGTAATAAAATAATGAATTTAAATAAACTTGCATATATTAGTAACTTTGGCTGAGTTTTAAAAAGAACTAGGTGGGGGATAATATATATATCACTCTAGAATCAACATATATATATATATACATTTACATACTAGTTGTTATATTTAATGTTTGAATTTTGGTCCATAGATAAATAGTCTAAAGAATAATTTTAAAATGTAAATATTTTAATAGTTTATATAATTGGGGTTTTTTTTTAGGTTTTTTTTTTTGTCAAAATATTTTTTAAAATTATAAAGTGTGCTTTTTCTATTTTGTTTGATAAAAGACTTCTATTGCTTATAATTTTCTTTTATTTTCATTGTGTAGGTGACCAAAACTTCCTGAAACAACTGATGAACTTTGACAAAGACAACATCACAGACCGCGTCTTGAAGAAAATTGGCCAGTACGTCGCGCAGGCCGATTTCCACCCAGAAATAATTGGCCGTGTGTCTCTGGCCGCCAAGTCTCTGTGTATGTGGGTGAGGGCCATGGAGATGTACGGCCGTATATACAGAGTGGTGGAGCCCAAGAGGCAGAGGCTGAATGCTGCCATGGCTGTACTCAGGGAAAAGCAGGCGGCACTGGCTGATGCTAAAGCTAAACTAGCTGAGGTAAGAGCTATACACTGCTATCACTTGGAGGGATTCCCCTCAAATTTTTATTAAATTTATAATTTTATACTTAAGTAGGCTAACCTACTTGTTAAAAATCAAAGTAAATGTAATATACTGATACATCAGTTTAACTATCAGTATCACCTTCCATATTATTTATTTTACTTTTTAATTTAGTGTAATTCTTTAATTAATTATATATAAGACATATTTAAAACTGTTATTTAAAATTGAACTCCTTGTTAAAGAGTGTTTTATAACTTATTAAAAAAAAGTATATTACTAACTTTTAAAAAAAATTGTTTACAAAGTAACTTATTATCTCAGATGGTCTGTTATCACAGAATTATAAACAGTTAGTAAACTCTATTCACTTTTCACTGATCATTGGTTGTTGATTACAGGTAGAGGCCAAGATGGCGGAGCTGAAGGTGTTGTATGACGAAAAACTGGCCCAAAAGGAAGAGCTGAAGAAAAAAGCTGAACACACGGAACTCATGTTAGACAGAGCTCAGAAACTGGTCTCTGGGTTGGCAGGGGAGAGAATTCGTTGGGAACAAACTGTCAAGGCACGTTCAACATGTTGTAGACATACTTTTTTAAAAAGTTTTTTCATTTTTACTTTCTCGTATATACGAAGTATAGAGAAAGTATTGTAATCGTGCACAAAAATCACTTGAAATTTTAACTATTTTCACCGTATTATACCTCAGTCCTTCATCACATCCGAAGTATAGAGGACTTATTTTAATCGGGCAAAAATTATCAATCCAGATTTATCAAAATTAAGAGGTTTTATGCGTAATGCAGTCTGAAAATCTGGGCTTTGCAATTCTGTCCGTATGTCTGTGTGTGTGTCTGTGTGTGTGTCCGTGTGTAAACACGATAACTTGAGTACCGTTACAGCTAGGTTGATGAAATTTCATATATAAGTATTTTATCAAAATCGTAGATCCGTATCAACTTTTGAGCGATTTCCGATAACCGGAAGTGGTACTTTTTGTACTTTGAATTTTTCAAAAGCCTATAACTTGTGTACTATTTCAGATACGTAAATGAAATTTCACATGTAAGTAAAAGATCTAATACTCTACCTTCTGTTAAATTTTGAGTAATTTCCGTTGACCGGAAGTAGTAATTTACGCTACTTCCAATTTCTCAAAAAACTAATGTAAATTTTTAAAGTACTAATAATATTGCGCACTATTATGCACTTTTTCATTGCGCGTTCACTTGGTGTGCAATTCTTTTGTCTACGAGATTTTATTCTATTTTTAAAAGTTTAAGTATTTAAAATGGATTAAAAATCATGTCTATAGCCAGAGTTCCAATCCCCTGTTGTTTTATATAAGAATATTCGAGAAAGTTTAGGGGAGATCACTCCCGGTTTATTATATTGAGACATCTGGGAAAGTCATTCAGTTTTTTAAAATACATAGGGCTTAACCACATACACTCCATGCCATCTTAACACATAGAATTCTGTAAAAAAAAGTGGAGATATTTGGCAGCTCAAAGGAAATAACTTAGATACATACTTGAACCTCCTTTGAAATTGTATTGATACAAAACCTTGATATTTTTAAACAGTAGAAACCACATTCAAGTTATTGTTTTAGCGTAGTCGAGGATGCCCACAGAGCATGCCACAATACGTTTAGGATCTGTGGTGAAAGAAAAATGTACTATGATGTATGTTGTCTGTGTCTTAGGATCTGGAAGAACGTATGGGCCACCTGGTAGGTGACGTCCTGATTGCTGCTGCCTTCCTGTCCTATATGGGCCCATTCCTGTCAACATACAGAGAGGAGATTGTCAACACGAGGTGGATGACCGAGGTCAGGCTTGTTGTTATCTCCCCTCACTGGTTGCTTACACTTTATCCAGTCCAACTTATCTCCTCGCTAGTTCTGTTGCTTGTCCCATTCAACTTTTACTTTATCCAGTCCAACATATCTCCTCACAAGTTCTGTTGCTTGTCCCATCCAACTTTTTACTTCTAATAGACTGATGTGCGACTAAAAACCGGTGTGTTTTACAAATAACATTCAAGTTTACACACTAATTTTAAACATAACTCTCTCGGTAAGGTTGAAAGACTTGTACCTAATTTTCTAATCAATCGTACATTAACAATTCAAGTTTCTTGAAATGAGCCATTGAATCCTTTTTCACACTGTATACATTTTTACATATTTTTGCATCAAATTGTTTTTTTACTAATGAATATAGTTTCTATAGTTTAGCGTCCAACATTTTTAATTGAATATTTTGTGACTGCTACAGGTGAAAAAGCTCGGCATACCTGTGGGTTCAGAATTTAGTTTCTGTAATTTCATGTCCAATCCAACATTTTTAATTGAATATTTTGTGACTGCTACAGGTGAAAAAGCTCGGCATACCTGTGGGTTCAGAATTTAGTTTCTGTAATTTCATGTCCAATCCAACATTTTTAATTGAATATTTTGTGACTGCTACAGGTGAAAAAGCTCGGCATACCTGTGGGTTCAGAATTTAGTTTCTGTAATTTCATGTCCAATCCAACATTTTTAATTGAATATTTTGTGACTGCTACCGGTGAAAAAGCTCGGCATACCTGTGGGTTCAGAATTTAGTTTCTGTAATTTCATGTCCAATCCAACATTTTTAATTGAATATTTTGTGACTGCTACAGGTGAAAAAGCTCGGCATACCTGTGGGTTCAGAATTTAGTTTCTGTAATTTCATGTCCAATCCAACATTTTTAATTGAATATTTTGTGACTGCTACAGGTGAAAAAGCTCAGCGTACCTGTGGTTTCAGAATTTAGTTTCTGTAATTTCATGTCCAATCCAACATTTTTAATTAAAAATTTTGTGACTGCTACAGGTGAAAAAGCTCGGCATACCTGTGGGTTCAGAATTTAGTTTCTGTAATTTCATGTCCAATCCAACATTTTTAATTGAATATTTTGTGACTGCTACAGGTGAAAAAGCTCGGCATACCTGTGGGTTCAGAATTTAGTTTCTGTAATTTCATGGCCAAACCAACACAAGTACGAGACTGGAACATTCAGGGTCTTCCCAGTGATGCCTTTTCTACAGAAAATGGTGTCATAGTCACCAGAGGTCAGAGATGGCCTCTTATGGTTGACCCTCAAGGTCAAGCTATCAAATGGATCAAAAACATGGAACACACCCAGGTACTTGAAAATAGGATTTGTTAAAAAAAAATTTTTAACACTAATAAGAGTTTGTTGCTAAAATCATAGCAAGTACAAAGTTTGTAAAAAATCAGCTGTGAGTAAACGTCCACTCCACAAACCAGGCAATAAATTAAAGCAATATTTGTATTGCAATATTGTATTTAAATTGGTACTTTTTCATGCGGAATAAATTTTCACCCTCTCTCTTTGAAAATGTAAAAAATTACTTCCTTAATAAGCATTTTAAAAAAAAAACGTAATTTTAAACATTATTTTTTAATATGTTATGCAGTAAATACAGCATTCTTATCTGTAAATTAAATATCTTATCTAAAATTAATGCTATAAAGTTGTTTTTTTATATCAAGCATAAAAAACTTTTCAATTTTGATCTGTTTTATTAGGGTCTGAAAGTTGTAGATCTACAAATGCACGACTACATGCGTACACTAGAAGGAGCTGTACAGTTTGGCATGCCTGTCCTGCTCCAAAATGTGCAAGAAAAATTAGACCCCTCACTTGATCCCATTCTCAACAAGTCACTCATGAAAATAGGTACAGTGAAACTAAAATTAGATTTAAAGAATAATTGTTAGAGGTATTATAAAACTTTGGTTTAATTGCTTAGTTTTGAGATAGAAATAAATGTAAAGATTTAGTTGTGATGAGAGTGACTGACATGTGGTGATTGCCCACCAGGTGGCGCCAACATCATGAAGCTTGGAGACAAAGAGATTGAATACAACGAGGCCTTCAGGTTTTACATCACAACCAAGATGAGCAACCCTCACTACACCCCTGAGATCTCCACTAAGGCCACCATTGTCAACTTCGCTGTCAAGGAACAAGGTCAGCATGGTTGTCTAGTGAGCTGTCATTTGTAGATTTGATGTATGTCCTGATGTTCACATATTGCACTACATGGCTTTACATTCAGATGGTGTCTTTACATTCAGATGTTGTCATGTTGTCTTTACATTTAGATGTTGTCTTTACATTCAGATGTTGTCTTTACATTCAGATGTTGTCTTTACATTCAGATGTTGTCTTTACATTCAGATGTTGTCTTTACATTCAGATGTTGTCTTTACATTTAGATGTTGTCTTTACATTCAGATGTTGTCTTTACATTCAGATGTTGTCTTTACATTCAGATGTTGTCATGTTGTCTTTACATTTAGATGTTGTCTTTACATTCAGATGTTGTCTTTACATTCAGATGTTGTCTTTACATTCAGATGTTGTCATGTTGTCTTTACATTTAGATGTTGTCTTTACATTCAGATGTTGTCATGTTGTCTTTACATTTAGATGTTGTCTTTACATTCAGATGTTGTCATGTTGTCTTTACATTCAGATGTTGTCATGTTATCTTTACATTCAGCTGTTGTCTTTACATTCAGATGTTGTCATGTTGTCTTTACATTCAGATGTTGTCTTTACATTCAGATGTTGTCTTTACATTCAGATGTTGTCATGTTGTCTTTACATTCAGAAGTTGTCTTTACATTCAGATGTTGTCTTTACATTCAGATGTTGTCATGTTGTCTTTACATTCAGAAGTTGTCATGTGGTCTTCCCATCTATGTTTGAAACAATGTTAAGTGTACATCTCATCAAGCCTAGTCTAACAATCCCCTGGGGTAAACCTTGTTGCACTACATCTCTCATCAAGCCTAGTCTAACAATCCCCTGATGTAAACCTTGTTGCACTACATCTCTCATCAAGCCTAGTCTAACAATCCCCTGATGTAAACCTTGTTGCACTACATCTCTCATCAAGCCTAGTCTAACAATCCCCTGATGTAAACCTTGTTGCACTACATCTCTCATCAAGCCTAGTCTAACAATCCCCTGTTGTAAACCTTGTTGCACTACATCTCTCATCAAGCCTAGTCTAACAATTCCCTGATGTAAACCTTGTTGCACTACATCTTTCATCAAGCCTAGTCTAACAATCCCCTGATGTAAACCTTGTTGCACTACATCTCTCATCAAGCCTAGTCTAACAATCCCCTGATGTAAACCTTGTTGCACTACATCTCTCATCAAGCCTAGTCTAACAATGCCCTGGGGTAAACCTTGTTGCACTACATCTCTCATCAAGCCTAGTCTAACAATCCCCTGGGGTAAACCTTGTTGCACTACATCTCTCATCAAGCCTAGTCTAACAATCCCCTGTTGTAAACCTTGTTGCACTACATCTCTCATCAAGCCTAGTCTAACAATCCCCTGTTGTAAACAATGTTAAGTGATCATCTCATCAAGCCTAGTCTAACAATCCCCTGATGTAAACCTTGTTGCACTACATCTCTCATCAAGCCTAGTCTAACAATCCCCTGATGTAAACCTTGTTGCACTACATCTCTCATCAAGCCTAGTCTAACAATCCCCTGGTGTAAACCTTGTTGCACTACATCTCTCATCAAGCCTAGTCTAACAATCCCCTGGGGTAAACCTTGTTGCACTACATCTCTCATCAAGCCTAGTCTAACAATCCCCTGTTGTAAACCTTGTTGCACTACATCTCTCATCAAGCCTAGTCTAACAATCCCCTGTTGTAAACAATGTTAAGTGATCATCTCTCATCAAGCCTAGTCTAACAATCCCCTGTTGTAAACCTTGTTGCACTACATCTCTCATCAAGCCTAGTCTAACAATCCCCTGGTGTAAACCTTGTTGCACTACATCTCTCATCAAGCCTAGTCTAACAATCCCCTGGGGTAAACCTTGTTGCACTACATCTCTCATCAAGCCTAGTCTAACAATCCCCTGTTGTAAACCTTGTTGCACTACATCTCTCATCAAGCCTAGTCTAACAATCCCCTGTTGTAAACAATGTTAAGTGATCATCTCATCAAGCCTAGTCTAACAATCCCCTGGGGTAAACCTTCTTGCACTACATCTCTCATCAAGCCTAGTCTAACAATCCCCTGATGTAAACCTTGTTGCACTACATCTCTCATCAAACCTAGTCTAACAATCCCCTGATGTAAACCTTGTTGCACTACATCTCTCATCAAGCCTAGTCTAACAATCCCCTGATGTAAACCTTGTTAAGTGATCATCTCATCAAGCCTAGTCTAACAATCCCCTGGGGTAAACCTTGTTGCACTACATCTCTCATCAAGCCTAGTCCAACAATCCCCTGATGTAAACCTTGTTGCACTACATCTCTCATCAAGCCTAGTCTAACAATCCCCTGTTGTAAACCTTGTTGCACTACATCTCTCATCAAGCCTAGTCTAACGATCCCCTGATGTAAACCTTGTTGCACTACATCTCTCATCAAGCCTAGTCTAACAATCCCCTGATGTAAACCTTGTTAGTTAAGTGATCATCTCATCAAGCCTAGTCTAACAATCCCCTGTTGTAAACAATGTTAAGTGATCATCTCTCATCAAGCCTAGTCTAACAATCCCCTGTTTTAAACCTTGTTGCACTACATCTCTCATCAAGCCTAGTCTAACAATCCCCTGATGTAAACCTTCTTGCACTACATCTCTCATCAAGCCTAGTCTAACAATCCCCTGATGTAAACCTTGTTGCACTACATCTCTCATCAAGCCTAGTCTAACAATCCCCTGTTGTAAACCTTGTTGCACTACATCTCTCATCAAGCCTAGTCTAACAATCCCCTGATGTAAACCTTGTTGCACTACATCTTTCATCAAGCCTAGTCTAACAATCCCCTGATGTAAACCTTGTTGCACTACATCTCTCATCAAACCTAGTCTAACAATCCCCTGATGTAAACCTTGTTGCACTACATCTCTCATCAAGCCTAGTCTAACAATCCCCTGATGTAAACCTTGTTAAGTGATCATCTCATCAAGCCTAGTCTAACAATTCCCTGTTGTAAACAATGTTAAGTGATCATCTCATCAAGCCTAGTCTAACAATCCCCTGATGTAAACCTTGTTGCACTACATCTCTCATCAAGCCTAGTCTAACAATCCCCTGTTGTAAACCTTGTTGCACTACATCTCTCATCAAGCCTAGTCTAACAATCCCCTGATGTAAACCTTGTTGCTCTACATCTCTCATCAAGCCTAGTCTAACAATCCCCTGTTGTAAACCTTGTTGCACTACATCTCTCATCAAGCCTAGTCTAACAATCCCCTGATGTAAACCTTGTTGCACTACATCTCTCATCAAGCCTAGTCTAACAATCCCCTGATGTAAACCTTGTTGCACTACATCTCTCATCAAGCCTAGTCTAACAATCCCCTGTTGTAAACCTTGTTGCACTACATCTCTCATCAAGCCTAGTCTAACAATCCCCTGATGTAAACCTTGTTGCACTACATCTTTCATCAAGCCTAGTCTAACAATCCCCTGATGTAAACCTTGTTGCACTACATCTCTCATCAAGCCTAGTCTAACAATCCCCTGTTGTAAACAATGTTAAGTGATCATCTCATCAAGCCTAGTCTAACAATCCCCTGGTGTAAACCTTGTTGCACTACATCTCTCATCAAGCCTAGTCTAACAATCCCCTGTTGTAAACCTTGTTGCACTACATCTCTCATCAAGCCTAGTCTAACAATCCCCTGGTGTAAACAATGTTAAGTGATCATCTCTCATCAAGCCTAGTCTAACAATCCCCTGTTGTAAACCTTGTTGCACTACATCTCTCATCAAGCCTAGTCTAACAATCCCCTGATGTAAACCTTGTTGCACTACATCTTTCATCAAGCCTAGTCTAACAATCCCCTGATGTAAACAATGTTAAGTGATCATCTCATCAAGCCTAGTCTAACAATCCCCTGGTGTAAACCTTGTTGCACTACATCTCTCATCAAGCCTAGTCTAACAATCCCCTGATGTAAACCTTATTGCACTACATCTCTCATCAAGCCTAGTCTAACAATCCCCTGTTGTAAACCTTGTTGCACTACATCTCTCATCAAGCCTAGTCTAACAATCCCCTGTTGTAAACCTTGTTGCACTACATCTCTCATCAAGCCTAGTCTAACAATCCCCTGTTGTAAACCTTGTTGCACTACATCTCTCATCAAGCCTAGTCTAACAATCCCCTGATGTAAACCTTGTTAAGTGATCATCTCATCAAGCCTAGTCTAACAATCCCCTGTTGTAAACAATGTTAAGTGATCATCTCTCATCAAGCCTAGTCTAACAATCCCCTGATGTAAACAATGTTAAGTGATCATCTCTCATCAAGCCTAGTCTAACAATCCCCTGTTGTAAACAATATTAAGTGATCATCTCTCATCAAGCCTAGTCTAACAATCCCCTGATGTAAACCTTGTTGCTCTACATCTCTCATCAAGCCTAGTCTAACAATCCCCTGTTGTAAACAATGTTAAGTGATCATCTCTCATCAAGCCTAGTCTAACAATCCCCTGATGTAAACCTTATTGCTCTACATCTCTCATCAAGCCTAGTCTAACAATCCCCTGTTGTAAACCTTGTTGCACTACATCTCTCATCAAGCCTAGTCTAACAATCCCCTGATGTAAACCTTCTTAAGTGATCATCTCATCAAGCCTAGTCTAACAATCCCCTGTTGTAAACAATGTTAAGTGATCATCTCTCATCAAGCCTAGTCTAACAATCCCCTGTTGTAAACCTTGTTGCACTACATCTCTCATCAAGCCTAGTCTAACAATCCCCTGTTGTAAACCTTGTTGCACTACATCTCTCATCAAGCCTAGTCTAACAATCCCCTGTTGTAAACCTTGTTGCACTACATCTCTCATCAAGCCTAGTCTAACAATTCCCTGATGTAAACCTTGTTGCACTACATCTTTCATCAAGCCTAGTCTAACAATCCCCTGATGTAAACCTTGTTGCACTACATCTCTCATCACGCCTAGTCTAACAATCCCCTGATGTAAACCTTGTTGCACTACATCTCTCATCAAGCCTAGTCTAACAATCCCCTGATGTAAACCTTGTTGCACTATATCTCTCATCAAGCCTAGTCTAACAATCCCCTGATGTAAACCTTGTTAAGTGATCATCTCTCATCAAGCCTAGTCTAACAATCCCCTGTTGTAAACAATGTTAAGTGATCATCTCATCAAGCCTAGTCTAACAATCCCCTGATGTAAACCTTGTTGCACTACATCTCTCATCAAGCCTAGTCTAACAATCCCCTGGTGTAAACCTTGTTGCACTACATCTCTCATCAAGCCTAGTCTAACAATCCCCTGTTGTAAACCTTGTTGCACTACATCTCTCATCAAGCCTAGTCTAACAATCCCCTGATGTAAACCTTGTTGCACTACATCTCTCATCAAGCCTAGTCTAACAATCCCCTGTTGTAAACCTTGTTAAGTGATCATCTCTCATCAAGCCTAGTCTAACAATCCCCTGTTGTAAACAATGTTAAGTGATCATCTCATCAAGCCTAGTCTAACAATCCCCTGATGTAAACAATGTTAAGTGATCATCTCATCAAGCCTAGTCTAACAATCCCCTGTTGTAAACGTTGTTGCACTACATCTCTCATCAAGCCTAGTCTAACAATCCCCTGATGTAAACCTTTTTGCACTACATCTTTCATCAAGCCTAGTCTAACAATCCCCTGATGTAAACCTTGTTGCACTACATCTCTCATCAAGCCTAGTCCAACAATCCCCTGTTGTAAACAATGTTAAGTGATCATCTCATCAAGCCTAGTCTAACAATCCCCTGGTGTAAACCTTGTTGCACTACATCTCTCATCAAGCCTAGTCTAACAATCCCCTGTTGTAAACCTTGTTGCACTACATCTCTCATCAAGCCTAGTGTAACAATCCCCTGTTGTAAACCTTGTTGCACTACATCTCTCATCAAGCCTAGTCTAACAATCCCCTGTTGTAAACCTTGTTAAGTGATCATCTCATCAAGCCTAGTCTAACAATCCCCTGATGTAAACAATGTTAAGTGATCATCTCATCAAGCCTAGTCTAACAATCCCCTGGTGTAAACCTTGTTGCACTACATCTCTCATCAAGCCTAGTCTAACAATCCCCTGTTGTAAACAATGTTAAGTGATCATCTCATCAAGCCTAGTCTAACAATCCCCTGATGTAAACCTTGTTGCACTACATCTCTCATCAAGCCTAGTCTAACAATCCCCTGTTGTAAACAATGTTAAGTGATCATCTCATCAAGCCTAGTCTAACAATCCCCTGGTGTAAACCTTGTTGCACTACATCTCTCATCAAGCCTAGTCTAACAATCCCCTGTTGTAAACCTTGTTGCACTACATCTCTCATCAAGCCTAGTGTAACAATCCCCTGTTGTAAACCTTGTTGCACTACATCTCTCATCAAGCCTAGTCTAACAATCCCCTGTTGTAAACCTTGTTAAGTGATCATCTCATCAAGCCTAGTCTAACAATCCCCTGATGTAAACAATGTTAAGTGATCATCTCATCAAGCCTAGTCTAACAATCCCCTGGTGTAAACCTTGTTGCACTACATCTCTCATCAAGCCTAGTCTAACAATCCCCTGTTGTAAACAATGTTAAGTGATCATCTCATCAAGCCTAGTCTAACAATCCCCTGATGTAAACCTTGTTGCACTACATCTCTCATCAAGCCTAGTCTAACAATCCCCTGTTGTAAACAATGTTAAGTGATCATCTCATCAAGCCTAGTCTAACAATCCCCTGGTGTAAACCTTGTTGCACTACATCTCTCATCAAGCCTAGTCTAACAATCCCCTGTTGTAAACCTTGTTGCACTACATCTCTCATCAAGCCTAGTCTAACAATCCCCTGATGTAAACAATGTTAAGTGATCATCTCATCAAGCCTAGTCTAACAATCCCCTGATGTAAACCTTGTTGCATGCAGGTCTGGAGGCCCAGCTGCTGGGTATTGTGGTCAGGAAGGAGAGGCCAGAACTGGAGGAGCAGAAAGACAGCCTGGTCAGAAGTATCGCAGCAGGCAAGAAGAAACTGGTGGAGTGTGAGGACGAAATTCTCAGGTAAGTTTTGTTACTTCACCTGGATACTTCTCAGGTAATTTTGTTACCTCACCTTGATAGGTAAGTTTTGTTACTTCACCTGGATAATTCTCAGGTAAGTTTTTGTTACTTCACCTGGGTAATTCTCAGGTAAGTTTTGTTACTTCACCTGGGTAAATTCTCAGGTAAGTTTTGACACATTTCTTTACCTGGACAATTCTCAGGTAAGATATGGCACTTTTCATTACCTAAACTGGATATTTTTACTCAAATAGTCTTTGTATGTTATAATTTTTTTCTTGTATTTAAAAATTCTTAATACCATTATTCATTTCCTTTCTTATAGAACCATGATAATCTCTTTAAAAACCTAAGCACCAATTAATGTGTTGTAGATTACTGAATGAGACGAAAGGATCTCTGCTTGATGACGCTCAGCTGGTCAACACACTGCAGCTGTCAAAGACAACCTCTCAAGAGGTCACCGAGTCTGTGACCATCGCTGAACAGACTGAAATCAAGATTGATGCTGCTCGTGAAGTGAGTTCTTTCCCTTTGACCTATAGAAAAATATCACTGATAAATTGAATACCATTATTTTTTAAATCTTGTTTTCTAAAATTGAATCTAATCTTTTTGTAAATTATTTTTAAAATTTTGTTTTCTAAACTTGAATCTGTAATATTTTTGTAAATTATTTTTGAAACTTTGTTTTCTAAACTTGAATCTATAATCTTTTTATAAATTATTTTTTAAATGGTTTTCTAAACTTGAATCTGCAATCTTTTTATAGATTATTTTTAAATTTTTTTTTTTTTAATCTTGATTCTGTAGCCTTTTTATAAATTATTTTTAAATTTTGTTTTCTAAACTTGAATCTGTAATTTGTTTCTATTCAGGGCTACAGGCCATGTGCACAAAGGGCATCAACATTGTTCTTTGTACTCAATGACATGGGTCGCATTGACCCCATGTACCAGTTCTCACTGGATTCCTACATAGACCTGTTCACCATCTCCATAGAGAAGTCCCAGAGGTCCTCAAAACTGGACGAGAGGATCGTCAATTTGAATGAGTACCACACGTATGCTGTGTACAGGTGAGGCTTCACTCATTCACTGGTGTAGGGAAAACTTGAGTCAGGTAGATGACTGTTTGGGACCTTATTGGTACATAGATCAGGTCAAGAAGGTGACTTTTTGGGACCTGATTGGTACATAGATCAGGTCAAGTAGAGTTCATCTGTTACTATGCCTGCAGCAGATGAAGGAACTGAGTGGTCAGCACTATGACCAGCTCCCTGACCTTTAGTCAAGTTCTTACCAGAGCTGGGTGGACACAAACAGAACTAAACAAAACAGGCTAGCAAATGTGTCCTCTACCACTCCCACATTGTTTATTCTATCATGAGCAAGTCAAGAATGGGAACGGCTTAGATATACTAAAATATTTGTATATCAAAAAGATAGGTGTATCAAATTACTAATATTGACTAAGAAATTAAAGTCTAATTCAGATGTAAATGTGATGCTGTCAAACTAGAAACCTTAAAAAAAATGGCAGCATGGAAAATCAAACCCTAAAAATTATAATTTGGATACAAAATTAGTTTTATATTGGCTTGTGAATACTTTGTAACAACATTTTTTTTACCTCTGGGGTTGAACCTGGTTGAACTTTGCCCTTTAAACCTGCACAGGTTCACATGCCGAGGTCTGTTTGAGAAACACAAATTACTCTTCTCCTTCCAAATGTGTGCTAAAATCCTGGAGCATGCGGGCAAGCTGAACATGGATGAGTACAACTTCTTCCTGAGGGGAGGAATTGTGAGTCAAAGGCTTTCCTTTTATCTTACAGTGTTGATTTTAAAACGGGGGGGGGGGGGTATTTTATTTTACATTTTACAATGGGGATATCAATTAATTATTAAAATGTTAAATGAAAAAATAAGCAGTACACTCCACCCATTATACTTGTGTCTGTGTGTATCAGTCCACCAACCTTTAGATTGTTTGTGTTTGTATCAGTCCACCAACCTTTAGATTGTTTGTGTTTGTATCAATCCACCAACCTTTAGATTGTTTGTGTTTGTGTTTGAGTCCACCAACCTTTAGATTGTTTGTGTTTGTGTTTGAGTCCACCAACCATTAAATTGTTTGTGTGTATCAGTCCACCAACCATTAAATTGTTTGTGTTTGTGTTTGAGTCCACCAACCATTAAATTGTTTGTGTGTATCAGTCCACCAACCATTAAATTGTTTGTGTTTGTGCTTGAGTCCACCAACCATTAAATTGTTTGTGTTTGTGTTTGAGTCCACCAACCATTAAATTGTTTGTGTTTGTGTTTGAGTCCACCAACCATTAAATTGTTTGTGTTTGTGTTTGAGTCCACCAACCATTAAATTGTTTGTGTTTGTGTTTGAGTCCACCAACCATTAGATTGTTTGTGTTTGTGTGTATGTCCAGTCGTCCACAAACCATTAGATTGTTTGTGTTGTGTATGAGTCCACCACCCATTAGATTGTTTGTGTTGTTTCCCCTGCCTCATGTCCTGGACAGAGAGAACCAGATGGACAACCCCTGCACCAACTGGCTGTCTGATTGGATTGTTTGTGTTGTGTATGAGTCCATCAACCATTAGATTGTTTGTGTTGTGTATGAGTCCACCAACCATTAAATTGTTTGTGTTGCTTCCCCTGCCTCAGGTCCTGGACAGAGAGAACCAGATGGACAACCCCTGCACCAACTGGCTGTCTGACTGGATTGTTTGTGTTGTGTATGAGTCCATCAACCATTAAATTGTTTGTGTTGTTTCCCCTGCCTCAGGTCCTGGACAGAGAGAACCAGATGGACAACCCCTGCACCAACTGGCTGTCTGACTGGATTGTTTGTGTTGTGTATGAGTCCATCAACCATTAAATTGTTTGTGTTGTTTCCCCTGCCTCAGGTCCTGGAAAGAGAGAACCAGATGGACAACCCCTGCACCAACTGGCTGTCTGACTGGATTGTTTGTGTTGTGTATGAGTCCATCAACCATTAGATTGTTTGTGTTGTGTATGAGTCCATCAACCATTAGATTGTTTGTGTTGTGTATGAGTCCATCAACCATTAGATTGTTTGTGTTGTGTATGAGTCCATCAACCATTAGATTGTTTGTGTTGTGTATGAGTCCATCAACCATTAGATTGTTTGTGTTGTGTATGAGTCCATCAACCATTAGATTGTTTGTGTTGTGTATGAGTCCATCAACCATTAGATTGTTTGTGTTGTGTATGAGTCCATCAACCATTAAATTGTTTGTGTTGTTTCCCCTGCCTCAGGTCCTGGACAGAGAGAACCAGATGGACAACCCCTGCACCAACTGGCTGTCTGACTGGATTGTTTGTGTTGTGTATGAGTCCATCAACCATTAGATTGTTTGTGTTGTTTCCCCTGCCTCAGGTCCTGGACAGAGAGAACCAGATGGACAACCCCTGCACCAACTGGCTGTCTGACTGGATTGTTTGTGTTGTGTATGAGTCCACCACCCATTAAATTGTTTGTGTTGTTTCCCCTGCCTCAGGTCCTGGACAGAGAGAACCAGATGGACAACCCCTGCACCAACTGGCTGTCTGACAACTCCTGGGACAACATCACAGAGCTGGACAAGCTGACCAACTTCCATGGGATCATCACTTCCTTTGAGCAGTACGCCAGAGACTGGAACCTTTGGTATATTTCTGCGGAGCCGGAGTCTACGCCTTTGCCAGGTAAAACTTTTTTCAGGTTTGATATTTTGGCATTTAGTGATGTGACCCTTTTGGATCTGGTGATCAATAGAGTAGATGAAGTAGAGTTCAGCTTTTTCTGTGATCTCAGCAATCAAAGGAACAGTGTGATGAGTTGTATTCCCAGCTGCCTTTACATTAGTTAATGTAAGTCAGGTACTTATAAGAGCTGGGAGGGCTCAAGGATGTGCTACAGACCAAATTCTGGGATCTGAACTTGAGACTTACAGGTTAGCAGTAGTGTACTCTACTGTCTGACCTCATTATACAGTACATATAAACAGCTATCATTTGGCCAAATGTGTGTTTGTTTTCTGTTCACATTATTTATGTGGAAACTACAGTAAGTATATTTAACCAAATTAATATCACCTTACTTGGACATTGAATTTCTGTCATTAATTTAATTTTAAAATATATTTTTATTAATGAATTTTAAAAAATATCCAGCTGAATGGGATAACGCGTGTAACGAGCTCCAGCGGATGTTGATTGTCCGCTCCCTAAGGCCAGACAGGGTCTCCTTCTGTGCCACTTCATTCATCATCAACAACCTGGGGTCAAAGTTCACAGAGCCTCCTGTCCTTGACATGCAGGCAGTTGTTGAAGACTCCACCACAAGAACTCCCCTGATCTTTGTGCTGTCCCCTGGAGTGGTGAGTCACACATTCCATTACATAGCAAACTTGTGGCACAATAAAAACATGGAACTAACACTTCACAGTACAATCATATCAAATTTATAACTAACTTGTGCCATTGTAAAAACATGGAGCAAACATTTTACAGTTAAAAAATATCAAACTTAAAACTTTTAGACATTATAAAAACATGGAGTAAAAATGTTACAGTTCAATAATATCCAACTTATAATTAATCTTAGACATTATAAAAACACACAAAAACTTCAGCAGCTTATATTAGAACTTAAATGGAAAGAACTTTTTAAAACTGTATATGTCATATGTCTTTAAACTTGATATGTGTAAGGTTATCTATTGTTGTTGCATATGGTATAAAAAAAAGATGTAATGATTCCAGGATCCCACAAGTGGTCTGCTACAACTTGCTGAGAACAGTGGGATGGCAGCAAGGTTCCATGCCTTGTCCCTAGGTCAAGGTCAGGCTCCTATTGCTACAAGAATGATCAAAGAGGGAGTTAAAGAGGTATAACAAATGTTTCATGTAACATGTATCTTATGTATTGCCACATAATGACTTCATAAGCTAGGGTCATAGGAACAGATGAACTTAGTTTCAGCTCCACTTTAGACTAGCAAGTCTGAGAATCAGAATTGATGCAATACCAAGCCAAACACGTTCGTGTGTGTCCCGTCCACTCCACCCCCTGGCAAGTGGGTGTTCCTGGCCAACTGCCCAACTTACACATACATATGTAATGTTGCTTCCTGTCCCCACCCCCAGGGTACGTGAGTGTTCCAAACCACCCCCACACACATGTGTAATGTTACTTCCTATCCCCACCTCCAGGGCAAGTGAGTGTTCCTGGCCAACTGCCCCCCCCCCACACATGTGTAATGTTGCTTCCTGTCCCCACCCTCAGGGCAAGTGGGTGTTCCTGGCAAACTGTCAACCCCCCCCCCCCACACTCACAGATGTGTAATGTTGCTTCCTGTCCCCACCCCAGGGCAAGTGGGTGTTCCTAGCCAACTGCCCCCCCCCCCCACAGATGTGTAATGTTGCTTCCTGTCCCCACCCCCAGGGCAAGTGGGTGTTCCTGGCAAACTGTCACCCCCCCCCCCCACACTCACAGATGTGTAATGTTGCTTCCTGTCCCCACCCCAGGGCAAGTGGGTGTTCCTGGCCAACTGCCCCCCCTCACACACACATATGTAATGTTGCTTCCTGTCCCCACCCCCAGGGCAAGTGGGTGTTCCTGGCCAACTGCCCCCCCCCCACAGATGTGTAATGTTGCTTCCTGTCCCCACCCCCAGGGCAAGTGGGTGTTCCTGGCCAACTGCCACCCCCCTCACACACATGTGTAATGTTGCTTCCTATCCCCACCCCCAGGGCAAGTGGGTGTTCCTGGCCAACTGCCACCCCCCCCCCCCCACACACATGTGTAATGTTGCTTCCGGTCCCTACCCCCAGGGCAAGTGGGTGTTCCTGGCCAACTGCCACCCCCCCTCACACCTACACATGTGTAATGTTGCTTCCTATCCCCACCCCCAGGGCAAGTGGGTGTTCTGGCCAACTGCCCCTCCCCCCCCCCCACACATGTGTAATGTTGCTTCCTGTCCCCACCCCCAGGGCAAGTGGGTGTTCCTGGCCAACTGCCACCCCTCCCCCCACCCCCCACCCCACATGTGTAATGTTGCTTCTTGTCCCCACCCCCAGGGCAAGTGGGTGTTCCTGGCCAACTGCCCCCCCCCCCCCACAGATGTGTAATGTTGCTTCCTGTCCCTACCCCCAGGGCAAGTGGGTGTTCCTGGCCAACTGCCTACCCCCCCACACATGTGTAATGTTGCTTCCTGTCCCTACCCCCAGGGCAAGTGGGTGTTCCTGGCCAACTGCCACCCACCCCACACATGTGTATTGTTGCTTTGTATCCCCACCCCCAGGGCAAGTGGGTGTTCCTGGCCAACTGCCACCTCTCCCTGAGCTGGATGCCACAGCTGGACAAACTTGTGGAGCAGCTCCAAATAGAAGAGCCGCACCCTGAGTTCCGGTTGTGGTTGTCCTCGTCGCCCCACCCAGAGTTCCCAATATCCATCCTACAGACCGGCATCAAGATGACCACAGAGCCCCCTAAGGTAACTCTTGTCTTTCATTTTGTGATAAGATTATTTTTTTTAATGTTAAGTTCAATTTCACAACATTCATATTTTAAAACTTAATGCAATTTATTTTAATTACTAATGTTACATGTATTGCTTATATTACCAGCATCCATAATCAATTATCCCATTCATTGTCTAAACTAGCCATCCTTTATCCAAAAAAAAATTCATAAAATAGTATCTTAGTCACCTAAATTTAATTTATACTTCATCAGCTATTCTCACAATAAGTTCCTCCTATTCTCACAATAATTGTTCTAATTTCCAATCTGTTCTTTCCACTTTGACTTCACCTATTCTTCCACTTGTTCAACTCCACTGAGACTGTGCTGACTGTAATACTCTCCAACAGGGGCTAAAGGCCAACATGAAGCGTCTGTACAACCTCATCACAGAGCAACAGTTCCACCGCTGCCACAAGCAGGAGAAGTATAAAAAACTCCTCTTCACTCTCTGCTTCTTCCACTCCATTCTACTGGAGAGGAAGAAGTTCCTCATGCTGGGCTGGAACATTGCTTATGAATTTAACGACTCAGATTTTGAGGTACCTCTCTTCAACATTTTAAAATTTCAGCTACTGTTGTTGTTTTTTTTTTTTGCTCAGCTTCATAAAGATCAAATAATATTTTTACAATAATTATCACTATTCTAAATTTTTAAAAGTCATTATATTTACTTTGAAAATGCTTGCTGTTATACTTTAAGTTTTATTAACGATAAAATAATATTTTTCATTGAAATACTTTTTTGAAATAATAAGCTCAATAATATAGGTCTATAAAAAAAGAAATATCTATTTTTTTTTTTGTGAATAAAATTTACTGAAATAATAATTTTTAAAATATACAACATTTTAAATGCAATAAAATGATTATGAGATATCAAAAAAAAAAAATTAAGTTGTTGAGAATAGTTTGAATGGATTCATTTTTTTTTAACCTTTTTTCTTTTGTGGCCAGGTTTCTGAAAATCTGCTGTCTATTTATCTGGATGGTTATGATGAAACACCATGGGAAGCCCTGAAATATTTGATTGCAAACATCAACTACGGTGGACACGTGACAGATGACTGGGATAGACGCTTGCTCATGACTTACATTGCTGACTACATGAACGAATCTGTTCTTACAGTTCCATTCAACAAGTAATATTTCTTTTTGAGTCAGAGATTCTCTTTATTATTTAAACTAGCCGTCCCGGCTAGGCGCTGCACTGGCCTCTTTATAAAACCTATCTGTAAGGGACCATGACTTTTGTGTTTATTATGCAGCATATACCCGGCATTGCCCAGCTTTAGGAAATATATTACTTTTCGAATTAACCCTAACCACATCAAAACCAAAACACACAAAACATGCAAACATAACGCAAACACAAATGAAAACCCAAACACAAAGAAAACCCAAACACAAAGAAAACACAAACATAAAAGCAAACCCAAACACAAAGAAAACACAAACATAAAAGCAAACACAAACACCAACGCAAACACAAGTTAAAAAACAAACAGAAACACAAACACAAATACAAATAGAAACGCAAACCTAAACACAAACAATAACTCAAATAATGCAACATAAACACAAACATTAACACATAGTGCTCACGGTCTAGTCCGTAGCACCCAATCGCACCTGCCGGTCGCCGGCGGAACTGCCTGATTTAACTTAGTAAACGACTATAATACCCCAACTTATCCATAGGCTTTTGCACTTAAACGAACGTAAGAGTTATAGCACTCACTGGAAGGCCGGGGACACCAAATAGCACTCTGTTGGGACGTCAGACGACACCCTGGATTCGATTTAGTGAAAGTCTATAATACTCCCAGCTTGTCCTCAAACACAGAGAATATTTAGGAGCGGCCAGAGAATATTTAGGAGCGGCGTCTAAACTGTTTAAAATAAAAATGAGTAAACTGTACGTTCAGTGTATAAAATAAACATAAGGCAGTATTTAAATTTACCTACCACAGTGCATTTTATCAATCCATGCTAATGTATGTAATTATTTTCTTTCAAGCACCAAAACAAACAAATATTTTTTCCAGATTTTTTTTTGTAAAGGGAAGTAATTTTTTTTCCGTGATCTTTCAAGGGAAGTAAATTACCAATTAAAGGAACAAAAGAAAATAATTTCAAACATAATTTAAGTTATTGTGATTTTCTTTGATTTTGTTCATTCTTAATGATGTTAATTAAAATAGTAAGTTTGGAAATTGAAACTTTTTTTTAACAAAACTATCAATATTAATTTTTTAAATAATATATTTAGAGAATAAACACTTTAAGAGTATTACTTCACTTGTCCCACATACTGTCAGGTTTGACAAGAAAGTTTGTTCATATAATAAGATTCATCTTGTGGAATTTTTTACTTTATGCATATCTGTTCACTGTCCTTGGTCACATACTTCGAGCTTTATATATTAAAATCAATCTATCTTTATCTAAATATACTGTAAAGTATTAATAGTGACAAAATCTAATCTAATATTTACAAAGTGCATGGTGTACCATGTGAACATCAAACCAGTCTTTATTTAAACACAACTTGTCTTTCTAACTGGCTGCAAGCAAATGTTTGAAAGCTAGTTCATCACCTCAGTCTCTTTATATGAGAGTGGCCATTATAGATTCTCTCATTTTCTTACTTCACAAAGTACTGTAAAGAGTACCATGTTAGCTTTAGGGCACTACCTTCCTTCTTGTAGTTAAAGAACTCTGTAATGTACAATAAATACCTTAGACAAACACCTTCAACCTTCTCCATCTTTTAGTTATTTTAAATTTTTGTAAATAGATTACAATAGAATATATGGACCTGTGATATGAGTTTAAAGCTGTATTTACACATACTTTATTTTTTCCTACTGACCCTGGGATAATGGGTTCATTCTGGTCATTGAAAGATTTACCAAGAATCATAAAGATATCCTTGAATCCCAAGATTCACTTAGGATGATTATCATTAAGATATCCTTGAATCCCAAAATTCACTTAGGATGATTATCACTAAGATATCCTTGAATCCCACCCATCTCCAACATAAAGGAAGTAGGTTTTGGCAACCCAAAGTGGCCATTTTGCCCTGGTCCAAACTTTGGTTTTAAATGTCAGATCTGTTTTCCTTGCTCTTATGCAGATGGTGGAATAAACTATTAAATAAGTGATATCATTATCTTATCCAGGCTGTCCTCACTACCAACATATTACATCCCCAAAGATGGCCCCCTCTCATCCTACAAAGAGTATGTCAGCATGCTGCCCAATGTGGATCACCCAGGTAACTTTACATTATCACCAGATTTTTTTCAAAACTTCATCTTAACTCTGTAAGACTGGAGTGAAGCAACACTTCCAGTGTTCAATATTTCCTCTATTTACTCCATTGTTTTGAAGGATCTACATTTGTATTCATATACCTAAGTCATAATATTGCTACAGCAGTTGATTTTATTTGTTTTTACGACTTGTAGTTTTCTCTTTTGTTTGATTTTTTTATTATATAGAAATATTTTTAAAAAACTGCACCAATAATGCAACATTTTTAAACACTGCAGGAACCTACACAGACACCGCATCTTATAATATAATGAACCAAAATTAATGCATTTATTCTAATTTTTTAATGGGAAAAGTAAAACTTTAAAGTTTATCACTTTTTTGTGTCTAAGAGGGCTTTCACACATAGGGTCAGGAAAGATGTTATTGCCCTATTAGTGGTTTTAAAGAGGGGTAATATACATTATGTGATGAGTGCAATTAGATTTCAACCTAATGAATCCCACGCTAACCATGTGTTATTAGATTTTAACCTTATGAATTCCCCACTAATCATGTGTAATTAGATTTTAACTTAATGAATCCCACTAACGATGTGTCCATCTACACATTATTTGATGAGTGTAACTAGATTTTAACCTTATGAATCCCACACTAACCATGTGTAATTAGATTTTAACCTTATGAATCCCACACTAACCATGTGTAATTAGATTTTAACCTAATGAATCCCACACTAACGATGTGTCCATCAACACATTATTTGATGAGTGAAATTAGATTTTAACCTAATGAATCCCGCTAACGATGTGTCCATAAACACATTATTTGATGAGTGGAACTAGATTTTAACCTAATGAATCCCACACTAACCATGTGTAATTAGATTTTAACCTAATGAATCCCACTAATGATGTGTCCATCAACACATTATTTGATGAGTGTAATTAGATTTTAACCTAATGAATCCCACACTAATCATGTGTAATTAGATTTTAACCTAATGAATCCCACTAACGATGTATCCACCAACAGAGGCGTTTGGCCAACATCCCAACGCTGACATCTCCTCTCAGATCCAGGAGACCAGGCTACTCTTTGACACTCTACTGTCTCTACAGCCTCAAGTCTCAAGCTCAGGCGGGGAGAGCAGGGAGGACAAGGTACACTTTAGTTAGGGGGGGGAGGACAAGGTACACTTTAGTGAGACATGGGGGGAGGGTAGAAATTAATTGAAATGAAAGCCAAAATACTTCATTTAATGGTAGACCTATATGTAAAGTTTAGTCTTCTAAGAAATTTATTGTCTTATTCATTGAGATGATGTTGTAATATTTTTCCCTAAGGTGTTGGAGTTAGCAGCCAACATTTTCAAACAAATTCCAGAGAACATGGATTATGATGGCACGGCAAAGATATTGTCAGTGGATCCATCTCCACTCAATGTGGTTTTGTTGCAAGAGGTAAGACTTGCCTCCCTTGCTATACATTGTTAAAAGTAAGCTTTGCTTCCCTTTCTCTTCTTTCTCTTCTCTACATTTTTACATAGTCACAATTTCAAATAAGCCAGTTGTAGGTGAGGTCTTTCATGCTAGTTGAAGGAGTAGAAGGGACATGATGAGTTGAGACCACTTTCACATTAGTAGGACAGAAACTTATTTTAATAGTTTATTTTTAACTCCTTAAAAAACAACAAAATTATCTAGGCCACTACATGGACTGGTTTTGATTCAGCATCAAAAATTTTCTGTGTGTTTGTTCTTCAGATCCAACGTTACAACATACTCCATACATTTTCTCTCTACAGATCCAACGTTACAACATACAACATACATTTTCTCTCTACAGATCCAACGTTACAACATACCCCATACATTTTCTCTCTACAGATCCAACGTTACAACATACTCCATACATTTTCTCTCTACAGATCCAACGTTACAACATACAACATACATTTTGTCTCTACAGATCCAACGTTACAACATACAACATACAACATACTCCATACATTTTCTCTCTACAGATCCAACGTTACAACATACTCCATACATTTTCTCTCTACAGATCCAACGTTACAACATACTCCATACATTTTGTCTCTACAGATCCAACATTACAACATACTCCATACATTTTGTCTCTACAGATCCAACATTACAACATACAACATACTCCATACATTTTCTCTCTACAGATCCAACGTTACAACATACAACATACATTTTCTCTCTACAGATCCAACGTTACAACATACAACATACATTTAGATCCAACGTTACAACATACTCCATACATTTTCTCTCTACAGATCCAACGTTACAACATACAACATACATTTAGATCCAACGTTACAACATACTCCATACATTTTCTCTCTACAGATCCAACGTTACAACATACAACATACAACATACTCCATACATTTTCTCTCTACAGATCCAACGTTACAACATACTCCTGAATGAAATCAGATCATCTCTGACAGCTCTTGAGAAAGGTATTCAAGGTCTTGTGGTGCTCACTGTTGACCTTGAGAATATCTTCAACTGTATTTTTGATGGCAGGGTACCCCCACTGTGGGAGAAGGTAAAATAACTATCCAGCTGTTTTACAGGTGAAACATGTGGCATAAAGACAAAGTTTAATTATGTTAGAGAATAATTTTGTCAATTTACTTGGGACAGCGTGGCCTAGCAGTGTAGAGCTAACCCAAAAGTCTGGGTTCAAGTCAGTGCCCTGAGTCCACCCAGCTCTAATGGGTACCTAACTCACATTAGGGAAAGCTAATGTAGCTGATCACACTATCCCTTCATATTTTGAGGTCACCAAAACAGGTGAACTCTACTTGCCCCATGCACTGTCAGGTTCCAAGATGGAGCTAACTTGTTTATTTTTAGACAGATATTGTATTTTGGTTGTTTTTTTATATATATTTTTTTAGTAGTTATTACTTTTTAAATAAATTTTATTTTCAGGCAGGAATTATTTTTTAAAATATGTTATAACATATATTCAGGCAAATTGTATTTAAAGATTTTAATTGTACTTTTAGGCTTATAATTCTATGAAGCCCCTGGCAGCATGGACAAGAGATTTGGTGCAGAGAGTGGACATGTTTGCCAAATGGGCCTCACTGGCCAAACCACCCTGGGTCTTCTGGATGTCTGCTTTCACTTTCCCCACAGGATTTTTGACAGCAGTGCTACAAACAGCTGCTCGACAGAATAGTGTAAGTTTATGCTTCAGTTTTAGTTGGTTTTTTTTTTAATAAACTTTTTGTGTCATTTTGGGTTTTTTAAGATTAACTTTAGTTTTAAAATATCGTTATATTAGGTTTGAAAATTAGATTAACTTAAGAAAAAGTTGGAAACGTAATATAAGGGTTTGATTTTTAGAACATCTCTAATTACCTTTTCTATATAGTATATTAGTTTTGGTTTAACTTTAATTATCAGTTGTTTTTTTAAGTGAATGTTTTTCCAATGCATCCATTTTTATTTCCAACTTTTGTCTTTATTGAAGTCTTAGTCTATTGAAGTAATTATGTTGAGGGAGATCACACATACTCAAAGCTTGACTTAAGCATTGTTACATTACCAAAGTCTAGCTTTTTTAAATGTAGTTGTGGAGATTTAGTACTGGGATACCCTTCAACACCCACCCCACTTCATAGTTTAAATACCTTGATTTCTCTGACTTAGTTCACTGCTCTGTATAAAATTACCCTTGCTGGTTCTCTGTATATTAGTTCTAATTCTTCATATTTTTATAATCAGTTTTCTTTTTAGCTTAATTATAATTAATTACAATTTTTATCTTGATTAGCTTTCTGTGGATTCATTATCCTGGGAGTTTATTCCTCAAACTGTTGATGACAGTAATTTGACTGGACCTGCTAAGGTAAGAAATAAACAGGTTTTTGTTTTGAATTTAAAGGGGGAAAAAGAGCATATTATAATTTAAGCAAAAATGACAGAAAAAGCAATTTGTGCTGACTCTAATAAATATTTGATGATATTTACACCAACATGAGAATTGTAATGGTAAAACAATTGGAATTCTAATTTACATAATTCACATGACAAATATGAGTAGCAAACCTATTTTCAAGCATGTGAAAACATTATATCCAGCAGAATAGTACTTTTGTATTGTAGAAAAGTTTCCGTGGTTAGAGATTTGGGTACACTTCACCATTGAAGGATAATAATTTTTCTTTAGTATTAATTTTGTCTCAAGATGTATTTTGGTTGGCAATACAGAAGAATTTCCCCACCACTTCCCTGGAAAAAATTTCCCCACTTCCCTGGGAAGAATTTCTCCCTGCTTACAATGCCCCCCACACCCCTGCTGACACAGATTACAATGTCCCCCTCCTTCTGTTGGCAGGATGGTGTGTACGTCAAGGGGTTGTTCCTACAAGGTGCAGGTTGGGACAAGAAGAACGCAGTCCTAGTTGAAGCCAACCCTATGCAGCTGGTGTGCAGCATGCCAACCATCCAGTTCAAACCTGTCGAGTTCAAAAAGAAAGGCAGCAAAGGTAAAATAAAAATCTGGAGCTGTATGTCCTATCAGTTAGTCAAATATATCAAGGGGATGAGCAAATGATTGTCTCTGTTGTGTAAAACAGCATTAAGATATAGTTGTAGTTGATAGAGTTGACTTTACAAATTGTGGTTTGACATAAGTTTACTGTAAATATAGCTGGCTGGATTTCATTAAATGACAATTTTAGCCCTTCATAACTCAATCACGTGTAAATGAAAGACAATGTTTACTTCATATTAGACAGATATTGTGTAACAGATATTCTTTGACATAATTTGTATGACAGATATCTTACATTGGAAAATAAAATCTAAAATGTGATTCTTTACATTCAGGGCCTAAAAAGAAGAAAGAAAGTAAATACGATAAAAAATTCATTTTTATTCACAGTTTAATTATATTTTAGTGATTTCTATTTTTATTGATATTTTGTACATTGCAATTACTGTTTGAGATTTTAGTATTAAATTTTGGCATTAATAGGGTTATTCTTTTCAGCTTTTAGAAGGTTAAAATATTTGTGTTTTCTCTACAAAACAGCTAACTTAATTTGTAACTAATGATCATAAATTTCTATATCATTCACATCTGTATTCACTTTGAATTAGGTATTGGTGAATAACAATACCTAATTAAAATATGTAATGCAGAGTGTAAAAATATTTGTTATTGTTAATCTAAGTGTATTTAATTATTATACACCTTTGCTTGTAGAAATATATCTTGCTCATCTGTTTACTTTAAAGGATTTATTTAGTTAAAAGAGTTGAAAACATTCTAAAGAAAACTGGTTGTCCTTTCAGGCATGTACACAGCACCTTGCTACTACTACCCTGACAGGGCAGGAAAATCTGGCCGCCCCAGCTTTGTGGTGGCTGTTGATTTGAAGGCAGGAGACAAACCCAGCGACCACTGGGTCAAGAGAGGCTGTGCTCTACTCATGAGTTTGGACTATTAAACCTTTTTGTTTTACGTCCGACTCAGACTTCATAGAGCTAGAATTACTTCAGTATTATTTGAAGTGACTGCTGAAGAATATTCATTTGTGTAATTTATTTGTAAATATAAAATATGTGTTGAAATATTTATAGACTGCTGAAATTCTTTGTATTTTATAGCTATTTCTACAATATTATTTTTTTAGTATTTAATAAAATTTCCAATGACCAGGTGTTAAAATCCTATTTGTATTCTAGTTTTAACTAATTCCTGAGTGACAGATCTCATATTGCATGGCATGATATAAGATGCAAGTATATTATGTATATAAATACATTTACGATGATATGTTTTTAAGAGTTATTTGTTGCCAACAACATTCCGTCCTTTAGATTATGTAAATTGATGTTTGTAATTTATATCCAATGTGATATTAAAATTTATAAAATCCACCAGCTTGTGATAAAAAATTTTCATAATTATAGACTTACTACATTCCGTCCAACTTGCCTTATTTTTAATGTTACTTTTTGTTTTAGTTCCAAAATGTCTAAAAATAATTTTGAGAAAGTTTTAAAATTATATTTTATAATTAAGTTCATGTTTAACTGTTTTAAAATGTTTTTAGTTTTTAAAATGTAGTTATTTTATAAACTTTACAAGTTTTATTACGGTATTTATTGTTGACATTGTTAGTTATTTGTGCTTAATTTATTATTCAGTATTTGAAAAAAAAAATGTGAACATGAAAATAAAACTGCTAATTTTTTAAATAAAAACTTTACACATCTTTATGTATAGACTGTTGATATATAATTGAAAAAATAAAAAATATATTAAAACAACTGCATGTCAATTCTATGGGCGTGTTATTTCAGTCAACATATGATTTTTGTTTTGTTTTTGCATCCATCTTCATAGCAGGAGAATCTAGGTCAAAAATTATTGTCTGATCACAAGAAGGTGATTGGTGGTAATTGATGATAAGAAGGAATGGGGTAAAAAGTGAGATATAAGCACATAACAATAAGGAGTTGTATGATTGTGATACATGTGTCACTCATGATAATGGGCCTACGTGTTTCGTCTGGTGATGATACAATCAGTGTGTCATTCAGACTTTTTTTCTCCGGGGGGGGGGGGGGGGTGTCGGTAGACTTTCTTCGGGGGGGGGGGGGGGGGAACACTGTTAAAAGTATATCTTTTCTATATAAATTTCGTTCGGGGGGGGGGGAGTAGAATGGAGATGCCTGGAAGAAACTCTGGATACAAGTATCACCTCGTTCTTTTCTTCGTTCGAGGCTTTTTCGAATTTAACAACTTTGCCCGACTCGACAACGCCTCCATCACAATTAAGGATGGCCATTGACTCCGATTTCAGCCTTTGTATAACCAAGAACAAACTACAACCTACTTACGAGCATCATCTGCCCGAGGGTTTGAACTCGAGGCTTTTCTGTTTAGCAACCATGCGCTTGACCACGCCGACCCCCCCCCCCCTAATCACCTCGTGATAATAGGCCTACATGTTTCATCTTGTTGTGATACATCTGTCATCTGATGGTGATACATCTGTCATCTGATGGTGATACATCTATCATCTGATGGTGATACATCTGTCATCTGATGGTGATACATCTGTCATCTGATGGTGATACATCTGTCATCTGGTGGTGATACATGTGTCATCTGGTGGTGATACATGTGTCATCTGATGGTGATACATCTGTCATCTGATGGTGATACATCTGTCATCTGATGGTGATACATCTGTCATCTGATGGTGATACATCTGTCATCTGATGGTGATACATCTGTCATCTGATGGTGATACATCTGTCATCTGATGGTGATACATCTGTCATCTGGTGGTGATACATCTGTCATCTGATGGTGATACATCTGTCATCTGGTGGTGATACATCTGTCATCTGATGGTGATACATCTGTCATCTGATGGTGATACATCTGTCATCTGATGGTGATACATCTGTCATCTGATGGTGATACATCTGTCATCTGATGGTGATACATCTGTCATCTGGTGGTGATACATCTGTCATCTGATGGTGATACATCTGTCATCTGATGGTGATACATGTGTCATCTGATGGTGATACATGTGTCATCTGATGGTGATACATCTGTCATCTGATGGTGATACATCTGTCATCTGATGGTGATACATCTGTCATCTGATGGTGATACATCTGTCATCTGATGGTGATACATCTGTCATCTGGTGGTGATACATCTGTCATCTGATGGTGATACATCTGTCATCTGATGGTGATACATCTGTCATCTGATGGTGATACATCTGTCATCTGATGGTGATACATGTGTCATCTGATGGTGATACATCTGTCATCTGATGGTGATACATCTGTCATCTGATGGTGATACATCTGTCATCTGATGGTGATACATGTGTCATCTGATGGTGATACATCTGTCATCTGGTGGTGATACATCTGTCATCTGATGGTGATACATCTGTCATCTGGTGGTGATACATCTGTCATCTGATGGTGATACATCTGTCATCTGATGGTGATACATCTGTCATCTGATGGTGATACATCTGTCATCTGATGGTGATACATCTGTCATCTGATGGTGATACATCTGTCATCTGGTGGTGATACATCTGTCATCTGATGGTGATACATCTGTCATCTGGTGGTGATACATCTGTCATCTGATGGTGATACATCTGTCATTTGATGGTGATACATCTGTCATCTGATGGTGATACATGTGTCATCTGATGGTGATACATCTGTCATCTGGTGGTGATACATCTGTCATCTGATGGTGATACATCTGTCATCTGGTGGTGATACATCTGTCATCTGATGGTGATACATCTGTCATCTGATGGTGATACATGTGTCATCTGATGGTGATACATGTGTCATCTGATGGTGATACATCTGTCATCTGATGGTGATACATCTGTCATCTGATGGTGATACATCTGTCATCTGATGGTGATACATCTGTCATCTGATGGTGATACATCTGTCATCTGGTGGTGATACATCTGTCATCTGATGGTGATACATCTGTCATCTGATGGTGATACATCTGTCATCTGATGGTGATACATCTGTCATCTGATGGTGATACATGTGTCATCTGATGGTGATACATCTGTCATCTGATGGTGATACATCTGTCATCTGATGGTGATACATCTGTCATCTGATGGTGATACATGTGTCATCTGATGGTGATACATCTGTCATCTGGTGGTGATACATCTGTCATCTGATGGTGATACATCTGTCATCTGGTGGTGATACATCTGTCATCTGATGGTGATACATCTGTCATCTGATGGTGATACATCTGTCATCTGATGGTGATACATCTGTCATCTGATGGTGATACATCTGTCATCTGATGGTGATACATCTGTCATCTGGTGGTGATACATCTGTCATCTGATGGTGATACATCTGTCATCTGATGGTGATACATCTGTCATCTGATGGTGATACATCTGTCATCTGATGGTGATACATCTGTCATCTGATGGTGATACATCTGTCATCTGGTGGTGATACATCTGCCATCTGGTGGTGATACATCTGTCATCTGATGGTGATACATCTGTCATCTGGTGGTGATACATCTGTCATCTGATGGTGATACATCTGTCATCTGATGGTGATACATCTGTCATCTGATGGTGATACATCTGTCATCTGATGGTGATACATCTGTCATCTGATGGTGATACATCTGTCATCTGATGGTGATACATCTGTCATCTGGTGGTGATACATCTGTCATCTGATGGTGATACATCTGTCATCTGATGGTGATACATCTGTCATCTGATGGTGATACATCTGTCATCTGATGGTGATACATCTGTCATCTGATGGTGATACATCTGTCATCTGATGGTGATACATCTGTCATCTGATGGTGATACATCTGTCATCTGATGGTGATACATGTGTCATTTGATGGTGATACATCTGTCATCTGATGGTGATACATCTGTCATCTGATGGTGATACATGTGTCATTTGATGGTGATACATCTGTCATCTGATGGTGATACATGTGTCATCTGATGGTGATACATCTGTCATCTGATGGTGATACATCTGTCATCTGATGGTGATACATCTGTCATCTGATGGTGATACATCTTTCATCTGATGGTGATACATCTGTCATCTGATGGTGATACATCTGTCATCTGATGGTGATACATCTGTCATCTGATGGTGATACATCTGTCATCTGATGGTGATACATCTGTCATCTGATGGTGATACATCTGTCATCTGATGGTGATACATCTGTCATCTGATGGTGATACATCTGTCATCTGATGGTGATACATCTGTCATCTGATGGTGATACATCTGTCATCTGATGGTGATACATCTGTCATCTGATGGTGATACATCTGTCATCTGATGGTGATACATCTGTCATCTGATGGTGATACATCTGTCATCTGATGGTGATACATCTGTCATCTGATGGTGATACATCTGTCATCTGATGGTGATACATCTGTCATCTGATGGTGATACATCTGTCATCTGATGGTGATACATCTGTCATCTGATGGTGATACATCTGTCATCTGATGGTGATACATCTGTCATCTGATGGTGATACATCTGTCATCTGATGGTGATACATCTGTCATCTGATGGTGATACATCTGTCATCTGATGGTGATACATCTGTCATCTGATGGTGATACATCTGTCATCTGATGGTGATACATCTGTCATCTGATGGTGATACATCTGTCTAGTGACAACACAGACACTTTGAGGAACAGATGGTGGGAACCGACTGACTAGGAGAACACGAGTAGGACACACGGCTAAAAAATGTATGACCCTGCGGTAATATAATGTTATATGGAATGGAGGGTCTACATTTATTATAAGGTGAGGGGGGGGGGGGTGTCCATTAATGACGTCATGTGCTCAGGAAAATGGCAAACAAATGTGAGGATTCCATTTTTTTTAACAAAAGACATATTTAGTATTTGTGTCGAAAGATTGCGGTCATGTTGAGCAGAGTATCACTTAGGTCTTATATCTGTGTCGTAAGATCAGAGGCGTAGCGAGGAAGGGGGGGGGGCGGGGGGTGCGGATCGCACCGGGTGACACCATTTAGGGGGGTGATATCAAGGCAAAAAATAGCAAAATATATAGAGAAAAGTTTGAGGGGGGGGGTGCAAATCGAAAGTTTGAGGGGGGGTGCAAATCGAAATTTTGAAAGTTTGTCCCCGGAAGGGTCGCTACGCCTCTGGGGGGGGGGGGGGTGTGACACCATAAAGTGCCGCACCGGGTGACACCCGACCTCGCTACGCCACTGCGTAAGATTGCGGTCATGTTGAGCAGACTATCACTTAAGTCTTATATCTGTACCAAGTCAAAGGTGACACGCGATTTGACTTCTGCGTGCGCGAGGCCGGTGTGACGTTGTCGTCTGCCACCTGTACGTTCGACTGAAGCTTCCCACGAACGAGATTGCGTCGTGTGCTGAAATTCTATTTGTCAGTTTGGCTTCACCGGTAAGTGGCTGTTATTTCATTTGTTGCACTCATACTTTTTAGACAGCTTCATAGATCTAGATGTAAGTAATTATATAAACAGCTCTTTAAAGATTGGTTTGTGAAGTCGATTTCTATGTAAGCAACAGAGGCGTATGTAGAAATATATCATGGGTAGGGATGAGTGTTTTCAATAAAGTCGCAACAAGTGTTATTAATTATTTTTTCTGAATATTTTTATATTTAAACACTTTGGTTAAATGTAATAACCGCTGTGCAATAATGATAGTAAGAGATATGACAATATGACCACACTTTTTTTTTTTACTACCCATGCCTTTGTGGTTATTGAACAAAACGGTGTGTAATTTCGGGCAGATGAGGCTCGTTAGCTGGGGACAGCCACTCTTCTAGGAGAGACAACTCCAAAATCAAACAACTGTTGCCTTGTAGTTTGTTCTTGGTTGGACAAAGGCTATGGAAGCAAATCCAAAAAGAAAATCAGGCTGAAATCGGAGTCAATGGCCTCAATGGCGCATAACCAGTTGACACGTAATCCTTAATTGTGATGGAAGCATGTTCAAGTCGGCAAAGCTCATGGTTGATAAATTCGAAAAAGTCTCGAGTTCAAACCATCCGGCAGATAAGGCTCGATCCCTCCCAACACAAAAAAATTAAGAACGAAGAAGAAGAAAAGGTGTGTAATTCTTTTAAAACATCGAAAAATGGAGTTAAAACGATGGGACTCTGGAACAGCAAGCACAAACACACATTTATATATTATTCCGCAACGATTTTAAGAGCGTGAGTTGTTTTTACAACATTGAAAATGTTGAAACTTTACACATCAAGCGAGACGAGTACATTGTTGCCAATAGCTTTAGCTTACGGGAAACGACTTTGATTTTGGGGGTCCCTGGGCAAGGTTCTAGCCAGGTTTCAGTGCATGTAAATGCTCCAACTTTTCACTTGTATGTTTCTGTTATTGTTTGTTGTCTTTCATTTTAACTGAATAAATACACGAACCCCTTCTACGTACGCATTAACTCACTCTTATCCATACCCTGCCAACGCCAGTTGTTTTTATAGATTTTATAAATATGGCAGAGTGAGTAGAGTTTTGTTTCTTTAAACTAGAGATTGGAGTGGTCACTATTTGGTCCGCCCAAAGCCCAACCGCCCTTTCTTTCCCCAATCCCCAACTGTAGAACTGTAGTGCGATGCCGATCAAAGCTGGGGGATTTCCCACGAACGCGATAGCAATCGCCTGCTTAGTTACGCCATCTTAAGATCCTTCTTTTTTAGATATGTAATTTAATTAAGTGGTATCAATCATTTGTTTTGGCATATATTTTTACCATCTCTTCAAGAGTTTCAGCATTGTTTATGTTTTATTTATAGACTAACCAGATACAATCATGAGGCCTTTGGTCAACACAAAAGAGACGAGAAAAGAGAAAAGAGAGAGGAAATTAGAATACGACAAAAACAAACAAAATTTATGGCGGGTGACAATACCAGCATTCCTCGCAGTAATCGCTCTCATCGTTTTATTTGTGTATGCGAATACAAGACCCAAAAACTATAAATAGACGTAACAGAATTCTTGAATTATACGACAAAAACAATAATTAATATGTGTACATTATAATTTCTTGCTTTTTACAATAAAGTTGGTGGAGTTTCTCAAATTTGTTTTAAAATTTAAATGCGATAAAATCTGGCATTTGCGGACTTAACGCAATGAGTTTATCTGAAAAATTGAAAACCCTACTGTGTAATTTATTATAGTGGTTGTGAGAACTAGGTGTGTCAGTTGTATTGAAATGTGTTAACATTTAGTATACACACGCAAAACATTAAGAACATAAGCTTGGTACGGCTCACACACATCGCAGCAAATAATTGGAGTTTTTCATGCCGGTTTGCGTGACATCTGGTGTGGCATAAAGTGTGATGTGGTGTGGTGCAAAGTGTTGTGCAGAGTATCGTGTGGTGTAAAGTGTGTGTAGTGTAGAGTGTGGTGGGGTGTAGAGTGTGGTGTGATGTGGTATAGAAAGTGGTGCTGCCCAGAGTAAACAGAGACCTGTGTTAATAAGCCGTCCTATTGTTGTAATATAAGACACAGGTGTAGGCCTATAGCCTCAGTTATCTCAACACACACTCATCTGACAGAAGAAACAATATGCCTGTAACAGATGCCGCGTGATATATACAACTAATAACACTGGACGTTGACTCGGGATAGATATATATATATATATATATATATATATATATATATATATATATATATATATATACATATGTATATACATACATATATATATTCATATGTCCCCTATAGAAGGGCAATAAAGATATGAACACAGGATGGATTGACAGCATTGTATTACCTATAAGCTTCACTAATGAACCCAGTTGTCGATCGTTTGTTTACATACCGCCGACATGGAATTAAATAACAAACATTCACCTGCGTTGTCCAGATATTCCATTAGTTGTTCGATATCGCTCTTAACTGTGTACTAAAAACGGATTCCAAGCATCCCGCATAACTCATGTAATAACACACTGGATGTTTTTGTTTGACTATACAAATAGCTTAACTACACACCCGAGTGTGTGAGTTTGATTGATCGTGTCAAAATAGATTGAGCTAATCAAGCAACAGATGTTTGTATTCTCCAAACTCCATTATAGCGGATGAGTGTATAGTTTCATGCTTTTGAAGGACGTATAAAGTATTGAATGGAATGTTTGAATCTTCTACGATCGACTTAGTCCCTTTCTGTGGAGGGTCATTCTGAAGGACACACGTGATCAACATTCAGTCATCTCCCCTGATCATCTCTAACGTAGTAGGTGCCAGCCATATTCCCCTGCAAATAAATGCCACTTCTTGGATGCACTACGTTAGATATTTACATTATTTTACATCAATTCTAGTCCCGTTAATCAATTAAGTTTAAATTTTTATAAGCTGTTATTAGTTTACAATGGCTGTCTGTCTGTTTGATTGTTTCTTATTAACTTGTAGAAATGTATTTTGTGTCACAACCTCACCCCCCCCCCCCCCCCCCTCCGTCCCCAACCTTACCACCCTTTTACCAAACGTCACATGTAACAAACTTCATAAAAATTGCGAACAGTATCAGTGAATCACCTCTATCGTCCCGTGAGGTGAGTTGATTACCTGAACAAAAGCCAACAACAACAGGTACATGAGACGTTTAGGTGTCACAACTGTAGCAGATGTCAGGAGAGTACGTGGAGGGGGAGAGAGAAAGCATCCGTGGGGGTGGGGGCATACGTCGAGTCTCGATACTGTGACCATCTTGTTCACATCACCTCAACCATCACCATCTTCTCTCGATCCTCCCAAGACTCTTGGTGCAGATAAGGTAGAGTGCACCTGTCTCAACGACTACGGTAAACCAAGAGATTGGTCAGCATAATACTCTACGTCTTGGTTTCCTGCCAGAAACAGTTACCTACAGACTCGAACCCGAGATTCGAACTCGAGATTTTCGGGTTAGCAGTCGTAAGCTCTGTTATTCGACCACGCCGTGCCGTACCCCAACTGTACTTACATTAAGTTGGTGACATCAATCCTAAATGCATACGTTAGATTGGTGTCATCAATACAAAATATATAGGTTAGATTGTCCAATTTTGTTCACCTTTAACAAAGCAATACAAACATTTCTAGTTTACATAAACCCAAACCCTAAAGTTAAATATGCAGTGAACACGAAGACAGCAAGCGACGTGAACCTCAACCCAAATGCTATTTCACATCACGGACTAGATAAGGACACATTTTATCTGAATGAAATCTAAATGTAGTTCAGAATAAATAATACATTTATGATGACGTAACAATTAGATACTGCACACGTTGTACATAATATATTTAGGCCTCCAACTAACCCAAGCTTAAGCATTCTGCTTTACTTGAATGGTATATTTGAATTGATTTAACTGACGACTTTGTATTTTTTCAATGTGAGCACCTGCATTTCAAGTTTATGTCGCGTGTGCAACTAGTTATTTAATTCAAGCATTTAAAAATAAAAACTTATAGTTTATAAAAGGCCGCAGTCAGTTTTGGTCCGGTTTCGGTCCAGAGTTTATTCCAGCCCCCCGCCCCCAAAATAAAATAAAATTAATAAGCATACTTTTAACAGTACCCCCCCCTCCCCGGAGAAAAGTCTGGAAGAAACACTGTTTCGGTCACTAGAGAAGGCCCTAAAAACTTGTCTGAAAGTACCCGATCTACTTGGTGCGAATAACAACCAATCAAATACCAATGGACAGACCAACCAATCGGCCAACGAAACAAATAAACAAAAACACATATTACTGAGTTTATACAGCAGATGTTTATTTTCTCCCCATTCTCTGATGTATGCTAGTGTTGAGTGACAGTGTCTGATGTATGCTCGTGTTGAGTGAGAGTGTTTCCAGTCAGCCGTGTGTGAACTACTGAGTGACAAAACATTCATCAGCTGGGCCTCACCTCTCTAGGTTTGACGACCTCAAGCGTCATACATTTGTGGCGGCAGTAGTTTACACACAGGGTAAGTGTGGGATTAAAGTGGGGGCGGGTCTTGTGTGGGGGAGTGTGTTGTGTGGGGGATCATGTGTGGGTGATGAGGTATGGATGAAGATGTTGTGTGGGTGAGGATGTTATGTGCGTGAGGATATTGTGTGGGAAGATGTTTTGTGGGATTGGATGAAGATGTGTGGTTAAGGATACTGTGTGGTTTCAAATGTTATGGATATGATGTTGTTGGTGCGGATGTTGTGTAGTGTGGATGTGTGTGGATGTTTTGTGGGTAGGGATGTGTGTAAATGTTTAGTGGGTGAGGATGTGTGGTGTGGTTAGACATGTGTGGGAGATGATTGTGTGGGTGTGTGTGTTGTGTGGGGTGTAGTAGCTGGACGTGCGTGGAGCTGGTAGCGTTGAAGACTTCAAACAGAGGATTCACATGCGGGGTACTTGCTGACGACTTTCTCAATGGTGTCTACGAAAGCTTGAGTTTCTTGCGAACCAGAGCAGGATGGCTGGCCGTTGATAAAGATGAAAGGAATGGCTGGGGGAATATAGAGCAAAGGGTGAGCAGAGGGTAGTAGTAGGTAGACAGTTAGTAAACGGTTAACTAGCCAGTCAGCTCATGGGTTAACCAGTTAGTTCGTGGGTTAATAAGTTGGTTCATGGGTTAACCAGTTGGTTCATGGGTTAACCGGGTAGTTCGTGGGTTAACCAGTTGGTTCGTGGGTTAACCAGTTGGTTCGTGGGTTAACCAGTTGGTTCATGGGTTAACCAGTTGGTTCATGGGTTAACCAGTTGGTTCATGGGTTAACCAGTTGGTTCATGGGTTAACCAGTTGGTTCATGGGTTAACCAGTTGGTTCATGGGTTAACCAGTTGGTTCATGGGTTGACCAGTTGGTTCGTGGGTTAACCAGTTGGTTTATGGGTTAACCAGTTGGTTCGTGGGTTAACCGGGTAGTTCGTGGGTTAATCAGTTGGTTCGTGTGTTAACCGGGAAGTTCGTGGGTTAACCGGTTGGTTTGTGGGTTAACCAGTTGGTGCATGGGTTAACCGGGTAGTTCGTGGGTTAACCAGTTGGTTCGTGGGTTAACACAAACAAAAGACATCCCTTCACCCTAAATTACAACCACCTCCCCGGGAAATAACTGTCCAAAATGGAGGTACACAAATAAAACTGTCCTGTATCTAAGCGCCGTCTCCCTTCCTTGCTCCACATCACATTCACAGCGCTCCACCCTCTCAATTCGTCACATAACAGTAAAGTTTAAAATAACCAATCAATTGTAAAGTGACCTTGGCCCACCAACCTTGAACACCCTGCTTCCGCCATTGCGCGGCCTTCTCTCTGACCTTCTGTTCGTTGTCCGGGTTGTCCAAGTATTTGGACACTGCGTGGGTGTGCAGTCCGACGTCTTGGGCTATTTTTAGCAGATGTCTTTTCTCCAGTGGTCGCCCTTTGGTAAAGTAAGCCTGTGGTGACAATATAGACAAGTAAGCTTGAGACAATATAGACAAGTAAACCTGAGGTGACAATATAGACAAGTAAGCTTGAGACAATATAGACAAGTAAGCTTGAGGCAATATAGACAAGTAAGCTTGAGGCAATATAGACAAGTAAGCTTGAGGCAATATAGACAAGTAAGCTTGAGGTGACAATATAGACAAGTAAGCTTGAGGCAATATAGACAAGAAAGCTTGAGGTGACAATATAGACAAGTAAGCTTGAGGCAATATAGACAAGTAAGCTTGAGGCAATATAGACAAGTAAGCTTGAGGCAATATAGACAAGTAAGCTTGAGGCAATATAGACAAGTAAGCTTGAGGCAATATAGACAAGTAAGCTTGAGGCAATATAGACAAGTAAGCTTGAGGCAATATAGACGAGTAAGCTTGAGGCAATATAGACGAGTAAGCTTGAGGCAATATAGACAAGTAAGCTTGAGGCAATGTAGACAAGTAAACCTGAGGTGACAATATAGACGAGTAAGCCTGAGGTGACAATATAGACAAGTAAGCTTGAGACAATATAGACGAGTAAGCTTGAGGCAATATAGACAAGTTAGCTTGAGGCAATATAGACAAGTAAACCTGAGGTGACAATATAGACAAGTAAGCCTGAGGTGACAATATAGACAAGTAAGCTTGAGGTGACAATATAGACAAGTAAGCCTGAGGTGACAATATAGACGAGTAAGCTTGAGGTGACAATATAGACAAGTAAGCTTGAGGCAATATAGACAAGTAAACTTGAGGCAATATAGACAAGTAAGCCTTAGGTGACAATATAGACGAGTAAGCTTGAGGCAATATAGACAAGTTAGCTTGAGGCAATATAGACAAGTAAACCTGAGGTGACAAAATAGACAAGAAAGCTTGAGGCAATATAGACAAGTAAACCTGAGGTGACAATATAGACGAGTAAGCTTGAGGCAATATAGACAAGTTAGCTTGAGGCAATATAGACAAGTAAACCTGAGGTGACAATATAGACAAGAAAGCTTGAGGCAATATAGACAGTAAGCCTGAGGTGACAATATAGACAAGTAAGCTTGAGGCAATATAGACAAGTAAGCTTGAGGCAATATAGACAAGTAAGCTTGAGGTGACAATATAGACAAGTAAGCTTGAGGTGACAATATAGACAAGTAAGCTTGAGGTGACAATATAGACAAGTAAGCTTGAGGCAATATAGACAAGTAAGCTTGAGGCAATATAGACAAGTAAGCTTGAGATGACAATATAGACAAGTAAGCTTGAGACAATATAGACAAGTAAGCTTGAGGTGACAATATAGACAAGTAAGCTTGAGGCAATATAGACAAGTAAGCTTGAGGTGATAATATAGACAAGTAAGCTTGAGGCAATATAGACAAGTAAGCTTGAGGTGACAATATAGACAAGTAAGCTTGAGACAATATAGACAAGTAAGCTTGAGGCAATATAGACAAGTAAGCTTGAGGTGACAATATAGACCAGTAAGCTTGAGACAATATAGACAAGTAAGCTTGAGGTGACAATATAGACAAGTAAGCTTGAGACAATATAGACAGTAAGCCTGAGGTGACAATATAGACAAGTAAGCTTGAGACAATATAGACAAGTAAGCTTGAGGTGACAATATAGACAAGTAAGCTTGAGACAATATAGACAAGTAAGCTTGAGGCAATATAGACAAGTAAGCTTGAGGTGACAATATAGACAAGTAAGCTTGAGACAATATAGACAAGTAAGCTTGAGGTGACAATATAGACAAGTAAGCTTGAGGCAATATAGACAAGTAAGCTTGAGGTGACAATATAGACAAGTAAGCTTGAGACAATATAGACAAGTAAGCCTGAGGTGACAATATAGACAAGTAAGCTTGAGGTGACAATATAGACAAGTAAGCTTGAGGTGACAATATAGACAAGTAAGCTTGAGACAATATAGACAAGTAAGCTTGAGGCAATATAGACAAGTAAGCTTGAGGTGACAATATAGACAAGTAAGCTTGAGGTGACAATATAGACAAGTAAGCTTGAGGTGACAATATAGACAAGTAAGCTTGAGGTGACAATATAGACAAGTAAGCTTGAGACAATATAGACAAGTAAGCCTGAGGTAACAATATAGACAAGTAAGCTTGAGACAATATAGACAAGTAAGCCTGAGGTAACAATATAGACAAGTTAATCTTAGGCAAAATAAACTACTGGAGGGTTTAAAAAGGAATTTTGAAAATTGTTCTACAATGTATTATGTTGTTTGTATCCAGTAAACCATAAATATTTTATACTTCCTTTTTTTGTTCTTAATTGTATTATCGGAGATGATTTTCCCATCCTCAATTGAGTACTATGTGTCAACATGTTTTGCGCCCGTTGACGCAAGCGTATCCTGATTTTCAGTCTAGATTTCCTTCCATCGCACCCACCCACTTGTCCACCCACAGGACTTGTCTTGCAAGGCAGCACTTGTTTGTTTTTTGGAGTTTCTGCTAGATAGGTTGCTGTCCGGGTTCCGAACACGGGGACTTCTGATTGAGCAAGCACAAGCTCTCTCGCCCGACCACGCCGTCCCTAGAGCCAGGTATGAAAACTAGCAAACTTTGAAACACTGAACACCACAAAAAAAAAGTGAGTTACCCTGAACAGCCTCTCCATAATCTCGTTCTGTAGGGCGCCATCTTTAACGGTTTTAGCGTAGTCGAGGAAGACGTGGGACGGTACAGTGTTGGGGTAGACAGGACAGGTAAAGTTAAAATCTATTCCCAGATTCTTGCCAGTTTCCTTCAGGTGCAAGTATCTAGAGAGAAGGTAACAAGCTGTATCTACAATCGTCGTCAAGGTACATGTAATGTTTTTAGAGACGCTAGGAGAGAGTAAGAAAATGATCTAAAAACGCAGAGATATTTTCAAAATGTGACATCGGGTTAGATTTGTTTCATAATTGATCTAATTGAACATCCAGTTGACTCACTCACATCCAGTATCTAGTAGACTCGCTTTCATACAGTAGCCAGTACTCCCATCCAATAGACGCCCCCCATCCAATCAGTAGTTAGGGGGGGGGGTCATACCCCCCCCCCCATAGACCCCTCGGTGGATACATAAAGGTTGAGCGGGGGGTGCAAAATCGAAAGTATGAGGGGGGGGGGGGGGTGCAAATGAAAAGTTTGTCCTCATGGGCCGGGGAGGGACGCTGCGCCTCTGATATATACATTTATAATGCGGGGAAAAATTTGACCCCCCCCCCATGAGACGATCCTGGCTACGCCACTGCATCCAATAGACGCCCTCCCATTCAATATCCAGGAGACCCTCCCATACAATCCACTCAATGTCAAGTAGACTCCCCCTACCCAATTACCCAGTATGCTGACTACCATGTATTGACTTGTGTTTACATGAAACTCAAAATGTCTAGACCAATGCCTAATACTGTTAGCTAATACAACACACATAATGTTACTTCATGTAACACGCCTACTGTTAACTAATACAACACGCATACCGTTATATTAACAAGCTTCTTGCTCTCATCATACCTCGGGTTCGCCAAATCGCCGCCGATAGGACCCTCCACGGGGATCCCCTCCAGGGGGCAGTTAGGGTGGATGAGAAACGGCTCCCAGCGAACACGCACCACATACTTCAGACTGAGTGTGTTGGCCGCCTGCTCGAGTCGCCGTTTCGCCACCCAACACCAGGGTCACAAGACGTCGCTGATGATGTCCACCACCACGAGGGGTTTCTTGGCCCCCTCGCCGCAGCAGGACGCCTCGTTCATGGTGGGGGCTCTGTACAGGGGCTGTGATGTCACCTAGAGGCTCGGTAGAGGGGCTGTGATGTCACCTAGAGGCTCGGTAGAGGGGGCTGTAATGTACCCTAAAAATAGAGGCTTGGTAAAGGGGCTGTGATGTACCCTAGAGGTTCGGTAGAGGGGCTGTGATGTACACTAAAAATAGAGGCTTGGTAGAGGGGCTGTGATGTACCCTAAAAATAGAGGCTTGGTAAATGGGCTGTGATGTACCCTAAAAATAGAGGCTAGGTAGAGGGGCTGTGATGTACCCTAGAGGCTTGGTAGAGGGGCTGTGATGTACCCTAGAGGCTCGGTAGAGGGGCTGTGATGTACACTGAAAATAGAAGCTCGGTAGAGGGGCTGTGATGTACCCTAAAAATAGAGGCTTGGTAAATGGGCTGTGATGTACCCTAAAATTAGAGGCTCGGTAGAGGGGTTGTGATGTTACCTAGAGGTTCGGTACAGGGGTTTGATGTACACTAAAAATAAAGGGTCCGTAGAGGGGCTGTGATGTTACCTAGAGGTTCGGTACAGGGGCTGTGATGTCACCTAGAGGCTCGGTAGAGGGGCTGTGATGTACCCTAGAGGCTCGGTAGAGGGGCTGTGATGTACCCTAGAGGCTCGGTAGAGGGGCTGTGATGTACCCTAGAGGCTCGGTAGAGGGGCTGTGATGTGCCCTAAAAATAGAGGCTCGGTAGAGGGGCTGTGATGTCACCTAGAGGCTTGGTAGAGGGGCTGTGATGTAGCCTAAAAATAGAGGCTCGGTAGAGGGGCTGTGATGTTACCTAGAAGTTCGGTAGAGGGGCTGTGATGTACCCTAAAAATAGAGGCTCGGTAGAGGGACTGTGATGTCACCTAGAGGCTCTGTAGAGGGGCTGTGATGTACCCTAAAATAGAGGCTCGGTAGAGGGGCTGTGATGTACACTAAAAATAGAGGGTCCGTAGAGGGGCTGTGATGTTACCTAGAGGTTCGGTACAGGGGCTGTGATATCACCTAGAGGCTCGGTAGAGGGGCTGTGATGTACCCTAGAGGCTCGGTAGAGGGGCTGTGATGTACCCTAAAAATAGAGGCTCGGTAGAGGGGCTGTGATGTCACCTAGAGGCTTGGTAGAGGGGCTGTGATGTAGCCTAAAAATAGAGGCTCGGTAGAGGGGCTGTGATGTTACCTAGAAGTTCGGTAGAGGGGCTGTGATGTACCCTAGAGGCTCGGGAGAGGGGCTGTGATGTACCCTAAAATAGCGCATGGATTGGAAGAGGGATATTTTGTAGGCCTACTCAAAAAAAAAATGTGAAGGATTGGAAGAGGCTTTTTCTTGTCATTTTTCTCCAGCGGTTGGGGCGGGAGGGGGGGGGGGGGGTGCACTTAAAACTTTCGTAAAAATGCCTGAAAAAATTCTTCTCTGTATTTGACTTGTTCTAGATCTAGTACGTCATGGATCATGTATAATTTTTTTTTAAAAGATTCGCTTCTTATCACTAGATCTATCTGTGTAGCAATTTATTCGAGTTATTTTGGAACGTTTTGACCTAGATTGTAGATCTAGATCTAGATTCACCACATATTGAATATTGCCTGCTACATTAAATCAAGATTTCTAGGTAATCTATCGTTTTGGGTACGTAAAATCGCCCGCTACTAGTAATGTGAAAGACAGGTGACTCCTTAAATTTTAATAATTATTTCACATTTTGAGGAGGATTTATGTTTTGAAAAATACAAAAATGTTTCCTTGTTTCATTTATGTACCTGCTTTCAAACAATTGAATTAAAACTTTTCAATAATAAATGAAGACTAGCGATGTTTCCAACAGATGCAACAATGCTCATTTACTATAGCAGCCATCTTGTTTAAGTTCTTTCTTTGTTAACGTATAGCGCAAGATTCAGGGGAAGGCAACTCTATTTTACAAATGGCTGCAGTTTATATAGGAAATCCTGCTCGTAAATACTGCTGTTTAAAGTTAATTTCTTGCCTATATTGATATATTTAGTATTATTTAGCTATTGATTTAGGTTTATTATTCATTTATCTATAATATTTGACACAAATATATTAAAATATACCTCTATTAAAGCCTTGACAATGAGGTAACGTTTTCGAACATTAGAAGCCGCGGGCGATTTTACGTACCCAAAACGATAGATTACCGATTTCTAGATCTATTACTTGATATATCATATGTTTTTGGCATCATGCATGTGTCAACGCTCATTTAAAATAAAGAACCTTGAGTCAACAATGCTATCATTAGCAAGATAAGTTGTTAATCTAATGCTTACCTAAAGGTGTAGTCGCACCACTCAAGACTTAAAGATGAAAGTAGTCACCCAACCCGGCACTGTTGACTCTAACTGTTATGGGAATACGACGGCGTAAAATGATCAGTAAACATTGGTGCGGAAATGTGCAAAGCTGAATTTGTTGGGTAATAACGCACCGCAGTGCGCAAAGCACTATATATGGGAATACGACGGCGTAAAATGATCAGTAAACATTGGTGCGGAAATGTGCAAAGCTGAATTGGGTTAGTAACGCACAGTAGTGCGCAAAGAAATGTGCACAAATGTAATCTCTAAAACCTTTTACACTGAACGGGGGGGGGGGGGGCACTTGAAATTTTCGGGGGGACGGACACTTAAAATTTAATAAAAGTATATATTTTCTATATAAATTCCATTTCGTTCGGGAGGTGAAGAGATGCCTGGAAGAAACTCTGACCCTGTATAATATGTTGTCACATCAGGGTTGATTTTTTTAAACTGAAATTTAAGAGTAGGCCTATACAAATAATTCATTGTGATCATCTTAGAAATCTAATGTTTCTTGGGGATCAGCAATAAATGGCGTCACACTTTGTGGGCGATTTTTACCTCCCCTGCCCCATCGTCATAAAAAGCCGGAACTCGACTAAACCGCAACCTCCCCCCCCCCCCCCTCAAAATTTTGAAGTAAAAAAACTGTTGATCTCTGTAAAACATTGAGATATTAATCCATTTCTATAACAATTTGCATGCCCCCCCCCCCTTTCCCAGGGGAGCAGCCCGAAAGAAACACTGAATTGAGCTCTACTCAATACTAACCTTGAGCTCCATCTCAGCACTGATACAAATACATTTTAAACAACAAACTATGAAGACGTATTGTTACATTCTTGAAGCATTGTATTGAAAACAAATGATGAAATATTATTAATCTAAATCCAAGCTTGAAGTAATTCTTTCTTTAACTTGCACATGATAATCATTTACACCAGAAAAGAAAATAACACCAAAAACAATTTACAAACAAAAATAAAAAAAGTAACACATAAAGAAAAATGAAATGGAACTCTCCAGATTTAGAATGTCCTGGAGTATGAGAAATGAGAGTTCATTTTGAACATAATGATACAAATATAACTTACAAATACAAATATAAGCAAATGCAAATTTAAAATATGACTACAACAAAATTTTAAACTATAAAATCCTTAAATAATCCTATGTAGTATGGGGGGTGTATTTAGGAGGAAAGAAATGCAGTACCAGATGTTTCAGTTAAAGCATAACTATCAAAACTAAAAGAAATCTACAACCATATATCACACACCAGTAACCACATTCAGTGGGATACAGAGGATACCAGTTTAAAATTGAACTGGTGTACAGCTTTCATCTAAATCTTACAGATTTCATCTAAATCTCCTGAACTCTCCACTGGTTGAAGGAATACAAGCCGATACATAATTTAAAAAAAAAAAATTTTAATCATTTTATCCAACATGTTTTTTATTCAATCTTTCACCAGTTTCAACTCCATAAACATGTGAATAAAAAGTGTGATTATTTTAACAAAAAAAAACAACAACAAAAAAAACAACAATATTTAACTCTAAGGCACATATCAACAGAGAAACAATTGACATCAATATTTCATAATGCACCATGGGGAAAAATGGATGGTCAAAATTAAAATTTATGAACTTATTATGATTTATATACAGTGTGTAATTGTTTTTATTTAACATTTATGAAAATTAACTAGTGCAGTGCATTAAAAATCTAAACTACTTTTATTTTTTAAACAACTTGGATAATTCTGCTTAAAATTGTATGTTCTGGAATAAATTGGATAATGATCTTTAATCAATTTACATATTAATAACCAAATACTTAGGTAATGTTTTCAAATCTGTAAAATATTTTACTTAAAACTGATCAAAAGGTCACAAATAAAACATGGATGAATAACATTAGAAAAAAATCTTTAAACATTTTGGAAAAATACTAAAAATTAAACATGTTTTATTTATGTACATTAAGTAGCAACGTTAAGCTCCATTTGAAAATATTTAACTTTTTTTTTTAACTCTCCAAGGCCAGGTGTTAAAAGTTATATTAAGAAACAATAAATATGAAAATAATTACAGGTTTATCAATATTTTAATAATTACATTCTTAAAACATAATTTATGCAAAGTACTCCAGTAATGTACATAAACATCCATAAACAAGTGCATACTAATGGCAATGAATTATACAGCATTCATAAACAAGTGTACAGAAATGGCATTAACTTGTACACAACATCCATAAATTAGTGTACAGTTATGTCATCAAGTTGTACAACATCCATATACTAGTGTGCAGTAATGACATTAACTTGTACACAACATCCGTAAACTAGTGTACAGGTTGTACACAACATCCATAAACTAGTGTACAGGTTGTACACAACATCCATCAACTAGTGTACATCCATCAGCAAATGTACAGTGTAGCTGCACCTCCCACACATCATACATTGAACAAGAACATCAATCTAACAGTCCACTATTTACAGAGTTAAAAAATTAAGTATGTACATATTGAAATCCCTGAGATTTAATTAAGAATTGTAAATAAATACCACATAAATGTATCTATTTCATGACTGCATATAGGCACAATGATAACGTTTCTATTTAATGATTGCAAACAGGCACATTGGTAACATATCTATTTCATGATTGCATTTAGGCACATTGATAATGTATCTACTTCATGATTGCATACAGGCACATTGATAATGTATCTACTTCATGATTGCATACAGGCACATTGATAACATCTATTTCATGATTGCATACAGGCACATTGATAATGTATCTACTTCATGATTGCATACAGGCACATTGATAACATCTATTTCATGATTGCATACAGGCACATTGATAATGTATCTACTTCATGATTGCATACAGGCACATTGATAACATCTATTTCATGATTGCATACAGGCACATTGATAAAAACTGGACAAACATTAGTTGCATAGGGAACTGTGGCTAAGTTATAATTCTTTGGACTGAAGTGAATATTTTGGAATAAAAAAAAGTATTCTATAAAGTTGAGCACTGCTCGAGTTTGTAAACTTGTTATCAAATTTGAAATTATTTACATTAAGTAATTAATTAAGAGGTGGGTGGTCACAGGTAAATACATACATAGTTTTATTTTCTGTTTACAAAATCAACATTTATAAATTTGTGATCTTAAACAGTTACATTTTCAGTAACCTAAATCACCGTCAAACTAAAATTTTTCAAAATGATCTAAGCATTTTATTAAAGAAATTTTATTAAAAAAAAACTAGCATCTAAATTAAAATAGTTATAAAATTATTTAGAAAAGAACTAGGTCTAAATGCAGTCAAAATCAAATTATTATTATTAAGTAATTATTTGGTCTTAAAAATGGTATGTCAATTATGTGCAATTAAAAAAAATATTTAAAGCTTCCTTATAGTGGCGATGAAATAAAAAGTTGATGGAATGATGAAATAAAGACAAATTTTGTTCATCAATATTGTGCATCAGAAGTGTCAGTCTAGGAAAGTCAATTCACTTTAGTAATTGCAATCATGGCCAGTCAAAAGACAGTGGTTGTCAACTTAGAAAAGGTGACTGCAAACTACTATAAGCATTTGACGCAATTCAATATTGCTTATAGTAAATATTTCATTGTACGCAGGTCAAGATTGTTATCAACAAAACATGTAAAAGCTAGGGAATATTCCAGATGCTTTATAACTTAATAATCTCATTACACTTTGACATTTGGTTTATTTACTGGTGATCAGTTTTTGAAAGCTCTTGAGTTTAGGGTATAGAGAGAAATCTGCCTGTGTGAAGGTCGTTTAGCTGCAGCTAGCATCCCTTCATGGCTGGATTGTCAAACAAATGTGCGACGTTTGACGACTAAGATTTCAACTGTAAAAATGCCAGTGCTCTACTTAAAATAGTGGTTACTTGTTCTTCCCATTCATGTGTAGTGCTCCACACTTTAGTGATCTTCCCTAGTAGGCAAAACTCCGTTGCTATTTCAATACTTCCATTTTGGAGAGTTGGGTATGCAAAGTGATGAGAAATTCTGCAATGTTTAAGAAAAGGTAAGAACTATAAAGATTAAATTACTGTTATTTCTAAATTAATCTTTTTGTAAATTCTAAAATGTATATAATTTTCTTACCCTTGATTTGTCATGATAAACAGTCGATCCAAAAACATCTTGACATTGCTAATCATAGCAAAAGCTCTCAGCTTATTTTTTTGGATCAGACTATTGGCATCATTTTGAAACTCACGGCTGGATTTCACTAAGTCATCGGATAATATTAAGGCAGAGGCTGAAAAACATTTCAAGCAAGATTGTTATTTTAATAAAAGGATTATCTTTGTACTTCATGAATTCAAGGATTTTGGCTGCATTTAAACGAATGGATTTTGATGCTGAACTGATGTTTTAACATGGAAATTTAGGCTGAATCTGAAGAATGGCTTTTAGTTTTCAAGGAGGAGGACACAATATTAATTTTGAGCATCCTGAACTAATTTGGAGTGGCCTGAAGTTAATTAGGGAATGCCACTCTATTGACTGAATGTTTCAAAGATGGAAGATGTCTTTAAATCCAGCCATAAAACGCACATTTTCCAACCCTCTTGAAATTATATACCACATCCAACCCTCTTGAAATTATATACCAATGTGATATTTCAACTTTTGCATCAAACACTTTCAAAAAGGATCTTGCATTTACCATACTTATGACGTATGCTAATGTAGGAAATTTAAATTTTTTCCACACCATTTTGTATTGTTTATGTTGATGACCCAAGGTTATAAAGGTAATTATTTGTTTTCATAATACAATACTTCTCTTGATTTTTATTAAAACTGATGGATATTTTTCTTACTCTTACTTGATAATTAAAAAAAAGTTATTTCACATCAGACTCGGGTAGGCCTACATTCGGAAAAATTAAAATAATTTTTACGTGATAGGAATAAAATGAGTTCAAAGTCTTGTCTTTTAAAGCAATTCAAACAAAAAACCCAGTACTCACATAAAGAAGTCTTGTTTTCTGAACACGTCATCAAAAGCTCTGATGTTTTATGTAACGATGTATTAATGCTGATGGCTGTGTCCAGGAGGTTGATTGGCAGAAGTTTGCAGTCAACAATGCCCAGCATAGCCTTGACCAGCACATGAGCTGCGGCTATGTGGTATTTGTTGTGGTGGACGTGGTCGACAGCTGACATGGAGGTGACAGAGTTGTTGACGTCAGTGTACTGGGATAGAGTGGCGTCAGAAGCATTATATTATTAGGGTACAATGTAAGTAACAAAATTTTTAAAATTTTTACTGAGTTAACAGCAAAGGTAAAATTAAATAATTCTATTTAACCAGGCCACTAATAATTAACAAATGCCTACATTTGGTCGCTGTTACTGATCAATTCAGTGTATACTTGATAAAACATATTAATTCAGAGTATACTTGATAAAACATTAATTCAGAGTATACTTGATAAAACATTAATTCAGTGTACACTTGATAAAACACATTAATTCAGTGTATACTTGATAAAACAAATTAATTCAGTGTATACTTGATAAAACACATTAATTAAGTGTATACTTGATAAAACATATTAATTCAGTGTATACTTGATAAAACATATTAATTCAGTGTATACTTGATAAAACTAGCTATTCAGTGTGTAATAGGAATCAAATATGTACTTGCTTAAACTAATTAACTCTGTGTGTTCTTGGTTAAATTAATTAGTTCAGTGTGTACTTGGTTAAACTAGCAATTCAATGTGTGTACATGGTTTAACTTATAATTATGTGTGTCCTTGATTAAACTAATTAATTCAGTGTGTACTTGATTAAACTAATTGATTCAGTGTGTACTTGATTAAACAAGCTATTCAGCATGTACTTAGTTGACCAGAGTGTACTTGGTTGGGCGGTGCGTACTTTGAAAGTAGACATTAAAATATAATTAGAGCATCAACAAATTTTCCCTTACCTCTTGATACTGAACATGTGCCAGCTGTAGGCCCAGATGCTGCAGGAAGACGCTGATGGCGGAGCTAGAACTGTAGCCATTCACCAGGCTATTCTCGTAGAGTTCTCTCCCTTCCTTGTGGCTGGCTGATGGAATGTTGTAGTCTCCTGTCTTTGGGTCAGGCAGCTAGTGAGAAGATATACAAAACAATGTTAACATAAGCAACTGTTGTGACATTTTGAATCAAAAGAAAAAGCCCATACCTTTAGTGAACATTTTTTTAGCTAAGTTTTTTTTTAGTAGTTCTCAAAGAATTAAAATTTAAAATTCTAAGTTTCTAATCTAAATCTATATAGATCTACTATATGATCTTATTTTTTAAAAAAAATTATCTTTTAATAAAGGGTTTCTTGTGTGATTTAAAATCTAAACATGAAACATTTATTTTCATGGCTAATTTAAGACAACTTTAAAATTAGACATTAGTCTAACAAAAAATTGCTACTTAAACTTACATTTGCAATGGTATCTGCCAGAAGTTTCCCAAGGCCAGGTGTACTTTGAATCTGTATTGTTTTACTTCCTATTGCCAGTTGAGACAGATCAAAGTAAGCTACTGCTCTTGCTTCAAGTAGTGGTTTGTAAGTCTGGACAGAATTTTGAATGTGTTAGTCTTCACGCAAATTAAGCTTTCCCTTTTAGTCATTATAAAGTTTATTAAATTTGATTAAATAAATAAGTCTACATTATGATTCATAACTAAATATTTTAAGCATATTAGAAATTCACAATAAAATTAAACTGTTAAATTATTTACTTGTAAAACCATTTTTTAATTAACACTACGCTTCTAATTTGTTAGTTAGATATTTTAAACACAATGAATTAAATTAAACAAAAATGAGCAATATTAACAACAAAGTGGAGAGCTTCAAACATGAATTCAAGACTTCCTGTTACCTTTAAATAATGAAGCAGACCAATGTTAGAGTATTCCGCACCACCCCAGGAAACAATTTTGATGCCTATGTACGGCCGCCAGTGGTTGTGGAAATGCATGTGGTGGATGCTGTAGGCTAGTTGAAGAAGTAACGAGGTGCTCACAACCACATCTTGTGGTTGGCCAGGGAGGGCAGATCTTGGGGCACCCACTATCACATAGTGATCTATACAAAAGTGGATTATAATTTGTTGGAAGTAAAACACAACAAACATTAACAGGTTAGTTCACCCACTACCATATAGCAAATTTTTAGAAAAATAGATGTTATTAGCTGTTTATAATATATAAAAAAAAAGTTATTTATTTTTCATTTATATTTTAGGCGAATGTTTTGGATAGATGTGAAACATGTTTTTTTTTTAAATTTTCTTTATTTTCTTATTGAACCCCTAATTGGATTAATAAATATATTAATGGGAGAAAAATTGTTATAAAAACCATACCAGTTTCTTCTGAACCTAAAATGGTTGCAATGTGATTTTTTATTTTCTTCATCGACTTTTTGTTGAATACTGAAAGGCGGACACTGACATTTTCTGAAAATAAATATTGTAATATCTCTAATACTAGACATGTTGGTAAAGCTATTCTTTTAAACTTTTAAAAAATACAGAAAATAATGTGTATACTCATACGAGAAATTTTTCTTATCTGATGATGATAGTGATGAAAACATATGAAAAATTCATTGATAGACCAACAAATAATTGTACATACAAACTTTAGACCTGAAGAAAATTTAGCATTTTTGTACCAAGGTAAAATCCAGACAAATGTATATTTCCCAACCGGGATGAATGATCAATGATTTGTTTACCTCTTGTATTGTTGGCCACTAACACAGTCCAGCCTGGTTGTGTCTTTGTGTTTGATGTTATATTTAGATATGACATCAAAGTTTTTGCTTGGTCGTTTGAGATGGTTTGACAAGGAACTGATGGGACATACAACTTCTGAAAATCTGAAATTAAATAAACATTTAGCTATAAGAGAAATTAAAGTATTTTTAGATTATAAAAGGTACATTATCAGCACTGAGATAACTAAAACAAATTAAAAGCTGAAGAAGATAGCTTGTAAAATCTAGAAAACCAATTTTTGTCAGCTAACAAGAAGAATATATAAAAGATAGAATGCTGAGTTACCATGTGTAAACATGAAAGCTGAAGCAAAAGGGACATAACTTGAAGAAAAAGAATCAACCAGTTCATGTCTTGCATCCTCCTGTTCCCAGTACAATAGAACACCTACAGCACCTAGGTCTTCAGCATTTTTTATCTGCATTAGATGCAAACATTTCTTAGATCTAAGCTAAATTAGATACTGCAACTATGATAATAAGTTATACTGAAAGGAAAAAATATCCAGAAAAAATCCTCAAATATTAATTTGAGGATTTTTTCTGGACTTTTTACTTCTTTGAATAGAAATTAATTTCGATCTATTATTTACTTTTATTTGTAAGGATGTATTAAAATATCCTTACTATAGACATGCACCAATTTACACACCAAATGTAATTTTAATAAATCCTAATATGCTAGTTCTAAAGCAATGTTAATTCAATATTCTTTGTAATTAATTTACAATGCACATTGATTAAATATAAACATTTTGTTTTTAGTTTTACCTTCTCAGCCACTGTTAACTTTCCCAACCTCATCAAAACTATTTTGTTTTTTATCTCAACATTCAAGGCTTGTACGATGCTGAGGTCAGTTTTTCTGCCGTAGTGTCCATAAACTAAGTTAGCCTGGGAAACAAAACAATCAATAAACAGTGTTTGTGCACGCAAAAGATGGAACATTCATTTAAATTATTAGTTTTTATTCAGGGTAGATAAGCCTTACATATATCTTGTATTTAAAATATTGATTCATGTAAAAAATATTTTTAACATAGTGAAATTTTTATTTAATTTTACAAAGTCTGTCTGGTTATAAACCAGAAAATTATATTTTAAAGAATAATCGAATCTCGTGATACATCAAATAATGTCAAATTTAAAATGGCAACAAAAAAAATAGCACAAGAAGTGTATAACATATAATATTGCAAAAATAGTAACATAGCCAGCCCATTAAAACAGTTGACAAAATAACCAAACATAAAATCAAACAACTCACTTGGACTTCGCCTTTAGGGGAGAAAGCTACATGCGGATGCTTCCATTCTGGTGTTGTAGATGGTGAGTCACTGATAATTTTCTGGGAGTTTTTGAACACCATTTCCTTTATTGTGGTGTTTGCGTTAATTATTTCTAGGCGGTTGGGCTGGGCCGGGTTAGCGGACGTCATGACTATGTCATGCTCGTCCACCTCAAGGCGGTCAAAACTGGAGACACAAAAACAGGATCAAGTAGTTCTACACTTCGACAATCGATGCACTGGTATCTATGTTATGTGTAGGTCAGTGTAAGAATCAAATATATATCACAGGAATGAGGTAGTGGCACAACTAATATGGATGGAAGACCATATTTGTTGAGCAAAGTACCAGAACTACCTTGACCATCAAATTAATAATGTTGATAAATATTCTATTTATTTGGGCCAAAATAATTATATATATATATATATATATATATATATATATATATATATATATATATATATATATATATATATATATATATATATATAATATATATATATCAATTGATAAAAATAAATAAAGTTCCAAATTTCCCAATAATTTAAAATATGTATTTCTTCAAGTATTTTAAGATTTTATATTACCTGTATTTTTTAAATTCTTCATAAATAAGTTCCGAAAACTTGGCCTCGATATCACTGCCGACAACTGGGTCATCAGTTCCATATTTCCTAAGAAACGAAGAAAAATGGCAAGACAAATAAATTAATGGGAAGTAACACTTGAAGCTTTGTTAAGTAAGATAAAATTCAGTTATCTCCCATACTTGTTTTTTTTTTTAACTGTATAGTGCCGAAGGCAGGCCAAAAAAAGTATCAAAATTTCTCATGAGAAATCTTTTAATCTTTATTCCTTTTATATTTATAACCGTTTATAAAATCACGAACCCACACATTCTTTGCATAATAAGCAGATTCAGACCTAAACCAAAAAACTAAACACCGAATAATAGTTTTTTTCCCATCTTTTTCCTCTCTTTTACTATCAATATTTATTAAAATAATCGAGCTTTTTTATTTTATTTATTCCCAGTAAATTTTGATTTAACGATAAACGGATATTAAAAGAACTGAAATAAAAACGCATAATCCCCCCCGGCATACAATGCAAACAATTCGAAGATAACCAAGTACAGACAAGGCCGACAACTGAGACTGTGATTCTAATACATGACATGGATACTACAAGAGACAAGCTGATTGGATGCCTGGGTTGCTGCGTTCAGGGTGTTAGTGTATAGACAGGACATTACACACTACATCACGTATGTGTAGAATACCGGACCAATTTCTGTTGGACAAGTTATGCAAAGGTTACAAAAGACCCCGGGAATAGAAGGTATCTTTTGTGGTCAGCACTGATCCAGGTTGTCTTTACTGGACTGAACTTACCCCGACTCTAGTCATGTACTCATTTGAGCTGGGTGGACTCACGGACGTCCGGTGGATTCTAGCTCAGGCTAAACTCGATACCCAGCTTTCGGTAGGATCACAAGGTGTGGGGGGAGGGGGCGACTGAACGGGGTGACACAATTCAAAAAGGGTGACACCAAAATAAAAACTGTCTACATTTTAATTAGCTTTTCCCAATTATTTTGATATAGACATGGAGCTACACAAAATTACCTATAGTTTAAGTACACCATACAGCGTATATAAATGTTGGCGGAGGGGGGGGGGGGGGCGACACCCTGGCCTACCGCACCGGGTGACACCCCACCTAGTAGAGGCGCTGCTAGGATAAGGCGCTGCTAGGATAAGCTACCGTGTACTCGACTACACCGTCCCATACTTTTTATTAACTAATTCTTTTCATGCGTCATAAAAACCTTGATTTCAACATCCAAGTACAGTAAAGACCTAAAGAGATTTAACAAGACTTGTACTAAACATATTTATAGCATTGTTGTCAGTGGTAGTTACTGGCTAACCCAAACACGCCATAACATGTGTTTATTAAAGTTATTAGTAGTGGCTGGTGTCAAACACACAACAACCAGTGTGTATTGGTGTGTTTAATGATACACATAATGACCTGCTTCGTAAGTAAATTTTACCCATATTACGTCCTATTGTACATTTAATGCACATATTAGTTTTTTTTTATTTAACTTGCAGATTGAATTCATTCAGAAAAACCAATTAGAAATCACTCATAGAGCTGTAGATCAAAACACGTAATATAATGGACATAAATCCTTCAATACACCTGATATAAGGAAAACGCTGACTCCTAATGAAGCTTGAATATTGAGCAGGCTTATTAACCGTCCTTTCATTCTCCGTCAGCTAAAACCAATAACAAACGTATTCATAGTGGTGTAAATAATTACACCTAACTAGCTGTGATCTTCTTGAATAGCAAAACGATTTTAATCGGATTAGTTCGGTGAATGGGCACTACACACCTGTGTTTAATTTAGCACTCGCGACGTTCGTTTTTTCTCGGCGAATGCCGTACGGCGAACAGGTGCTTCGCCGTTCACCAATGTTTCTGTTGTGACCGCGTTCATTGCTTTGCAAGTACTAATTTTAAACTGCTGTTCGTTTTTTATAGAAGGGATACCGGAAACTGATACGACCTGCTTTGTGTCGTATTATAAATCGTAAAGAAATGGCTTATCTGAGCTTGGGTCAGTTTGACACATCGGCTGCTGGGGTATCAGTCAGTTTGACAAATGGGGTATCAATCTAAAGGCCGATTAGGCGGTCCCGGATTTGATGGGGTGTTGGGTCACAATGCTAGACCGAAACTTTGTTTACTACTTCAAGTATTTACTTAGGTTCAGTGTTTCTTTCAGATATTTTCTCCGGGAAGTGGGAAAGTGATTAAAGTATACATTTTCTACGATAAAGTCACAAAAATTGTGAGGAGGTTGTGGTCAAATTTTGAAACTAGAGTGTTATTAAACATTAAATTTTAAACGTTACTGAAGGCCGATCACCGACAACTACATAAAGGGAAATAACTAGGTGGTAGCGAGCAGTGAGGTGTGTTCGTGAATAATTTAGTCAAGGTGGACGTTGCAGGTAATCCTTGCGTGGAGTGACTTTTTGAAGGGAATATTGTGGGAAGGTGTGTTGGTTCATTAAGTGCGATCGGCTTGGTAAGCCTGACTATGGTAAAAAATAATTTTAAAAATTGACTTGCCTTTACACTTTACCATATGTAAATTTTCATTAGTAGAAAGAAAAAATATAAAAATCTTCGTATTAATACCATACAAGTTTCTATCATTTTACTTATCAGGATACGAAAAAAAAAAGGATACGAGTTGAGTTATCTAGGCAATATGGTGAAGTAATTGATTAATTCAGCATGAAGTAGAAATATCATGTATAACATAAAGAACGTCACGAAATAATAAATAACACTCTATATAAGAACTGAGTGAGATTAATGATAGCATGACAAAAGGACATCTAGTTAAGTAAGGCAAGTCACATCAGACATGTGATTGGTCTAAATTAAAAGGTCCACAGGTCAGTTACATCAGACATGTGGTTGGTCTAAATTAAAAGGTCCACAGGTTAGTCATATCAAACATGTGGTTGGTCTAAATTAAAAGGTCCACAATATAGTCACATCAGACCTGTGGTTGGTCTAAATTAAAAGGTCCACAGGGTAGTCACATCAGACCTGAGCTTGGTCTAAAGTCTAAATTAAAAGGTCCACAGGTCAGTCACATCTGAATAATTTTTTTTTTTATTGAATAGGAATTTTAACTATACTCGTGATAGACTTGATAAAAATAATATATTTCTCAATGACGTGTGTGACGTTTTTAAATGCTGCATTTAAAACACTCGATTCTAGGCTCGGAACACAGCGGACATCACCAAGTTAGCGAGGTTAGGTTGATGCTGGTGTGTTAAGAATTAACCTTAACCAATCGTTATAGTGTGACTAAAAACTAACCCTAACCAGAACGGTTGTACGATATTTTCGATTCGACTCTACTTGGTCGAACGTTAATTAGCACTAATTAATAAACTAAGGAAAACTAGACAACTGGTTATTGTAGCTTCTAATTTTTAAAAAAAAGTTAACATGAACTAAACATGGTAGTGAATTAATCAGCAATAAATTAATTACAAACTTTCAGCTTAATTAGATAAAAAAAAATTGATGAGCTATTAACTAATAATTAATTCAGAATGTTGAGTTTAACATGGTAGATAATCAGTTAACCAATAAACTTCAAAACAATTTTTAACTAAGCAATGGATATAACTGGCTACCTTTTGAATTCTGCCTGTTAAAACCATATGTCTAAACCAAACAGATACCGGGCAGAAAGGAGGGAAACCAAATTCTGCTTCAATATCGACTGACAGCGCAAATGTTTGTTTTACTGATCTACGTTCGACAATTCACCAGGAATGCTTGCGTACACAGGCAGTTGTCGTTCTTTGCATAGCGCACCGTTTCTGTCGGTGACGCGCCAAATTTGGTGGTTCGGCGTGTATGTGTGTGTGTGTTTATCTATTGGCGGCCCATTCCAGTCGTCTGCATGTCAACATATCCAGCCTAACTAATGAAACTCGATTAACGAGCAGGTAACGTTTTTATTTTTATTTAAAATTTTTTAAAGCGTTGGGGAGAAAGCCGACAAGCACTAGATTATAGGGCAGTTAAATTTCGTGTTAAAGGAGTAAAAAAATATAAAAAATTTGATAGCGATGTATAATGGCTTTAATTTTTTTTTCTATGCTGATGAAGACATGGATGCGTCTTTTTTGCTGGTCTAGAATCTAATTATTATCATCTTTTAATATTTAAAAAAAAATGTTTTTTTTTTCGAAATTGTTTACTATTGATAGATTGTTATTCGGTAGATTTGAGCGTACGGTCACATTTAAGCCAGATTTTTTTACCTGGCTAAAACAATCACTTGTTTCTATCTTGAATACCGCTACAAAGCAAGTTTTTTTTTTAACAAACTTATTGATGGTCTCTTAGCTCTATATTATAAAACTGTATCTTTCAGACTTGGGTTAAGCCAGATCTTTGACTAGCCGAGCCTGCAGTTTGAATCCATCATTTCTTTTTGTAGAATGAATCAACTTACACTTACTTGTTAGGTTTAGAGGGGCGCTGAGAGGGGGTGGGGGTGGGGCTTTTTGCGACGATGTGTGTGGTGGGAGGGGGGAATGTAAAAAGCATTTTAAAAAGCATGACGTCAAGTCAGATTGTGACCGAAATTAAATAAAGGCAGAGCGGTAATTTTTAATTTGTTGAACAACATATCAACCTCTTTAATAAGCAAACACACCCAACACATCACACATTACACATCACACTCAACACATCACACCCAACACATTATACTCAACACATCACACTCAACACATTACACTCAACACATTACAGTCAACACATCACACTCAACACATTACACTCAACACATCACACCCAACACATTATACTCAACACATTACACTCAACACATTACAGTCAACACATCACACTCAACACATTACACTCAACACATCACACCCAACACATTATACTCAACACATCACACTCAACACATTACACACAACACATTACACCCAACACATTCGAATCAACACATCACACCCAACACATTATACTCAACACTCAACATATTACACCCAACACATTCGAATCAACACATCACACCCAACACATTACACCCAACACATCACACCCAACACATTAGAATCAACACATCACACTCAACACATTACACTCGACACATCACACCAACGCATTTCACCCAACATATCACACTCAACACATTACATCCAACACATCAAACTCAACACATTACATCCAACACATCAAACTCAACACATTACATCTAACACATCAAACTCAACACATCACACCCAACACATTACACTCAACACCCAACACACTAGAGACCAACCATTTTTTTTACGAACTGGAAAATAAACCCTACACATTACTCGACATGTTTAACATCATGCGCATAGACCATTCGCCGAGTAGCTCTCGTTAAAACACAAACGTAGCTACTTTTTAGCTGTTATTTTAACATTTTGGCCTATTTTGTTGATTTTGCGGCCAGTTTCACAAAAATAATTCACGCTTTATAATGAAAGTTGAAAAAAAATTAACTAAACAAGTGGTACAGTAGTGAATTCAATATATAACTAGGTGAGTACGATCCCACAGTTACTCTCTTAGATGAGTTACTGTCCCTAACTATGAGATCGTCCATTAAATGATGAATGAGTCACATTCCAAGGTGGGAGGGCGGTTAAAATTTTGTGACGATGTGTGATGAGGGGGAGGGGTGTTCAAAAAGTGTGAGGTCACACAGTTGCATTTTTTAAAAGTATGTTAAAAGCTGTTATTTTGGGGTTTTGAGAGCTGTTTTTATAAAGTGTATCAGAAATTATTTAATATGTTGACGAAGCTCAGTCAATATTTCAGAAAGAAATCGAGGTTCTTAAAAAAATTAACGATAACTTTGATGAAGGTTGTAGGCAGAGGTGTGACGTAATTTTAGGGGTGGGGTGGCTGTTTGGCTTTTGTGACAATGTGTGACGGTAGCTAAAGAGGTAAAAATCGTCCAAAATAGCGTGTCATCATTTATGGATGATCAATTTGGAACTTCATCTTGTCATAGGTGTTTGAGCTCGCTTTACCGACCCGACCACGCCAATCCCGTTCTAATTTTAAACTAACGAATGCTTTTATTTGTAACATTCAATATTGACTATAGCAGAACTGACACTACACAAATGAAATAGTTTTAAAAAGTAGTTTTGGTGGGATAAACAAACCGAACTGCTTTCAGCCTGAAAAACTAAAGCCATCTCTAACGTCATGTGTGTGCATTGGCAGTTTAAAAACTTAAACTCTCGCACACTAAAACTGGGGAGGAAAGGGAGTTAATAGGCTAGATTAATTCGTGCTTATACAAACATGTGTTTTCAAGTGTTCAGGTCGACGCGATTGTACAACTCCCATTGCCAATCTAAGGGGAAAGCACTCTTAAATTAATCTTGCAGGAGTTGCGTTGACATTCTATTAAGATAAATGGCGTTGTGTAATGGCAAGCTTGAGACGTGTGTCAAACGTAAGTTGCTGTAGTTTAAAAGAGGTAATTGTGGCCGCATGCCCTGACAGAGTGGTGTCTGACTCATGGGGCAGACATCTGAAAGTTTTTTCATGCAAGGCGAGAGATGATGAGTTCGTTAGGGACTGTCCACGTCACGTCTGGCCCGTGTCACATTTCGTCACATGTACACCCAGGTGAGGTTTTTAGGGAGTGTCCATGTAATATCTGACCTCGGTACATAAAGGGATCATGTGGTCAGTACAACGCTCAGCCGAATTTACTTTCCCTAAACTGAGACAATTACCCATTAGATCTGGGTGGACTCACGGACATCATACAGTCAGGTACCTATTAGAGCTGGGTTAACTCGGGGACATCATACAGTCAGGTACCCATTAGAGCTGGGGTGAACTCAGGGACATCATACAGTCATATACCTATCAGGGCTGAGTAACTCCTTGACATCAAACAGTCAGGTACCTATTAGAGCTGGGTGGACTCACGGACATCATACAGTCAGGTATCCATTAGAGCTGGGTGGACACATGGACATCATACAGTCAGGTACCCATTAGAGCTGGGTGAACTCAGGGACATCATACAGTTATGTACCCATTTTAGCTGGGTGAACTCAGGGACATCATACAGTCATATACCCATTATAGCTGGGTGAACTCAGGGACATCATACAGTCAGGTATCCATTAGAGCTGGGTGAACTCAGGGACATCATACAGTCAGGTACCCATTTTAGCTGGGTGAACTCAGGGACATCATACAGTCATATACCCATTACAGCTGGGTGAACTCAGGGACATCATACAGTCAGGTACCCATTAGAGCTAAGTGGACTCAGGGACGCCCCACGGACAGAAGCCCGGGATCCGAACTCGAGACTTTCAGGTTAGCGGTCATGTAGTGTAGGTTAAACACCATCTCCTGATGGCGTAGTGCTGTTTATAGAACCCTATTCGCATCAGAGGTTTATACTTATTTGATGGTGTGCCACATACTGAAAGGGGGGGGGCACATCTTATGTGACATTTATTATATTAGAAAATGTTATTTTTCGTTAAAATTACGGCGATACAGGATACAGAGAGAGGATAGGAGTGGGGTAAACATCAGCTAAAATGTTTATTGTCCTAAGTTTACGTGCGACCCCTTAACATTTTGACCACACAAGATTAGTATCTTATTTCACGCATTTATCAAGCAACTTAACTTTTTATATATTAAAAATGGAACTACCTGAGAGCAAGTAGGCTGTCTTATCAAAATGGCGCAATCCAGTTTAAAATTTGTTCAAGGACTTGCGCACAAACTTTTTTCTCTAAATTTCGAAATGGATTATCACAAGTTCAAGAGATAAGAAACAACTGCATTAGTGGCAGATATGACGTCGTAGAGCCGCGTGTTGTAGGTTCAAAGGTTAACCAACTATTACAAAAAAAAATTATTTTCACACGTATGCTAGGAATAGTTAAAAGTCTTGTCTTAGAAGTGTTACACATTTTGTCTAAGATCCCCCTCAATTAAGATATTTCGGTAAACAAAATAAGGCCATGTGTTGTAAACCAAAAAGCAACTTACTCTTAAATCTCAACACAGCTTGTAATGTTTTAACGCCCCCCCCCACCTCCCAAAAAAAGAAACTAAATTACTAAATTAACTAACGCAGTAGACTAAGTAAGATTCGCCCCCTCACATTACCAGGGCTGTTTCATCCATTTTAATTTATTGACTGTCCATTATAGCCTGCAGCTAAGCAGACGATAAAGAAAAATTGTGCGAGACAAGTTGCCAGATAATGCTGCGACAAGTTGCCAGATAAAACTAATACTCAGACAGCCAGGGGGCCAGATTTCTCAAAGCACATATACGTCACATGTTTCATATAATTAGAGCTTTAACCTTGCACGACAACTTTTTGTCAACAGTAAAAATTTTCCCTCTATTCGCGTAGAATTACTAGAGCATGGACCGGCGCTGTTGGGGGTGTTTTTGTTGATAAATACAAAGGTCTCTTTCACAGACTGTTTTTGTTTACTTTTACAAATATCTCTTTTACATACTGTTTTTGTTTACTTTTACAAAGATCTTTTTCACAGGCAATTTTTGTTTACTTTCACAAAGATATCTTTCACAGGCTGTTTTTGTTTACTTTCACAAAGATCTTTTTCACGGACTATTTTTGTTTACTTTATGCCAACACGTGTGGAAACAATAACTGACAGTATGTACGTAGATGTAATGGCGCTTATAAAATGGGGTCGTTGTTTTTTTATTAAAAGTTTGAATAAAATAATTATAACACTGCCTCAGTGGGGATAAGGTGTGATGGTCACCCACTGAAGTGTAGTGCTGACCAACAACAACAACAACAAAAATAAAACCCAGCTCTATTCGTTTCTGGATCAGCTTTATTACTTCAAACAAACTTCCTCAGAATTTCAATTTCAACATTGCACTGTCGCAATTTCATAGACTTACTTAAAATGGCAATTACAATTTCAACATTGCAATTTTTACATAGCCCTTCATTAGGTCTATATACATTACTTTAATTATTCTATGCCCATGTCACTAGTCAACATACTGTTCCTGATCACCCGCAGTCTGGGGTTTGAATCCAGCAGACACAGTCGCAACTACCCAGAGTTCCAGAGGTCACAAATAAGGTTTAAATTATCCCCTCCCCCTGACTTGTAACCCATGGTATGTATTTCATAATCTAATATAAATATAATGGCGGTCACGATAAATTAGACCGCCCGGTTTGCTGATATCAAGCTATGCCGATGCGCCAAAAAAAAAAAACACAGTCGTAGTGTTCAGAACAAACATAATGTTAACACGTTTAGCTCTGATTTATGTGTGAATCAAAGTTCACATATGAAGCGAGTTTAGTGTGGTAATAAGGGTGAGTACACAGATACGTGTGTTTAGGAAATGAAGCAGATGCTGTTGATAGAAATACAATTGCTATTTCAATGTCCTGATGAGATGCTTGTGTTGCGATTATCTTGGGCGATACACGGATGGGGGGGGGGGGGGGCTGATGTTTGAAAAATGTTCACGGAAATAATTATTGAAAGGACAAAGCCGCTGGACAAAAAATTGACCACATCGACACCGTGATGTCTTGACCGTAAACATCAGGCGGAACGGCGTGGTCGAGCAGTAGAACGACAACTAACCAAACCAGAAGGACGTGGAAAAATACGATGGCTTAACTGTTCACGCAGTCCCTCCGAGGTCAGAGAAACAGATTAACTGCTTCCTCTGCCCCGTGAACTTCTTGGTCTGAAGTTTAGGCTATTGGTTTCACATTGAACACTAGACATCGTGATGTACGTCGACCACTAAGGTTCGTTAAAAAAAAAGTTGAAAATGGTGGCCTTGTGTACGATGACTTGTGACATCGCGATACAGGCACTTCAGCTGAACTTTGAACTTTTATGTTTCCCTGGGACGTTAGCATAGACTACATGCCGCGTTTAACATCTAATTTACAGAAATCAATTAGTAGCGGTGATAATTAGTTATCTGGGATCGTAAAATCCATACTAAGGCGACAAAATAACTGTTATTTTTTGTTCTTATCGATTAGCCGTACCACATATTCGTGTACGAAACCGATAAAGATACTTTAACCTTTATAAAAGACAATAGTAGTATTATGAAGGTCTGGCTAATCGATTCGAACTTGTTAAAAAAAATTAGTAGTAGAAGGCAGTGCAATGCCAGTTACACAAAGACGAGCTTTGCGTGCGTTCTTAAACTAAATTTAGCTGTACGCGAGAAATAATCGTAGCTAATGTAAACAGTTCAAAAACCTCAAGCATTCAGAACATTTGATTATACCTAATTTTAAAAAATACAAGTATAGCCGTTTTGTGAAATTATCATAAACTAAAGAAAGCACGCATTTAACTTGAGTGCAGTAAATTGATGCAGATCTTGATAGTTCTGATAGAGAGACATTTGAAAATTGTGTTTGAAAATGAGGGATGATTCAACTCTAGCAATGCTAACTGCAATCGGGTTGTTTAAAAAGATGAAAGAGATACTTCATTACAACCAGGCAGGCTACAGTGCCGTGTGGTACGGTGCTACAAGAGATAGCACACAAACGGAGACAGACACCTATCCTAAAAATGTAAAAACCGTTTCATCGACTACCGGGTATTCCCACCTCGCAAGTAACGTCCGTAGATTTAAGCTCCCCCATGACATTGATTGCCTATTTAAAACTCTGTCTATAGGCATGTGTCAAATAAACATGGCATTGTTGAAAATTTTCTCTGTGTAATCCACATGTTATGGTATTCGAAATGCCGCCTTTGTTGTTTTTTTCCTCACCTAAATTCGATTGAACTATTTAAATACCGAACACATGTGTGAATACAATTTTTTATTCTGGATATATTTTTATTTTAAAGATTCAGCCTTTACCGTTATGGTACAATCTGATGCACCGTCCTGATCTATAGTAGGGCTTAGCCATGCTTGCGTCTGATAAACTATTTAAATCTCACCCACCCTTTCAATTTATAATACAATATCACCCGTTCAAAAGACAGTTAATTGGGGATAAGTAAATGTGATGTAGAAAAATGTGACACATTGTGTTTTTTTATAACTGTATAGCTTTATACTATTATAATTTTTTAAATTTTCGTTACATTTTGGTGGTGTTGTTGTTATTGAAGAGAGTAGTGGGTGACTAGCAACAAAATATTGTATTCTACTGGTATTTTAAAAACGTGTGGACCTGTCATAAGTCTTATGACCAGTTGACGAGTCCTAGTCTTATGACTAGTGGACATTATGTAGTCATATGACCAGTGGACATCTGTGACCAGTGGACATGACGTAGTAGTAGTATATTAGGTCGCTTTTGGACCGCATTTTTGGCGGAGGTGGGGATGTGGAGGAACAATGACATATAGCAAAATACTCGGGAGCAGGATGCGCGGGTGGCGCAAAGACATATAGTAAAATACTACGCCAGCTGCCGCATCGGGATGTGGAGGGTGGGTGAGCAGGATGTGGGGGTGGCGCAAAGACATATAGTAAAATACTACGCCAACTGGGGTTGGCGGAGGTGGTGGGGAAGTAGGTCACCTTTTGGTGACCTTGTGACGTAATCATCGGCCTTGTGACGTCATCATTGACCTAGTTACGTAATGTTAATGCGTTTTAATGAGTTTTAATGAGTTTTTTAAATTTTAATTAATTTTTATTGACTAGTTACGTAATTTGATTATTTGTTTACTTTTTTAATTGCTTAATTTGTTTGTTTACTTGTTGTTTAATTTAATTACTTTGTTTATATTGTGTAATTTTTATTAACGAGTTACGTAATTTGATTATTTGTTTACTTTTTAATTAATTTTTTATTGAGTAGTTACGTAATTGGATTTTAATTTTTTGAATTTTTAAATTTTTAATTTTATTTTATAATTAGTTAAATTATTATTAACTAGTTACGTAATTTGATTTTAATTACTTTGTTTATTTGTTTATTTAATATATTTCTTTTCTTTGTTGTTTAATTTGTTGGTTTGTTTATTTGCTTGTATGTATGTTTAATAGTAAACGGAGAGGGGGGTGGTTGAGGGGAGGGGTGTGCTAGCGTGGACTTTGTATAAGGACCATTCAGCAACACAATGAACGTTACAAAAATAGAACATCCATTTAACCACATCTGTTACTTATTGATCCGCGATCCTTTGTTCTTGTCAACCACTGACCGGAGATTTATGGGCTTTATATTGATCGCACCCACTGGCCATCAGTACGATGTCCCACCTAATTAAATTGATTATGCTTCACCGATTTTATGCGTTGTTCGCCGACCCGATCACAGCAGGGGTTCCGCATTTAATTAAAAGAGATAAGTGTCTCTCCGCGAAGCCCGCGTTAAGTGTGGGAACACTTGTTACCACGTTAATCGATTTTACCGAACGCTTTGTTAGCTCCGCGAAGTACTTAGGTCATTATGCAACAGCTGTTGTGCGACAGCTGGGGGTGTAATTAGACTGACCAACCGGACATTACCTTGTTGGTTTTCTAGTACGCGTATGCTACACGTATATACACACACACACACACACACACACACACACACACACACACACACACACACACACACACACACACACACACACACACACACACACACACACACACACACACACACACACACACTAAATTAGAACAAAACTCTTCTTATATTTTATTTGTTTATTAACGTTTTTCCAATTCATCAAAGGCTTTTAAAATTTCATCCTGTAAACTTAACAGGCGCTCAAAGCAGGCGCGACTCATACTAACACCAGAATTTGTAGGAAAATTAAGATCGTTCCCATCTATGAGCTCTCTAAGATTTAAAGTGTTTTTGTTCATGAATTGGCTAACAATCGCCAATTTAAATCCGGTGTGATTCATCGTTCGTATTTCCGTCACTTTATTGTTACCTCTGGCCACAAGTATCCAATCTTCATTAGACATCTTGAAATAATCTTTTATAATTAGTTCCAATAATTTGAAGTGTTAAACGTAATATAATACGATCGTTAATATATTGACGATTCGCTGACGCCGAAAAGGGTTGTAATATAACTTTTAAAGTTGCACCGCGCGTTTAATCGAAAGAGCTAAGTAGTTATCCGCAAAGCTACCGTTAAGTGTGGCGACAGATGTTACCAAGCGGGTGGTGGTGGTGGTGGTGGTGGTGGTGGTGGTAAATTTGCTTAAGATTATAAACTTCCGGCGCTCCCCGTGGTTGCTTAATAGCGGGCTCACTGAAGCGATCACAACAGGTAATTAATCGAAGCCATTAAGTCCCTCTCCGCGTTAAGTGTGGCGACAGCTGGTGCTGTAATTAGTCACGGCTCTCGGCTTTTTTCATTAGACTACAGCTGTACATGAACTATGTTCACATATCATACGCCCGGTCATTCTTTGATCAAATTAAAAAATTTTGTTTCCACATGCCATGCGAACCGTCCCTTGCTATGTATGAAAGATTAATGGTTGTAACTATTCGCTTATAGCGAGGGTCAGCGAAAACAAAAATATATTTAAGGGTCGGAATTTTCTTTCAACCACCGTTAAGTCAGGTTTTGAGACGAAACGAAGTCTCGGTAGGTTCGTGTTTTTAATGGGCGACAGGGCGACTTGGTGCGTTGGTACGTAGGTATGCGGGGTAGACATGTTTTTTACAAGTCTGGAAAAGTAATTACGTTTTTTTTATGACCGTTCCGATTGTCGCGTGTCTTCCCCTTACGGCTTCCCTAATAGAGAAACGAGAGGAAAGACAACTGTTCTAAAATTAGAACAGCCTTGTTTACAGCCACGAGTATCGTCCCTTGTGAAAAAAATTCGCGTCAGAATCATTAACTAAACATTCAATTTCTTTAACAAGTTAAAAAATAATTTAGGAAGACAAGGGTTAACAACATTAGACGCCACCGTTTTTGTTTCCTGCGACGACAAGGCACAATACACTTTTTTATTTTATGTCTCAAGTAGAGGGGTGGGATATTTTTTTCTTTGTAAGCGTGTTGTAAACAATAGGTAGACGAAGCGATTACTAAGTAAGAGGGGAGAGAACGTGACGTACATCGCGATATTTGAAAACATGGCGATGTTTAACCTCAACCAAAAAAGGCAATGAACCTAGAAGGAAGCCGAATATATATCTTAGTCTTGCAGCAGATTACCTGCCCATGTTCGCTTTAGTATTACAGTTTTCATCAAACTTCTTTTTGACTTGAACTTCTTTAATTTTTTAAGAAAGTTTACTTATACATAATACATTACGTCTAATGACAATTTTTTTATTTTTACCACTCATGTATTTTCTTTTTCTATATCTTACATTGTCATCTTAATTTTTGATCACCTTAGGTGGTGGTAAGGTGGTAAGGTGGTGGTAAGGTGGTGGTAAGGTGGTGGTAAATTTGCTTAAGATTATAAACTTCAAGTTTTAAAAAACAACAACGTTATAGTACGTCGTGTCAAATGACACACCGTTTAAAATGTCTACATTTAAATTTCACCAAAATAATGATGTATAAACTAAATATGATATGACGTTAGCATACATATAATTCAATCTAATCACTCTAAAGTACAAATCAATAATTTTTATTGATTAAGGGGCTGGGTGAGTTATTTTTATCACTATTCGCCCTTCCCCTTCCCTTTGTCCGCAACCCCTTTCCCCTTCGCCCATCCCTAACCTCAATACCAACCGTACCACTACCCATTCTATTCCATTAAAGAGACAAAGGATTTATGACAATCCTAAAGACAAATATTTATTCAACTAATATCACAACCCCCTAGAAACCACTCCAACAGACTGGGATACATAACTTGTAGACACCACTCCCCGTTGAATATCTCTTGCACCCTACCTACATCGACAACTTTGTCCGCCGCCCTCGCCCCCGTCCCTAAACAACCGATAGATAAACACACCGTACCACTACCCACACTATTCCCTTGGACAGACAAAGGACAAAGTAACAGACAAACATTTATCCCCCTTCGTTTACTGTCACAAGTGACAACGTTCCCATCCAACTCCAAAACATCCATGGCCGAATTTCGAAACCTGTCTTGTTGAAAACAAAGACCGTCCCACTCTAGTGTAAACTCTACCCCGACCAACTCCGAAACAGGGATGGTCCACATTTTAAATCTACCTTAGTGAAAACAAAAGCCTTCCCACTCTAGACTCGGCCCCTAACACTTCCAAAACATACCTGTACTAACTTTGAAACCACCCTCGGTGAAAACTTCACCGACACTAGTATGGACTCTACACCTACCGATTCCAAAACATGAATGTTCCGAGTTCAAAACCAACCTTCACCGACACTAGTATGAACTCGGCTACCAACAATTCCCAAACATACATGTACCAACTTTCCAACCTGCCTCAGTGCTAACAAAATTCCCCGACCCTAGTATGAACTCGACTGCCAACAATTCCTAAACATCCCTGTACCAACTTTGTAACCTGCCTCGGTGAAAACTTCACCGACCTTAGTTTAACTCTCCCTAACAATTCCAATGATGCATGTACGAACTTTGTAACTTGCCTCGGTGAAAACACCCCCGTCCCTATTATGAACTCGGTTACCAACAATTTCAAAACATGCATGTTCCGAGTTCAAAACCAACCTTCACCGACACTAGTTTAAACTCTGCCCCATCAATTCCTAAACATGCATGTACCAACTTTGTAACCTACCTCGGTGAAAACTCCCCCGACCCTAGTATGGACTCTACACCTACCGATTTCAAAACATGTATGTTCCGAGTTCAAAACCAACCTTCACCGACACTAGTATGAACTCGGCTACCAACAATTCCTAAACATGCATGTACCAACTTTGTAACCTGCCTCGGTGAAATCTTCACCGACCCTAGTATGGACTCTAGACCTAACGATTCCAAAACATGCATGTTCCGAGTTCAAAACCAACCTTCACCGACACTAGTACGAACTCTAGACCTACCGATTCCAAAACATACATGTTCCGAGTTCAAAACCAACCTTCACCGACACTAGTATGAACACGGCCCCTAACAATTCCAAGGATGCATGTACCAACATTACAACCTGCCTCAGTGATAGCAAAACTCCCCGACCCTAGTATGAACTCGACTGCCAACAATTCCTAAAGATGCATGTCCCAACTTTGTAACCTGCCTCGGTGAAAACTTCACCGACCCTAGTATGGACTCTTTACCTGTCAATTCTAAAACATGGATGTACCAACTTCGAAACATCCGTCTGTGTTAACAAAACTTCCCCGACCCTACTATAGACTCGACCCCTAACAATTCCAAAACATGCATGGTCTAGCTTCGAACCCTGCTTCGGTGAAAACGTCACCGACTCGTGTATAAAATCTGTTCCAACCAACTCCAAACTTCCCTGGGCGCCCGAATAAAAATAACTCACCCAGCCCCTTAATCAATAAAAATTATTGATTTGTACTTTAGAGTGATTAGATTGAATTATATGTATGCTAACGTCATATCATATTTAGTTTATACATCATTATTTTGGTGAAATTTAAATGTAGACATTTTAAACGGTGTGTCATTTGACACGACGTACTATAACGTTGTTGTTTTTTAAAACTTGAAGTTTATAATCTTAAGCAAATTTACCACCACCTTACCACCACCTTACCACCACCTTACCACCTTACCACCACCTAAGGTGATCAAAAATTAAGATGACAATGTAAGATATAGAAAAAGAAAATACATGAGTGGTAAAAATAAAAAAATTGTCATTAGACGTAATGTATTATGTATAAGTAAACTTTCTTAAAAAATTAAAGAAGTTCAAGTCAAAAAGAAGTTTGATGAAAACTGTAATACTAAAGCGAACATGGGCAGGTAATCTGCTGCAAGACTAAGATATATATTCGGCTTCCTTCTAGGTTCATTGCCTTTTTTGGTTGAGGTTAAACATCGCCATGTTTTCAAATATCGCGATGTACGTCACGTTCTCTCCCCTCTTACTTAGTAATCGCTTCGTCTACCTATTGTTTACAACACGCTTACAAAGAAAAAAATATCCCACCCCTCTACTTGAGACATAAAATAAAAAAGTGTATTGTGCCTTGTCGTCGCAGGAAACAAAAACGGTGGCGTCTAATGTTGTTAACCCTTGTCTTCCTAAATTATTTTTTAACTTGTTAAAGAAATTGAATGTTTAGTTAATGATTCTGACGCGAATTTTTTTCACAAGGGACGATACTCGTGGCTGTAAACAAGGCTGTTCTAATTTTAGAACAGTTGTCTTTCCTCTCGTTTCTCTATTAGGGAAGCCGTAAGGGGAAGACACGCGACAATCGGAACGGTCATAAAAAAAACGTAATTACTTTTCCAGACTTGTAAAAAACATGTCTACCCCGCATACCTACGTACCAACGCACCAAGTCGCCCTGTCGCCCATTAAAAACACGAACCTACCGAGACTTCGTTTCGTCTCAAAACCTGACTTAACGGTGGTTGAAAGAAAATTCCGACCCTTAAATATATTTTTGTTTTCGCTGACCCTCGCTATAAGCGAATAGTTACAACCATTAATCTTTCATACATAGCAAGGGACGGTTCGCATGGCATGTGGAAACAAAATTTTTTAATTTGATCAAAGAATGACCGGGCGTATGATATGTGAACATAGTTCATGTACAGCTGTAGTCTAATGAAAAAAGCCGAGAGCCGTGACTAATTACAGCACCAGCTGTCGCCACACTTAACGCGGAGAGGGACTTAATGGCTTCGATTAATTACCTGTTGTGATCGCTTCAGTGAGCCCGCTATTAAGCAACCACGGGGAGCGCCGGAAGTTTATAATCTTAAGCAAATTTACCACCACCACCACCACCACCACCACCACCACCCGCTTGGTAACATCTGTCGCCACACTTAACGGTAGCTTTGCGGATAACTACTTAGCTCTTTCGATTAAACGCGCGGTGCAACTTTAAAAGTTATATTACAACCCTTTTCGGCGTCAGCGAATCGTCAATATATTAACGATCGTATTATATTACGTTTAACACTTCAAATTATTGGAACTAATTATAAAAGATTATTTCAAGATGTCTAATGAAGATTGGATACTTGTGGCCAGAGGTAACAATAAAGTGACGGAAATACGAACGATGAATCACACCGGATTTAAATTGGCGATTGTTAGCCAATTCATGAACAAAAACACTTTAAATCTTAGAGAGCTCATAGATGGGAACGATCTTAATTTTCCTACAAATTCTGGTGTTAGTATGAGTCGCGCCTGCTTTGAGCGCCTGTTAAGTTTACAGGATGAAATTTTAAAAGCCTTTGATGAATTGGAAAAACGTTAATAAACAAATAAAATATAAGAAGAGTTTTGTTCTAATTTAGTGTGTGTGTGTGTGTGTGTGTGTGTGTGTGTGTGTGTGTGTGTGTGTGTGTGTGTGTGTGTGTGTGTGTGTGTGTGTGTGTGTGTGTGTGTGTGTGTGTGTGTGTATACGTGTAGCATACGCGTACTAGAAAACCAACAAGGTAATGTCCGGTTGGTCAGTCTAATTACACCCCCAGCTGTCGCACAACAGCTGTTGCATAATGACCTAAGTACTTCGCGGAGCTAACAAAGCGTTCGGTAAAATCGATTAACGTGGTAACAAGTGTTCCCACACTTAACGCGGGCTTCGCGGAGAGACACTTATCTCTTTTAATTAAATGCGGAACCCCTGCTGTGATCGGGTCGGCGAACAACGCATAAAATCGGTGAAGCATAATCAATTTAATTAGGTGGGACATCGTACTGATGGCCAGTGGGTGCGATCAATATAAAGCCCATAAATCTCCGGTCAGTGGTTGACAAGAACAAAGGATCGCGGATCAATAAGTAACAGATGTGGTTAAATGGATGTTCTATTTTTGTAACGTTCATTGTGTTGCTGAATGGTCCTTATACAAAGTCCACGCTAGCACACCCCTCCCCTCAACCACCCCCCTCTCCGTTTACTATTAAACATACATACAAGCAAATAAACAAACCAACAAATTAAACAACAAAGAAAAGAAATATATTAAATAAACAAATAAACAAAGTAATTAAAATCAAATTACGTAACTAGTTAATAATAATTTAACTAATTATAAAATAAAATTAAAAATTTAAAAATTCAAAAAATTAAAATCCAATTACGTAACTACTCAATAAAAAATTAATTAAAAAGTAAACAAATAATCAAATTACGTAACTCGTTAATAAAAATTACACAATATAAACAAAGTAATTAAATTAAACAACAAGTAAACAAACAAATTAAGCAATTAAAAAAGTAAACAAATAATCAAATTACGTAACTAGTCAATAAAAATTAATTAAAATTTAAAAAACTCATTAAAACTCATTAAAACGCATTAACATTACGTAACTAGGTCAATGATGACGTCACAAGGCCGATGATTACGTCACAAGGTCACCAAAAGGTGACCTACTTCCCCACCACCTCCGCCAACCCCAGTTGGCGTAGTATTTTACTATATGTCTTTGCGCCACCCCCACATCCTGCTCACCCACCCTCCACATCCCGATGCGGCAGCTGGCGTAGTATTTTACTATATGTCTTTGCGCCACCCGCGCATCCTGCTCCCGAGTATTTTGCTATATGTCATTGTTCCTCCACATCCCCACCTCCGCCAAAAATGCGGTCCAAAAGCGACCTAATATACTACTCGTAGTCTTATGACCAGTGGACGAGTCCTAGTCTTATGACTAGTCGGCGAGACGTAGTTTTAAAGACTAGAAGACGATCCGTAAACCGTAAGAGTTGTGGTCCATCCCTAGTCTAAAGACCAGTGGACGAGTCAGAGAATGTACAAACACTCTGGGCGTCTTAAGCCTCCTTGTTAGTATACTGAAGCCCCGGTGAGTCCACTTAACGAGCCAGCCTTTAGACCGGTAAAGTAGCGCCCCCTTTGTTCCTCCTGGTGATACCGGGGTACAAAGGGGCGCAACTGGCGAGCGGGAAAGTAAATTTACACGGTCGCCCGCCCTAAGTGGATCGAGTTCTAATCCAAATAAATCAAAACACAGAAGCTGGGTTAGGGTTGGCTGGGTTACTATGTGGGCCGAGGCTGCTAGGGTGATGTTCGCTTGGGGCTGATCTATGGGCCCAGACAGAAGCTGAAGTAGAGCTAAGCTTAAAGGATTATCAAACAGAAATCGGAGAAAGCTGTGCTGTACTAGTATGATAGAAGCATGTTGGTTTCAAATAAGAACTTGCCGGTGGGTGGAGTCTCAGAATGGCTGGGTTGTACATGGTGATGGATGACACGCAGAGGCGTAGCGACCCTTCCCGGCGCCCGGGGACAAACTTTCAATTTGACGCCCCCCTCGGGATCAACCTTTCAATTTTCGATTTGCACCCCTACCCCCCTCGTGTATTTTTTTATATTTACAAAGCAAAAATGCAGCTAAAATAATATTTTAATTTGTTTTTCAAACCCATTTTGGCGCCCCCTAAGGTCAGCGCCCGGGGACATATGTACCCCTCTGCACCCCCTTCGCTACGCCTCTGATGACACGATATTTATTTATTTATTTTATTCGCAAGCTAGAAAATAGTCCACAGTCGCCATTCTGAATGTTAAAGGTGAGGGTTAGAATGAAATGACGTACATCAAATATCAGCGATGTATGTAAACGAAAACAGAAGACTGTGCTCAAGTTTCTAAACAATACTTTTTTGCCAAAAAGTAATTTCCATCTGTCTGCACACACGCACACACCGTGAAATGTGAAAATTGCAGGCTTTTTATTATTTTAAATTGTGTCTACGAGACTGAGTTTTTGTCAAACGCGATTTAAAAATATAAACCACACTAAGAAATTTTAAAACTCGATTTTAATTATATTTTCATAAAAAAATAATCTCCTGTAATAACCTTTGTAAAAATGTTTATCTATTGAGTGATGAGTTCCTTCCCTTTAATTCGGTTGTCTACCTTGAACATTAATCACTCAACTCCGCACAAAAGATTCACCCAGGGGAAGTAATGTCATTAAATAGTTGTATTGTTTACAAACATATTTTTTTGTTTTCCTTCTAGGCGGGGATATTTTTTTCTTTTTTTTTTCTCGTGGATAATTTCTTTCAACATTGAAGGTTTCTCTTTTCAGGTCAGAAGGCTTTGAGCGTGGGTTGATTTAAATAGTTTGAGGTTTTTGTTTGTGTAAACATAAGGTCTCCGTCAAGCACACGGCACAACGTGTCGAACATGCCCCCACGAAAACAAACAATTCAAACAGACTAGTGCGAAGATGACAAACAGCTGACACGTCATACACTGACGTCCTGGGTCTGACGGATGGCCGGTGCGATAAGACGTCACATATTGACGTCCTGTGTCTGAGGGATTGACGATACAGCGATTAGACGTCATACGTTGGCGTCTTGGGTATGACTGATTGCATGTGAAATTAGACGTCATACATCGACGTCCTGGTCAGACGGATTGCCGGTACGATTAGACGTCAACATTGACGTCCCGCAGGTACGATTAGACGTCATACGGCAACGTCCTGGTGTGAAGGATTGCCTGTACAACGATTAGACGTCTAAAACTTCTAGTGACTGAAGTACTGTCGTGGGTCGCAGGTGTAATGGTCAATTTTCACCATATAATATCTCTACTATTTTAAGCCTCCCGCAACATAACTTAATTTAGATCAACAACCTTAATGGTCGGGTTCCTCAGTGAAGACAAAGCGCCACCACAAAACGAAGAGTTGTGACAGTATCATTCACTCGAACTACATTTATGGCTGGATACAGGAACTATGAGAGCGATACTACGATAATAACCTCTATATAGGGGTTCATTAAATATTTTCTTAACAGTTGGGCTATGGCTTTTAGTGTGACAGAGTACAATTTTACTTCACTGAGGTTAAAGTTAAGTTACAAATGTAAGTCACCTTCTCCCCCTTCACCCCCCTCCTAACAAAAACTGCATGTAGAAACCTATCTGTACGAACACCGTAGATAGCCGATATCTTCAACCAGCGGAGCGGTGAAACACAAAAGATTGGAATTTTCCGGTGTTGAGGCGGCCGCCGCCACACACTTTATTTTTCACTACCATTTGCGGCTGGTTGTTCGCAGGGAATAATTATTTGCATGAATCTCGCCGGCGTCTTGGTGTTCGTGGTACGCCTGAATCGGCTTGAATGTCAAGTTTAAGAGTTAGAATATTAGCATGATTCTAGCGAATGTTATACAGAAACTCAATAATAACAATAGATAGGCATATGTGGTCAAGGATGGTTATAAAAAAAAGTATTTATTACATATCAATCAGTAGGAATTGATACAGTTAAAAACAACAACAACGCATGATTTGAAGATAGGATAATAGAAACAGTTGGGCCTTATATTTCGTCACAAGATTGAGCCATTCGGTGCAGCGTTTCCTCCAGACACTGGGGGGGGGGGGGGGCACTGTTAAAAGTATATATTTTTAATACAAATTCCATTTCGTTCGGGGGGAGGGGGAGACTCATTTCGGGGAGAGATGCCTGGAAGAAACAGTGATAAGGTGACAAAGGGACAATTTTAAATCACGACCATATAGGAGAATATAGTGACCGCAATCGTGCGGTCTTCCGTCCAACCACCCCGCCCTTTATTGATTCGGTACTTTAAAACTAAAAACTTATTCGCTGACGCTACTTATGCCATCTGACACCGCGGTAAGCATGTTAGATCAGTCACGGGTGGGAGACTTCGCATATTTTTTAAAAAATAATATTTATTTTTAACCCCTCGTATATTTTGAGCTCCATGTTATTTACGTGTATGCAGAATTCGTGTGTGGTTCAAAGAGTATTCCAATTAATAATAGTTTAAACATTTCCGGGGGGGGGGGGGGGGGGGACGACGACACTCAACAGACCCACCTTGCAGTACTAACGCGTGAGCAGTTTTCTACTCATCACAATTCCTTTCTCATCTTCTTGTGCTAAATATATATGGAGGGGGGGGGGGGGAGGAGAAATTAAACCAAGTAGCCAGCTTCCTAGAAAACACAATGCCTTTGTCATCTTCTTGTGCTTAATATAAATAGGCCGAGATACTCAAAAGAAACAGGTCGGGGTAGGGGAAATTTACAAAATGGCCAGTTTTCTAGCCAACTCGATTCCTTTGTGTTTGTCATCTTCTTGTTCTAAATATAAATTATGCTGTAGGGGATGAGGGAAATGGACCAAGCGGCCAGTTTTATTGTCAACAATTTTTGTGTCATTATCCGTGCTTAAAATATGCAGTAGGGCTCCCTCGGGTTTATTAGCGACTAATGTAATGTAGTAGGCTTATTATTTATTAGTAAATATCCGTCTCATCTATTGACATTACTTACATTAATTATATTGCCTACAGCTGGTTTCAGATCGCCTAAATAGGCCCGTTTAATATAATATATAGGCCTATAATAAGAAAATGTATTGGCTATTGAAGGCCCTGCCCTACAGGCTACAATATACTAGTGTATAAACGTATAGTGTCATATAGTTGACATAGAGACTATAAGAAATACATAGCTTAGTCAGTTAGGCCTACATAAAATGTACTACTACATATTGTATAGGGCAGGGCAGTGACGTAGCCAGGATCGTCTCAAGGGGGGGGGGTTCCAATTTTTACCCGGGGACAAACTTTCGATTTGCACCCCCCCCCCCCCTCAAACTTTCGATTTGCACCCCCCCTCAAGCTTTCGATTTGCACCCCCCCCCTCATACTTTTTATATATATACCGAGGGGTCTGTGGGGGGGGGGGGGGGTTGTTATAACCCCCCTAACCCCCCCCCCCTGCCTACGCCACTGGGGCAGGGACGTATACTATTTATTGCTAGATCTATTATTAACCTAATTAATGGTACTTACTGGACAAACTCCGTAACGTTTTCCCCTCTGATCGAATACACCAAAGAGTTATGAAACATGACGTTATCCAATCTGTACGTTTCGATATCCTCGTTTCTCGACTTGGGGACACAGTTTTTGCTGGGGGTTTTCCCCGCTTCGTACTCGTCCTCTAGCCGTACCTCGCTGATGTAAAACCCCACTAAAACCCCAGCAAGAAACATGACCGCCACCGCGATGGCCAGCAATAAAAACACGGGCAGACTCAGACATTTCTTTGAACTAGATCTACCTCCTCCGTAAACTTCCACTTTAGCTGGGCCTGCTGCTTCAGGGCTGGAGTGTGGTTCATCGACGGTTGGGGCGAGTGTGTAACCACCATGGCTCGCCATTCTACTGTATCTACACGATGTTTGTCTTATAAGTCTCCCTTATCGAAATTTTACTCCAACTCTTGAACGTAAACTAGATTTAGATCTAGAATCTAGACTAGATCTATATCTAGTTCTACACTACACTTAATTAAGTACACTTGCTTGCCTAAAAAAAAAAAAACTAGCCAGATTGAGATTCCATTACTAGAGTCTAGAATAGATCTCTAGGCCCCTACTGTAGTAATACCATGCGCAATTTTCATCTCATAAAACTTCGAAGAAAGTTTCAGAAAGTAGATCTATCCATATTCAAACTCCAATGAAAATAAAAGTACACACTACACACTGGTTTAACGAGTGGAACACATCATGTACGACACACAGGGGAGAGCACTATAATGTGCATTCCTTACATAAAGCAAGATCCGCTGTCGTCGTTTATAGTTGACAGATAATGACACAGCAAGCCAAGGTAGTTGGGCCAACACCTGTCGTAAAATAAAACGGGGAGGCTGCAGTTCGCCGTGATGCGAGTTCGCGATTAGAATTTCGGCGGAGAAATATAAGAAGCGGACAAAAATCACTTTGAATAAAAAGAACACAGACCAAAACATTTTACGAGAATAATAATAATAGGGCAAAATAGGGAATTCAGATAAGATTTCCTACATTTTTGAACACTCGCAGTGTCGATTTCGGCTACTAGAAACATTTATTTACAGAAAAAAACTATCAATAAAAACGTTTTAATAATAAGCTTTTATATTATAATAACAAGCTTTTATATTATAATAACAAGCTTTTATATTAATAATGCACTAAAAAGTAGAAAATAAACGATTTTCTTTAAATAAATACTAATGCATAACTATTTGAAATAACTATTATTTGAAAAACGTGGGTTTTGAAAATGACCCTTGTGCCGAGATTAAAACAAATCGGCCCCGTTGCATTGATATGCCCAGGGGCGTAACGAGGGGGGGGGGGCGGGGGGGGGGACGCGGACCGCACCGGGTGACACCATTTAGGGGGGTGAAACCAAGGCAAAAAATAGGAAAATATATAGAGAAAAACTTGAGGGGGGGGTGCAAATCGAAAGTTTGAGGGGGGGGGGGGGTGCAAATCAAAAGTGTGAGGGGGGGGGGGTGCAAATCGAAAAGGGTCGCTAAACCTCTGGGGGGTGACACCATTAAGTGCCGCACCGGGTGACACCCGACCTCGCTACGCCACTGGATATGCCACAAAAGATTTTTATAGAAAATATTTGTACGCATTTTAAAACTAGACAATATTATTTACTGGTAAGTAGGCCCTACACACCAAATTGATTCGGTAAGGCACAGTGAAGGAATCACAACATATTACAAAGCACACGCCTAAAACTAGAACTTGAGAGATTTGATAAATAATCGTAAATAGGCGAAAAGAAATGGACACATTAGGAGTGATTTAAATCAAACAGTGATCTCTACCAATGTTTATTTTGTTTTTCTTCTTCTCTAGTAACATATGGAAGTCTTGTCCCATTTAAAAAGTGGACACAGACATCTACATACAAGAATAAATTATTAAATTATCAACAAGAAAAAGGTAAACAAAGCACAGCATTTGTCAGGTTGCACTGACTGAATATTTACATTAGACAAGACATGATTTTCCATACACTTTTGATATATAGTATAGCTTGATAAATGTGTTCTTGTTTAGTAAAAAAAAATCAAATCTTTTTCAGATTAAAGTTTATTTTAAAAAATTGAGCTGAAATCTAGATCTAGATCTATAGGCTACACAAAAATGTTTTTAATTTTTTTGTAACTCAAATTAGGCATAGTTCTAGTAAAAAATCAGGCAAGAAGGGCCTAACTCACAACATTGTCTTAAAAATGGCGACAGCCTTTCCAAGTCAGGAACACGTACCGCTCAAAAAACCAAGATTAGGCCCCCCAGATGTTTACCTGCAAGATGCAAAACAAAAAGAGGTTTGAAAATAGTTAGATAACACTATCCTGCTAACAAAATCTGCATATTCTGCAAATCGACATTAAATTTGGCTCCATTTCCCTTGTCTGGCCTAAGCTCAGCAGCGGTTCGGCTCAGTCAGAGTCAGAGCTCGCAACAGCAACTCAGTCTTGAACTTCATTTTCATGTTAAGTTAGTATTTACTATTTAGAAATCTAGATCTAGATTCTAGTAAGTTCACAGTAGTGACAAGGTCTAGATTCTAGGCCTAGAGAGTAACTTGCGATCTTTGAAGACACATAGCAAAGAAATCGGAAGTCTCGATTTCAATCAAGATATTAAAATTAGGCCAATGCTAGCCGGAAAAAGATGCATGTTCAGAACTATCTTTTGCCGACTAAGTGGAGATGTTGGGGAGAAAAATCGCTTTCTGAGTAGTCACTTTGTTAAAATTATTTCCCCCCCCCCTAGAAAATTCAAGTGACCTCCCCCTCCGGAGAAGAAAGTCTAAAAGAAATACTAACTCTAATACCTATTCCTAAACCTCATTCTTAACTCTATTCTTAATGTTTAAACCTAATCCGTAATTCTTAAAAAGTCCAGCAACAGCTTTAATTTACTAAATTACTTTGTAAGATAAGAAGAAAATATCAAAATAAAAACTCAGAGATAAAAGGAATGGAACTCGCTTCACACAAAAACAGGCTAACTAATGGCCAGCCACTTTGACCTCTTCGACCACATGAATAGTTATCACGATGTGGAAAAATTGAATGTCATACGCATGCACATATTTGCTCTGCCTAGCCTAGAGTCTAGGGGAGGCTTGGCTGCATGCAGTTTGTTTGCATAGTCATTTTGTTTTACTTTTGTCATAGATCTAGATCTAGTCTTTATTGAACTATACTACTATAGGTCTAGGTGGATTTCTTATACCAGTGTCCACTATGGTACGATCATAGAATCAGCAGGTAATAGCCTTTGCCCTCTCTTAATTAAATATTTGTGTAACAATATTTAGCTTTGTAATTTCTTCTGTAGGATGAACTTACTCAACAAAATGTCAAAAATGGATTCCAGCTTGGAACAGTTGTTTCAGATGAGGTAACTTATTATTTAAAATATAGAACGTGTTTGTTATTTTGGATTGTAATAAATTTCTGGTCTAAACTTAGTCGTGTTCTAGTAAATTTGTTTAATTATATTTTTCCAGTGTGCTTCTTCAAAAGATATTGAAATAACATTGGATCGGGTAAGGATTTATAATTCTAATTAGCTAACCTATAACCTATGTTATAGGTATTATTTTTTTACATATTACTTTTGGAATTTATCTAATTTATTTGATGGTAACTTTGGGATAGTTTAACTTCAGCTGTCAAGTTTGATTTTTAAAAATCTGAAGTTTATTAAATTAAAATTTCAGTGCAGCACTTTCTACAATGGGGTATTTAAGAAAAAGAATGAATTAAATACTCTACAAGACAGCAAGAATAAAAAATTCCAGCTTCCAGTTAAAGAGAATTTTTGGCCTGTAAGTAAACATTTATTTATTGTATTTTAGTTGACTACACTTACTGTGTTTTGCAATGATTCTGTATGCAGAGGAATAATATTTCAGCATTAGTATGACCTTAGGAAATGTGATTGTTTTTAGTTTATATTTAACTCTATGCAACAAGACCATTGGGATACAAAGGGTCAACTCAAAATATTAACCATATTATTTTTTAATACATCCCTTTGACCTTGAAGAGCTTAAGGAATAATTGACTAAATTTCAGGGGGCATTTTATAACCATTTATTGTATACACTTCAACTTCAATCCTATACAGAGTATGCCAGTCCTTTAAATTTTTTTTCTGTCGAAAATATTCTGTTTCTTACAAAAGCAATTTTTTGATCAGTACTATTTAGCAGGATATAACATCTGAATATTGAGTCTCTTGTTAGCAATATTTTTCAATTCATCATTTGGAATATTTAAAAAAAAGAAGTTTCTGTTGTATAGTAATATTTTGCTTAGTTTTTAGCAAATTTGGGTTTTGTTACATTAGTTTACATGTCCATGTGTCCTGGGTGCAAAAGGGTAATGAGGATGATGACATTAGTTTAATAAAAATCTGCCCTAAAATAGATTCAACAGTTACAGGAATCCAGTCATCTACCAGTCCTACGCGCCCTTACGGTTGGGCTTAAGGAACAATTTTAACAAAATAAATGTCACAAGTTATTTAAAAGCCTGTGAACTTTTCTCTGAACTCATCTGTAAAATACCAGGAATGTGTTATTCTATTTATTAATGGGCTGTGTCACAGGACAGATTTTGGTATGAAAAGAATAATAGCATAAAATCATGATATTAACTTGCCCATCAATGAACAACAGTGTGAACAGTAAGAGGATTTAATCATTTAAAATGTAAAGTAAATTTTCTGCAAAGATTATTATTGGTCAATTTTTTTTGGCCACCACTCCTCCACATATTGGAGCTATCAACCAATCATAGTTTGTGAGTTAATTAAAACCGATTTAATTAAATAGTTCTTTAAAATGAGCCGTAGAATTTAAAATAAAAGTTTAAAATTTCAGGCAGCATGCAGTAAAACATCAACTGAGGCTTGGTTCAAAGATCTTGCTGGCAGCAAACCTTTGGCTTCCCTAAGTCGTAAAGTAAGCCATTTTTAAAATTATTGTTAACTGTTTCATCAAATTTTTTCTTGTATATGCATTTTTACCATTTAGCACTTCTCTGGCATCGATTTTTATAATTTGTTACTGTCCAAAATGTGCTTACACTATGTAAATGTTCATTTCTGCGTATCAAATCTTTTATTTCTCTTGATAAACCAATAAAAGATGTTAAGTTGTAAACTGTCGAATTGGTCGTAAAAACCTTTTTGTATTTCTTGGTGTCAGGTTCCCACATTCAACAAAAAGGAAGAAATTTTTTCTACACTCTGTGAATATGCCGTCCCAAATGTTCGGGCAGCTTGGTTTATTAAAATGACAGCAGCCCACAATATGGGCACACAAGATTCCAGAAACCGTAGAAAGTTAGCCGTCGATCAGTTTATGGGTGAGTTTAGCAATTAAAATGTTTTCATAGTAAGCAAGCTTTTGAATTTTCTAGTTCATAAAAATAAAGGTTGCTCAGCATTGTGCTGAACATACAATACCTTAAAACATCCAAGCTCAGAAAACAGAAACTATATCATCTTTAAGATCTGAAAATCTAATATAATTTGAAAATAGAATTGTTTTTTGTTGTTTTTAAAATACAATTTTATGGTTTTTGAATGAAATTGGTTTTAAATTCTTTTTCAATATAAAAAGAAAATGTTACATTTTTTGTTTCTAGACTGGACACAAGCGCTGTGCAAGTACTTAAGAGATCAACTACAAAAAATCCAAGACTATTATCATGGCACCAGCAATGCTGCTGCCACCCCTTTCCTCCTAGCTCCAGCACCTACTACTTCTCAAGTTGACCTGGATCTGGCTATGAAGAATTGGACATACTGCACTAGATTTGCTAATCATATGTATGAGGTACAAGATCTTTTTTAATTTTTTTAACGTGTGTGCACACATTTTTACAATTTTGTTGCGTGACCTATGCTATGAGGAAAAACCCCAACACTTCTATAACGGATTAGTGACTTATTTTATGAGTTTTGTTTAAACAATTGTATCTAACTTTATCTGATGTTGAATAGTTTTATTTAGAAACTAATTTTGATTAATTAAAGGCATTACAAGTTCACCAATGAAATTCTTATCTTGATCCTCTGCAGGAATGTTTGTTTGATCGGCATGAATTCCTGAGTTGGTTGATAGAACTACCAGAGAAAATAAAGCAGCCTGACGACGTGGTGTTAAAACTTCTCTTGGTGCAGCTCAATACTGTAAGTTTTTTATTCTTAAAAATTGTTTTTTATGGTGTTAAATATCTTCACCTGACCAGGCCTTTCTGAGGCTGTTGACTAGACAATTCATGAACTTGTATCTGGTTCTCTGTCCTCATTACTGTACTGCTGTCCAGTTCTAGTTTGGTGAAATTAAGTCATTAGCTTGACCAGGCTTTTGTGGAGCTACAGACACCTAAATAGAGCACAATGTCTGTACTTGTTTTTTTTTTGCCTTAGCCATTTCCAAAGCCATGCTATCTTCAATTTGCCATCTTTATCTTAAGATTACTAACATTGTTTTTCCTATCTTTAGTCTTTACTAGATGCCATTATAAGCAGTGTTTTTTTTTGTTTGAAAATAATTGATGTATTAATGTTGTAGATTTATACAGTATCATATTTAATAGTTTTAATTTTTTTTTAATTCTCAGTATTCGTCTGACATTTGCAAATCTGTGATTTTGGCTAGAAGATTGGCTACATATTGTGGGAAAAAAATTTCACATCTTGTTGCTGAATTGGACCACATGCTAGGCAGAACAGATCCCCAAATGAGTGCGAACGGGTAATTACTCTAATTTTTTATTACATGCAAACCAATTAAAATGTAAATGAAGACAATGCCTTACCATGCATGTACTTTCCTTTGCAGGACCCCTTTGACCCCTGCTCAAGCCATCAACACCACCCTCCAAATGTGTAATCCCCTGATCAATGCTATGGCAGAGTTTAAAGAATGTCAAAGCCACAGGTTCATTGTGTTACAGCTGTGTGCCCTGGCACAGATCATTAGTATCAAATGTCCCACGGCCATGGTGTGGAATTCTTTAGGGGACTGTAAGAGTAACTCCTTCTTAGTTGGATCACCACTAGACCTCTTTCCTTGCGCCACCAGCAGCCTGCCAATGCCACCTGGTCCAAACAACACCTATGTAAGTAGTCAAACTATGTGCCAGTTTAATGTTCGTAAAAACTTGAAATTATTATAAACTTCAAACAACACCATTGTAAGAAAACTATATGCAGGTTTTATATTTGTTAAAACTTACTATAAACTTAAGAACTGAGCAACTTTAAAAAAACCCAAATAGCTTAATCTAATAGGTTTTTTGTTTTGTGTGCTGTAGTAGTGTGATTTGATGCTAACATATATTTTGCTTGCAGTACTGTGCCTTGTATACAATAACACCTTAAATACCTTATAAGTCTTAACAGATTTTTCATGTTAAACATTTTATTGCATTGTGTTACACTTGTATATATTTTGATAGTGTACACCATTTCACCACTTTGTCTATAGATACGATCCCAAGTGAAAATAGCTGAACAACAGATCATCACCAGAAGCCATGCTGCGGAGGTGCACTGGTCTTCAGACAAGTGTCAACAGTCAGCTGTTGGTAAGATTTAATAATACATCCTTAACAAACCATTTCATTAGTCTACCTATGCTGTAGAATTAACACTTCTTTCCAACAAAAACACTACCGTGTATTCACATTTACCTAAAGGGTATTTGTCCTAAAAATTGTTGTTTTCTTGTTTCACTGTAATTCTACAGTATTTTTGTTTACATAAACAACATGCTATACCTATTCTACTTGTAATTCAGTAACAACTGTTGAAATCTGTAGGTTACATAATGAGCAAAGTATTGAAAGTTTTGGATGTGCTGGACCAACACAACTTTGACATTGTAGACAGCACATACAACATGGACTCACTGTACACAAAAATATTTAGTATAACACAGAGCAAAGAAACAGGAGAGGTAAGTGGGTTGGACTCAAAACTTCATTTGCTTGTTTGTGTAAAAAGTTTTTTACTTGTGATTTAAAACATTATTTTAGGTGCATCATACTTTTTAAAAAATGGTAAATGTATTAAAAATATATCTCGTTTTCCTTTATAACCCAGATAATAAGGGGGGGGGGGTTATATAATTCTAATGTAAAAGAATTCTCACTTTATTTTGAACAAGCTTAGCATTTGCTCTCAAATCTGTCTGCATTTAATTTTCTTATTCGAATTCCTGTTTCAGTTTAAATGTTACAGTGGTTTTGATGTTTACTAATAGTGTTATAAAACTTTTGCTTTACCTAACAGGCCCCTATTGGTGATGAACCCATAATAAACCTTCTGGTGGACTGGGCAGTGAGTGTCCAGCGTGTGGGAGACCACAGGTGTATTGTAGTGGCCCTGCTGCTGGAGAGAAGACAGAATGAGATCAGGAGTGAGGTGAGCATCACTGACTCAAATTTTTTGTGGCTAAAACATTTTTGAGTTTTCTATTAAAACAGTATATTAATAAAAAAAGACAATGAGTTTTAGCTTATCTTAGTGTGGGGATTTAACTGCAGTAGATAGTTGTTGCTTCATATTTTAAATATTCATTTAAAATGGTATGATTAATAGTGTAGGACTAAATATTTGAGTAAAGAAAGCTCTGATTTGTCCAACAGAAATTTGGAGATATTGAAGGTACAGAAGACAAGGAAGGCTTCCATGCTGATCCCATCACATCTACACCAGTCTTTCAGTCTTTACTTATGAATTTCTTAGACACGAGAGCTCCAGTTTTAGGTTTGTTTTATAGCCTTTTTTTTATGTTAATTATAGTTTGCAATTTTGACGTAGTATATCTGTAAGAGAATTGTAAAATAATAAACTATTTCACATTTTTTCTATTCATTTTTTTAAAAAATATTGTTTTTTTAGAAGAGCACCCTACAGACGAGGCGAAGCAGGCTTTTAAAAACCTGATTTCATTGTTCAACGAGTTGATAGTGCATGACGTGTTCTCACATGATGCTTACATGCACATGCTGATATCCAGGGGGGATCTTGGTCTGGCACCTGCCTACACCGCCCCTCTGACTGACCAGGACGATTTGTTCAATGCCAAGAGTCCACCAGAGAGTATCAAACATGACGTAACCCTGGGTGATGTAAGACCATACATTTTTTGGATAATACTTACTTTGTTCACATTCATGATAAATTTCTTGTTTACCAACATCAAATTCAACCAGTTTAGTTTATGAATTTGAATAAATAAAATCCTTCTGTGATATAAATGAATTCATGGATATCATATTTTATGTTAACTCTGTTTTTGAACTGAAAATACAAAGTCATTTAGTGGTAATGAATTAATTTGAACCTTTCGTTTAAAAATAATAACAATGACTTGTAATTATGGCTGCCAGAATCATAAATATTTAACCTTTTCCAATGTACTATCCTACAGGTAGAATGTTACATTATGTATTAAAGAATTTGTTTCAGAAAAAAAATTAAACTTACAGAAGCAGCTTAGCTAATACCTTAAGAAATGACAAATATTATGTACAATAGTAACATTGTTAATCCCATGACTATTTTATGTAGGAGGAAATCAAAGTGGACATGGATATCCACACAATGGAAGAAAACCTGGGAAGTCTGTTTGGTGCCATGAAAGATGAGTCAAAACCCAGTCCTGAACCCCCAGGTAAGAGAGGTTATACTAAAATAACATTTGCTGGGTTTTTTTTCTTGCTCTTCTGCAGTGGTTTGCTTCTAACTTTATTTTAATTAATTAGTGTACATTCAATAATGAATAAAGTTTTTTGTTCAGTTTTGAAATTTGTAAAATAATCTTCAAATAAAAATCATCTGTTGCTATAGTGTGCATCTTTCTATAAGCTTAATCAAATAAAAAATCTCTTAGTCGGAATACATTTTTTAAAAATCTTTTAGTTTGAATACAAAAATTGTTCATTACGTTTTAAAAAGATGGCCTGAATTAAAAGTTTAATGTTTGTCAGTTGGTGAGGTTGGTTTCTAAGCTTGAAGTACACTGTGTGCTGCAATTATTTTTCCTGTTTTCCAACTTTGCATAGAGTTGCTTCTTTTGTTCCAGCAGTAGACCTAGGTTCACTCAATGGTGAGACAGATGTGTGTATAGATGTCTTCTCAGTTTATACATCCATTCATCTTTAGTTTTAAAACTTCAGTTTTTGTGTTTTTTGGTTTTGTTTCTTTGTTCTTTCTGATTTGTTTAGATTCAAATTTTATTTTAAGAAGCATTTTATTTTTCTTGTTATTATTCATTGAGTTATTATGTATTTCATATGGTTATCCTTTTTAAAAGATCATTTTATGAAATTATAACAGGAAGTACATCTCACATGTTTTAACTTTCATGGCTGAATGTTTTAGAACAAAACATCCGACATATTGTTACACATAAGAATGCATAAATGAACTATTTATGTGATTTTATTTTAATTACTCAATTATGACATGATGTATTTTTAAAAAAAGCTAATTTAAAAAAAGTTGTAATGACTTCTTTTTTAATAAGAACCTGATCTTTTATTTCCTTTTATATGATAAGATTATTATTTGATAATGCCATTCACACAAGACAGGGTTATCCGTAATCTGTTATATGGCATCATCTTTACCATGTCTGTCATTATAATTTACTGGATGGCAAAATGACAACACAATGATTGAAAGCCTGTTGGTTTTAATATATTTCTTTCTCTGTATCTTACCATACTTTTTTGAATGTTATTGCAAAAATGGTTACTTTTCTTTGTCGTGTGGCTTTATCTATAGCATTACACTGGAAGATATACCCTTTTGGTTATTTTCCATATGTTTTTTTTTTTAATTGTAACATTGTAGTAGCATGGATCTAAGAGTGAAAATTTGCATGTTTTTGTTTACGTAAATTTTATTTTAAATGTTGTGTTCAGTTTTCCAAGCAGTTATATGTTATGTTAATAATTTATGCTGTATAAAAAACACAATCAGCTGATTCTATCTAAAGAAAAATATGTTGTACTCCGTTGTTTGGCATCTTCTAATTCTGCTCTCTGAAAACTAAGGTGTCTGTTATTGTTTAAAAAAGAATTCGTCATCAATGCAAAAGTTTAATGAAACTTCACCATTCCCATTTAAATATATTTGTAAAGTTTGCCCTTGGTACAAAATGCTAATAATTTTAAATTTTTAGTAAGCATTCATGATTCAAAATGAGGTAAAAAAATGTACTTTGTCATTCAGTATTTGCCATTGGTTGCAGATGTTATTGTTTGGGCCTTGGTAATATACACCAATCACATGAATCAAAATTATATCCTCAGCATCAGTGAAGTCTATAAAGTCTGAGAAAGATCAGCCACTGGGCAGTGTGGGTGACTTCAGCACGACACAGGGCGTGGTTTCTCAACCAAAAGGACCCTCGCGGCATATGGTGTATGCCACCCACTTCCCCATCCCCCAAGACGACTGCTCTAGTCACGAGATCAACCAGAGGATGATTGTGCTGTACGGTGTTGGCAAAGCCAGGGATGAGGCCAGGCACATGTTTAAGAAAATATCTAAGGAAATAGTCAAGCTTTTTAGTAAGAGAAATTGTATTGATGTTACAAGTGGAGATTTGGGAAAGGTATATAGGTTTAATTTATAGTTTTATTAGAAAATTTGTTGTATATTTAATTCATAATATAACTACATTCATGCTTAAAAATTTCAAAATTAATGCTTACGTGTGCAAAAAAAAATAATTTGTTAAGTTTTTTTTTTAATGTGAAGGTGAAAAAAAAGAAAGAGAAGGAAGCCAAAGAAGCTGAAAATAATGCAACCCCAGCCACCTCCGGGACCACAGTTACCTCCCCTAACTTTGACAACCTGCAGCAGAAGTTTTCCAAGCTGTCCTACTTTGACCAGCACCAGGTGACAGCCCAGTGCACATCAGCTGTGTTGGACCAGATCAAAAGTTTCACAGCTGGCAACTCGAGTTATCTGCCCCTGAAAGACAATATATCCTTCCTGTTTGATCTCATGCAGTCTGCTCTAAACATAAGTGGCTTGCTGGACTTTATTATTAGAGTAAGTTTTTTTTGCAATTCAACTTTGAATTTATGTTTTCAACTTAAGATAAAGGCACTTTACGTTATGGATGTACATTTTGAACAAAATATTACTCAGTATTTAGAAACTCCAAAACGCATGGTTATTTAAAATTAACTTCCTTAAAAAATAAATAAACCGGGAGTGATCTCCCCTAAACTTTCTCGAATATTCTTATATAAAACAACAGGGGATGGGAACTCGGGCTATAGACATGATTTTTAATCCATTTTAAATACTTAAAGTTTAAAAAATAGAATAAAATCTTGTACACAAAAGAATTGCACACCAAGTGAACGCCAAATAAAAAAGTGCATAATAGTGCGCAATATTATTAGTACTTTAAAAATTTACATTAGTTTTTTGAGAAATCGGAAGTAGCGTAAATTACTACTTCCGGTCAACGGAAATTACTCAAAATTTAACAGAAGGTAGAGAATTTGATCTTTAACTTACATGTGAAATTTCATTTATCTATTTGAAATAGTACTCAAGTTATAGGCTTTTGAAAAATTCAAAGTAGAAAAAATACCACTTCCGGTTATCGGAAATTGCTCAAAAGTTGATACGGATCTACGATTTTGATTAAAAACTTATATATGAAATTTCATCAACCTAGCTGTAACGGTACTCAAGTTATCGTGTTTACACACGGACAGACAGACAGACACACAGACATACGGACAGAATTGCAAAGCCCAGTTTTTCAGACTGGATTACGCATTAAACCTCTTAATTTTGATAAATCTGGATTGATAATTTTTGTCCGATTAAAATAAGTCCTCTATACTTTGGATGTTATGAAGGACTGAGGTGTAATACGGTGAAAATTGTTAAAATTTCAAGTGATTTTTGTGCACGATTACAATACTTTCTCTATACTTCGTATATACAAGAAAGTAAAAAAGGGGAAAATATTATGGAAAAGTGAAAATTTTATTTTACTTAAAAAATGTTTTTAAGTAAGCAGATTTGATTTATTTCCTATAGCTTTTAAAAGATCTTGTGGAAGTTGAAAAGGAGCTTCATCAAAAGGAATCCTTCCTCATGATGACCTACACAACTGATGTCTGTCTGAATATAGTGGCTGTCTTGCGCAGATATCATTCATACCTTCTCAGTCCTATGGGGCTGAGTTCAGAACTCTTTATAGGGTGTGTAGAAAAGATATATCACGTTCACTGACCTTGTGCATTTTGACATTTTAAAAACACTATCTTAATTTAATAACTTTAAAAATTTACAACCCTATTTTGAGTTTTTTAAGGAGCTTTAAAATAATGTACAAAATGATGTTTTATGAACAGACTGACAGACATTTTGAAAGTAGTAAATGTGTGTAACCCTATCTACTGTTCTACTGCTGAGAGATGCGTGCTCACCTACCTGTATGACATTTATTCTACCTGCTCACCACTACAGGTAGTAATCAAAATTTTATTTTTGTCTTCACAATATATCATGGTGATATATCAATGGATTATATATAACAAAGATTTGTGTACATCAAATTAAAAAAAAAATTAGACAATTTTTAATTTCAATAAAATGTTTACTAGACCAGATTTATAAAAAAATTAGTGTTTTTTTACAATTCAGTCATTTTAAGAAAATTGGTTTTACTGTATGGTTAAATTACACATTTTGTTTACCAGATGCGTCATTCCGAGATTTTCAACCCAGCATACACAAAGATGAAGGCCACTTTGTTTGCTCAGATAACACCATCTTCTACCAATGCTAAGTGGGATCAGATTGAGATGACAGAGATCATCAAGTCTGCCAGGTGTGTCATGAATGACAGATGGTCACCAATAAATAGTGCATTATATATTTTATTTTGTAGTTAACATGTTCCATTTTGAGTATAAAAAAAGATAGTAAGAATTTTGTTTTATACAGAGACACTTATAAGTCCACATTTGAGCTTAGCTGTTAAAAAGAAATGTTTATTTGTTTTTGAACTACTTTCTTTATTTTGAAATTTGTAACTGTGGCCAATTTATGTCTCTGTATAAAATTATATTAACGCCAGAAGCAGATAGCAGTTTTATCAAATGTGGTTAAAGTGAGTTTTTGAATACCCCCAGGTTGCCAGATGAGCCACACAAGCTGCACAAAAGCCTGGCCGATTGTGCAACAACAAGATACAGCTTTGTGTGCAATGTTCTCCTGGATGTTGTGTCAACACCAGCAGAGAAGTAAGTCTTGATCATTAATTAATTGGCTCTTAAAACTTGATAACATTGATTTTTTTTGGAATGCAACTGTTTAATATCGTACAAAGTACTCACAAATATGCTGACAAACATAATGAGGACTGTTCCAGCTAGCATCCGTATACCTATTATAATTCTTATTCATACTCATATTCATTGTCAGATGTAGCAAAAAATCTCAAAATCCTACTGTTTTTTCCTGCCTGTTTTTATTGGAACCAATCTTTGTTTAGAAAAGAGTACAGCTACTTCTAAGAATTACAAGTTTCTAATTGCCCTTTTAAAGTGCAACACTTAAAACTTAGTACTTTAAAGGTGTCACTGTTTTACAATCAAGAACTTAGTTGTACTGTTTGCTGACGTATTGGCTAATGTTTTACAATCCCCAGCCTAGGAAATATCAATGACTTGGCTGTACTGTGTGCAGAGCTGACCGCACATTGCAACTCCCTGAGTCCAGAGTGGCTGGGTGTGCTTAAAGCCTTGTGCTGCTCATCCCAGCAAGATCTTGGTTTTATTGATGTTCTCACTACCATTGATGTGAGTACTCTACACTGTTGTTGAATCTCGTAGTAAATTCCTCATTGAAGTAATAATCAAGGTCAAAACATATTACAGTGTATACAAAAATTCTAGTTGATAATTTTAATTTTTGAATTATTTCAAAATTAACTTACAAAAATTACTTACAAAAGTATTTTTGAAATTAAAAGGCTTACTGTTGACAATTTCAAATATTACCAGAAGAAAAAAATTGTTCAAATCCCTCACCAGTAATGGCCCACAGGTCTCTTATTGGATATATTTAGTTTAAAGCACAGCTTAAGAACATTGTTAGTTCATGTGTTGATTTTGTTCCACTACTGTAGGTGAGTGACTTGTCGATCCATGACTCCCTGGCTGTGTTCACTGCCATGCTGATTGCCAGGCACTGTTTTTCACTGCAAGATTTTGTCTACCATGTCGCCCTACCCTCTCTCATGGCTGTCTGCTGTCCTGGTAATTCATCCACATTAACTTTTGGATGTATTTCTCAACCTCTAATTTCTGCCCTGTCAGTTTTCCATATGTTGTAGTTGAGAACATTGAAAGTTGTATATTATCAATGTTATTTCACTTTATTCATTCATTAACCTATCTTTAGAGCTAATATATTATGCTCTAAATATAAAAAAAAAAATTCCATTTGACCTCTGGAAAATTGACAGTGGATTATATTGTTTAGAATGCTTTATCAGGTAAGATAAGCCATTGTTTGATTAGAATCCTTAGATGCTTAAATTAAAAGTTAATTTTTCAAGCTTAGCAGTTCCAAAAAAATTTAAGTTCTAAAATTAAGTTGTAGTTTTAAGACAATAATGCATCATGTTTTGAATTGCATTTAAAATTATTATGTTTACTTCTGTTTGTAGTCAGTATTTAAGTTATTGAATCTTGTTTATTTTATAAATTAAGCATATGTTTATGTGTGTGTGTACATCCACATATCCACATGCATAGTAGCTGAATCAGACTAAGTTTTATTTGCACTTTATATTTTACTGGTTGTGGGAACAGGTTTGTTTACAATTTCTTAAGGATTTTTCTTTCCTGTTCCTTTACTGTTGTGTTACTGTAAACTAAACTCACCTAATAGTGTCCTGTGTTTATTTTTTTTAAAAAGGATGCAAACTAACGTGATGAGAAATATTTTTTAAAAATCCCATCTCTTGAGTGATTTATTTATAGCTGCAATCAATTAGAGTACTGTTTCAATGGCATAGATCCACATTCACTGTTGCTTTCTCTTTCTTAGATGTGTTGAATGTTGTGATTTTAACACTTACTAATTGTATTTAATTAATGTACTTCTATGTAGTAAGAAATAAAAAAAATAAACACTTATTTTAGTTACACTTTATATAGGTTTAGTGTTAAATATAACAATGTATTGAAATGAAGGTTAAAAAAAATTTGAAGTTGAAAATAGTCAAAAGACAAAATTCAGTATTGAAAAAAAAAATGTTTTAGTCAATGTTAATTTGCATTCCTCCTATTTAAATATGAAAATTCTCTCTTCTGCATATTTTTTCTGCCATCCATCTTGCTCATCACAATTTTACTTCCTGCCACCACCCAACAGAAGGTAAAGTTTTTTTTTCTTCCATCCCTCCGTCCACTTCATCTGTGACTAGCTCACATGGGTAATCTTAGCTTTTTAACTTTTGGTTCTGATTATCATATTTTACTAATGGTGAGTTCAACTATGGGTTTTTTTTTAAATTTTAATTTTTAAAAGTTTTTGTTTCTTTTTTTTATTTGCTTTTGTCTGATCAGCTACATTAAAAAAATTAGATTTCGAAGTGTTTTGTGACTAAATGAGTGTAATGTGTTTCAGAGGGCGATGCTGAAGCAGAGTCTGGGGCTCGCCTCTCGTGCCACCTACTGCTGCGTTTGTTCAAACCTTCCTACCTCATAGCTCCCCAGTGTGGGATCTCACAGAAAAACCCCGCCCCTATTCGCAACTCATGTGATCGGCATTTACTGGAGGCAGCCCATTTGTTCATAGGAGTTGGTCCCATGCTGGCAGTTCTAAAAGCTATGCTGAAATTGGGTATTTTTATTTTGTGCAAAGACTTTTGTTTATAATTTAATTCAGCCTGATTAAATCTCCCAGTTTTAAGTACTACCAGCCTTTTCATCCACACTAAGTAAAATATTTTTTTAGCTGATGAGTCCAACGATGAATCTACAAATAAAGGCAGCTCAAGCAGTAATAAAGATAAAACCGGCATGGTTCTGGATTACATGTTGCGTAACCTGGAAAATGATGGTCTGGGGGACGAAATGGAGGCTATGTTAAGGTAAAAAAAATTCATTGGTTATTAATACTAATTAACTTGTTTTATTTTTCAATACTGTCTGAAGATATTTATTATTAAAAAATTGATCCACGATGCAATAAATATTCAAAGCTCATTTTTTGGCTAAAGAAAAGGGTGAGACTCAACCCACTTAATAAAAATTTTAAAATGACATTTGTTACCTAAAAATGTAATAAATATTTCCTGTTCTTTTATTTTCTCAGAGCAAGTGGTCAATCTGGAAAAGATGGCCTGGGTAGTGGAAGTCTTAGTGAGTTTGCTAAATGTGCCCTGACAGAAATCTGCCGACAGGACTGGGTGCGAGAGAAATTTCTAAGAAATCCAGAAAAATTATTTACCAGTGATCTCTTGAATGATCCTATTTTGTCCTACAGACAGGTAGTGTAGTCGTTCTGTTTGAATATTTCTTAGTGATAAGTTTTAACGATTTGGATTAACTCGTGTGGCTAAAAATTGTGTTTTTATTCTCTACGTTTGGTGAATACAAAATTAAAATATATTATTAGCTAGCATTTACATCAGTTGAAGCTCCTTGACAATTGTTTGCTAACATAATTTAGAAAAAAGTTGTGAATATTTTAAGCCAAATCTGAATTTAAAAAAAAAATTTCAGGCCCAACAGCTGCTGCAAATGATCTGTTACCCAACAGGTGTGCCCAACCAGGTAGAAGGGTGTGAGCCAGAGAATAAACATGTTGTACAGCGAGTTCTACAGGTGAGAGACAAATACACTGGTCGAAACATCAAATGTTTTGTTTATTTCTTAAACATTGAATAATCTTTACAGTCTTGAACATTGAATGATCTCTTGTTCCTCTAACATTGACTTATCCTGCCTTACCTGAAACAAAAAGAAATATTTTACCTTCCAGACACTGGATCAGTGGACCCTGAGGGTGTCTTGGCTTGAGCTGCAGTTACTTTTTGAAAGAGCACAGTCACAATCAGTAACTATTTTTTTTTTTAATTTGGCTGGTCTACTGTTTTTGTTGTAATAACTTAAGGGTACTGGTACTGTTGTTAGAATTTTTGTTGTAATTATTTCAAGAATTTTCAAATTAAATTTTAACATTTTGATATGGTTTGAGTAATCATACTTTTAAAAAAAAAACGTACTTAGATAATGTTTTTCCTTTTTGTCTTAAGGAAACAAATAGTTTATTAGACTTAGTTTCCCGGGGCACTATCGACCTATTTCATCAACTGACAGAAAGCCAGAATACAGCAGAGAGTTCATCAATGGCCCTTCCTCAAGAACACAAGTAATTATTTTTTATTTTATTTTAATAAACCTGTATTTATGACAACCACACAACCATGTTTAATAAAATGTGATATCAGCTCAATATTTTCGTTTCATAATATGTATAGATTAACAACTGATCTGTTTCCATTATAGAACGGGTACGGAAAATACAATTTGGCTGGTAGCGCCACTGATTGCTAAGCTGCCTATCACCATACAGGGTCGTGTTCTAAAGTTAGCAGCACAGGTGCTTGAGAGTGGCAATATGTCCTCTAAGAATAAACAAGAAAAGGAAAAAAATATGAAAAGGTATTTGCTCACTGAAAATGTGTCTTCGAAAGAAAATCTATTACTATTAAATTCATTATGTAACTTTAAAATACCAAATTTTTAACTATTTATTATTGATAATATAGTTTTACAGCTCTACTCAGATTTGTGCTTGTTGTATTAGGTTTAGCTAAAATAATTTTACAAACAGTCGCTTGGAAAATAAATGCATATGTTTGTTTTTACAACTTCTTATAAATCTTGTTTGTACATTTTAAAACATTTTACACATACGCAACATATAGTTTTTAAAACATTTTCTCCCTACACAACAAATAATGTTAAAATTTTATTTTTCCTTATGTAGCAAATCCCTATTGGGGCATCAGCCATTCTTGTCTCTGGTCTTAAGTTGTCTGAAAGGTCAGGACGAGCAGAGAGAATTTCTCCTGCGATCTCTCCTAAATCAGATGGAACAGTTTATCAACAATGTCAAGGAAGTTGTTGTTAAAAATGTAAGTCATTTGATTTCTCTTTAAAGCTTACAATATTAGTTGACAATAGTGTATTAATTCACAACATAAATGTCGAGAAAGCTCCAAAAAAAGTAATAGTAATAAGTAATACTTTTTTTACAATGAATTGATAGATACTCCATATTTTAAGAGCTTAATTCATAGGTCCTACCTTATGACAGATGTTTGATTCATTTGTCCTATCTTGTGACAGATGATTGATTAATGTCTTACCTTGATTTAAATTTCCTATCTTGTGACAGATGTTTGATCATATGTCCTACCTTATGACAGATGTTTAATTCATACACAATTTTATCAGGACAAAACAGTGACAGATGAAAGCAAGGTTAGACAGAATCTTCATGAAGCCTTACAGCTAAGACTTTCTTTGGTAAGCTTATTTTTCCATGTATTAGTGATAAATTTAGTTAATACATATTATTACCCTTTTAGACATTAAAAATAAAAATTTTTGTACCCACTACAAGTACATCAATATTTTATGTTTGCATTCTCTACTTCTAGGCATAAAAGTAACGTTTTTTTTACATGTGTAAACCAGGTTGGTGGAATGTTTGATATGATACAGCGCAACAATGCAGCTACTAGTGACTGGGCTCTCATTTTAGTTCAACTCATCAGCCATGATGTGATTGACTGCCAGGTGAATAGGTGAGTTGGTTTTGTCATCTGCTCATCCAATGTTTCAGTCAACTATTGTTGTCATACAATCTGCTCATTTGGTGTTATAGTGAACTATTGTTGTCATACCATCCAATGTTTCAGTGAACTATTGTTGACCTGCTGTCTGTGTTTATCCAATGTTTCAGTGAACTATTCCTAACTATTGTTGTCATGCTGTCTGTTTATCCAATGTTTTAGTGAACTATTCCTGACTATTGTTGACATGCTGTCTGTGTTTATCCAATGTTTTTCCTGACTATTGTTGACATGCTGTCTGTTTATCCAATGTTTCAGTGAACTATTCCTGACTATTGTTGTCATGCTGTCTGTGTTTATCCAATGTTTCAGTGAACTATTCCTGACTATTGTTGACATGCCAGCTGTTTATCCAATGTTTTAGTGAACTATTCCTGACTATTGTTGACATGCTGTCTGTTAATCTATTGTTTCAGTGAACTATTCCTGACTATTGTTGACATGCTGTCTGTTAATCCAATGTTTCAGTGAACTATTCCTGACTATTGTTGACATGCTGTCTGTTAATCCAATGTTTCAGTGAACTATTCCTGACTATTGTTGACATGCTGTCTGTTAATCCAATGTTTCAGTGAACTATTCCTGACTATTGTTGACATGCCATCTGTTTATCCAATGTTTTAGTGAACTATTCCTGACTATTGTTGACATGCTGTCTGTTAATCCAATGTTTCAGTGAACTATTCCTGACTATTGTTGACATGCCATCTGTTTATCCAATGTTTTAGTGAACTATTCCTGACTATTGTTGACATGCTGTCTGTTTATCCAATGTTTCAGTGAACTATTCCTGACTATTGTTGACATGCTGTCTGTGTTTATCCAATGTTTCAGTGAACTATTCCTGACTATTGTTGACATGCTGTCTGTGCTCATCCATGGAACGCTGTTGTCTGAAGGCCAGGAGAAGGGAGATGAGAATAAGAAAACTTACTTCAATCTTATAAAAAAACTGAGGGTATGATTTTTCTGATTTCAAATTAATTAAAAGTGTACTTTTGTCTAGAAGCAATTATTATGGCATTCTCAACATTTTCCTGAGAGCAGTTTAGGTCAAAGGTTAATTGCCAGCAATTTCTATGAAATTTGTTTGAAAAAATTGTTCAAAACCAACATTGATATGTTTAAACCTTCATTAATAGTCATTTAATTTAATTAAAAAAATAGCTTAGGACAGGTAATTGTGTAGTAGTCTTGTAAAGTTGTTTGTAGTAGTCTTGTAAAGTTGTTTGTTAAACCAGCTTTATCATTTAGAGCCATCTGGCAATTTTGTCTTCTTGTTTTACCTTTGCATTTTAATATTCATCATTTTTCTTTCTTCTGTTCTAGAAAGAACTTGGGGATAAAAACACCCCAGCTATAGATCAGATCAGACAGTTATTCCCCCTGCCCAAGAAGCAGGTTGAAGTGATCACAGTTGAGCCATATGGAGCAGTCCTTGACAATAAAGGGAACAGAGTGCAAACATTTGATGCTATAGGCAAAAAGCCAGTGTGTATTCTTCTAGAGCTTCTCACCCAATACCTACTAGACAGACACACTGCTTATCTGTCTATTCTGGCCTCTAAACTTTTTCTCCAGCTTTTTTCATGCCTTCTTGTTATTGTTTTTTTTTTGTAGTGTCAGCTTACGTACTAGTTATATTCCTTTAAAATAATGTTAATAACTTTACCCAGCTTGAACAGAATAAAATAAATGGGGAAAGTTTGTTAAAATGAAAACAAATATGCAAAAAAAAAAAAATATTACAAGAGTATGATACAAATTTGCATTGCTTATTTTAAGCCTAAATCTTTTAAGTTTATTGTCTTCTTTTAAAAAAGAAACAACTGAATATATATTTATTCTTAAATGAAAACTTAGGGTCTTCAAGTGGCTCAGAAAATAGCTTTTAATCCATGGGAGATAATTGAAGGACACAAGAATATGCCACCTATTCCGTGGTCATATTTTGGAGCTGTTCGACTGGAGAAGAAAACATTAAAATACGAAGATCAAAGAAGGTAGCATTTAATATCAATCAGTTTTTTTTTGGAGCTGAAAAGTCATTTTGGTGCTTTTATATATTTGTCTTGTCAATATGTTGAGCTTCTAGTCTAAGTCTTATTCTCAGTAAATGTTTTGGGTGTTCCACAGGTTGGATCTATATCACAGCCATTCACTACGAAAGCCACTTAGTTATTTCATGGAGCCACCAAACTTACCACCAGAGGATCTAGAACCTATCCCAGAAAAAATTGTAAGTTTGTTGAAACAAATATAACAACACCCCTCAGAGTTCTTTAAAAAAAACATGTACTCAGCACATATATAGAATACCCTTTTCTCCCAGCTGAAGCAGTTGTGTACATTTAAAGTTGTATTTACTCAAACTCTTGTCAAAACCTGTCTCTTATTTCTGGTTTAGAACTTTGAATCTTGAATTGGCATTTAATTTTTTTTTTTTTTTTTTTTTTTTTTTTACATATGCCATTAATGAAAAAAAGAATGTATTAGATGTACATAACAAACTCATTATTAATATCTACATCTATCAAATAATTTACACATAATTTTTTTTATCAACCCTAGGATGAAAAGCCCAAGGAAACCATAGAAATTTCTAGTGACTCGAGTAAAAAGGCTACTGGACGTATAAAGAAGAAACGTCCCAAACAAGCTGCAAGCAATCCCAATTATAACATTACTGTAAATTTGAGGATTCATCTTTTGTTTCTTATAGCCAATATAAAAAAAATATTATTTTATTTTGCTAAATAGTAATTTTTTATTTTGAAAAAATTAGGTACTATTTGTATTTATAATTATTTGCAATCTTAAAATCAAGCATTAAAAAAATAGTAGTCCTGAATGACAGTATAACATTTTTTGCATTACTACAAAAAAGTTGTAAGTTAAGAAAATCTCCTTTCAGCCCAATAATCCAATGAGACCATTCTACCAACCTGATACGATGTACAACCAGCCTGGGCCCCAGCCAATGTGGTCCTACAATCATAACCAACCCCAGCCACTGCCATACATGTATCAGAACCCACCCCCTAGACAACGCGTGCCTGGTGGTTTAAACAACTCTAAACAGGTCCTCAATAAAATGCTCATCCATCGTTCCATGGTTACACAAAGTGGCTACATGCCAGCACCTGTAAGTATTGCTGAGTTCATCAATTGATCCATGGTTATACAAAGTGGCTACAGCGCCTGTAAGTATTGCTGAGTTCATCAATTGATCCATGGTTACACAAAGTGGCTACATGCCAGCACCTGTAAGTATTGCTCAGTTCATCAATTGATCCATGGTTACACAAAGTGGCTACATGCCAGCGCCTGTAAGTATTGCTCAGTTCATCAATTGATCCATGGTTACTCAAAGTGGCTATATGCCAGCGCCTGTAAGTATTGCTCAGTTCATCAATTGATCTTTAGGAAATAATTTTAAAAAATCATTTGGAAATGATAGTCTTAGAACATTGCTTCTCAAAATTTTAAGTTGTGTCATTTTATATTGTGCATTAATTAATACAAAGCTGTTTTGTGTTGTTTTTATATGAACACATGAAAACTGGTTTGTGTCACTAACTCCCTTACCATTTTCCAATTTAAGTCAGTTAACTTGTTGGACATCTTACAAAAATCCCTGGAATCTTGTTCTAGCCTTTTTATGCTCTAGAAATTAACCACACTGTCTCATAATGAGAAATGTGAAAGAATGAAATATTTTTTCTCAGGGTCCAATAACCCAAGGGCCACAAGGCATGCAGATGAGCAAGACAACCCCTAACAATCAGCTATTGAGACAACACATCTTACACAGGAACAGAAACATGATGGACACATCCCAGACTGGGATGTACCCTGGTCCTATGTCTGGACAAAGCCAGGGGACAATGGGCCACCCGATGGGACAGCCTCAAGGTGAGAACATGATAGGTCTGACACACACATTTTTTTACCTCTACATTTAATTACTTCATTAGCCTAGTTAATTACATTTTTAAAGTTATTTTTTGATAGTCTTGAATATCTATATTTAAAAAAAATTAAAGCATAAAGTGTATAAAATGTTTTTGTATGTAGAGAATAATGTGATTGTTGTTTACTGGTTCCACAGGCAACTATTACAGCTCTATGGGTCCACAACAAAGTCGTATCATGGACCCCATGGCTGGCGGGGGTGGAATGATGCCGGGGAATTTTAACCAAGGGTACCAGGCAGGGCCCCAGGGTGCCGCCATGATGAGTGGTGGCATACCTCCACAGAGTGGCTTCATGTCTAACCAGAGTGCAGGTCAGCCTGCCCCACAGTATGGCTCCAACACACAGAGGTTAGTACAATATTACTTGCTCATTTACTACAGGTAACATTGTGTCTCAGTGACACCTTACAGTTGATTAAATTTAGAGAACACTTGCCTTGTGAGGATATTTTAAAAAATTTCTGTTCTAAAGTAGTAAGGATAAGGACATTTCTGACGGACATTGTTTATCATAAAACTAAATGTATTATATGAAAGATTGTTGACATGTTTTGTGAATTGTACAGGATGTCAACAGGGATGGGTGGGATGGCACCCTCCGCTACAAGTGGTATGAACTCTTACAGCCAGGGACCCATGGCATCCAATGTGGCCCCTGGCCAGCTCCCTCAGTCCTACATGGGGGGTCACATGGCTAACTCACAAATGCAGTTCAGACAGCAGGTAATAAACTTAGTCGAGAAAATTAATTAATCAATGTTGAACATGTCAGCAAATGTATATCTGACATTTATAAATCCATATTATGAAGGTCGTAATACTAAATATGTATCCCCAGATGATGCCGATGCAAGCACAACAGCAGCAGTCTCAGCCAGGCATGGCACCTATGCCAGCACCACAGCAAAGAAATGTCATGGCAATGAGAAGGTTATCTTCTAGCATGCAAGGACCACCAGGTTCTGCCCCACAATATGGTTCATATCCATACTAAGACTGCAGTGAATCTCTTCCTGTTAACTGCTAACCTGTTACTAAATAATATCACAACATCTGTGCAATGATTCAAGGAGTACTGTACAAATACTTTGTAAATTCTTTAGACTTGGTGTAAAATATAGAAAGCTGTACATTTATATTGTCATTAGCAGATATTTTAATTTGAAGATGAACATATCTTAAGCACAGAAGTAATAGTTCTCATGTTTTTATTGAGGGCATAGAATGTGAGATTCAGTATTGTTTAACTGTTATTTTATATCTGATTGCTGGAATTTTTTTGTTCATGAATGTTTATGTGATTTTAGTTTTCTGACAGCATACACAATGTTCTTTTAGGCACAAACAAAAATTTTAAGATCAATTTGCATTTTTTAATAATAACATATGTATAAGTTATATCGTTGGAAATAACTTATCAAGTAAAACTGAACTAAAAATATTATATGGTGTTTGTATATAATTATGTTAATTTATTATACTAGTTAACAAGTTTTTAAAAAGAAAAATGGCATTAACCTTTGTAGTAAGTGTATCCTGCTCTAGTATCATGAAATAATTTGTTTCACAATACACCAGGCATCTATTTTACAATGTTGTGACTAGCACTAGTCCTGGAGGGTGCCATTGTTCATGACATTGTAGGCTGCAACCAATGAGAAACTCAGGGACCAAATTTAAAATAGCTAGTGTAGCACAAGTTTGTTTGACATCATTAGGAATAAGTTATTTGCTATGACATATAGAGAAGTGCAATCTGTAAATTTAGTTTTTTCTTACAGATGTAATCTCAATACATTAACTTAGATTTTGGCTTAAATTATGATTTTGTTAAATTTATATAATTTTAGTATTTAACCCAATATTACTTTTTACACAAAGAGTTTAAGGGTAAAACTGTTTCCTATTGTCATAATCATTAGAGAATGATTTGACATATCCAATATCTTGTTCTGTAAAATTACCCAATGCAATGATTTGTCAAGTCTGTGTATCTCCAATTTAATAAACATGGCAGAAAACAAATGTCTTTGAACCATTTTCTCATTGGTGTGTGTTTTGTGGGGAAGGGGAGGGGTGTTTAGGGGATGAAGGAAGAGAGATGGGGTGTCTCTGTGAGTAGAGATCAGACACTACAGTGTCTCTGATATCAGACACTATTTCTGGTGTCTGTGAGTAGAGATCAGACACTACAGTGTCTCTGATATCAGACACTATTTCTGGTGTCTGTGAGTAGAGATCAGACACTACAGTGTCTCTGATATCAGACACTATTTCTGGTGTCTGTGTGAGTAGAGATCAGACACTGTCTCTGATATCAGACACTATTTCTGGTGTCTGTGTGAGTAGAGATCAGACACTGTCTCTGATATCAGACACTATTTCTGGTGTCTCTGTGAGTAGAGATCAGACACTACAGTGTCTCTGATATCAGACACTATTTCTGGTGTCTCTGTGAGTAGAGATCAGACACTACAGTGTCTCTGATATCAGACACTATTTCTGGTGTCTGTGTGAGTAGAGATCAGACACTGTCTCTGATATCAGACACTATTTCTGGTGTCTGTGTGAGTAGAGATCAGACACTGTCTCTGATATCAGACACTATTTCTGGTGTCTGTGTGAGTAGAGATCAGACACTGTCTCTGATATCAGACACTATTTCTGGTGTCTGTGAGTAGAGATCAGACACTGTCTCTGATATCAGACACTATTTCTGGTGTCTCTGTCAGGTCTCACAGAAGTGGTGGTGGACTGGTCTACTGGGAACAATTCCAGCGAGCCCCCATGAACGGTGCTGTTAAAGTCCTATTAGAGTTGATTTTAAAAAAAAATTGCTGGTATTTTCCAATTTCTGCATGCCAGGGTGTGCGGGGGGGGGGGGGGGGGGGGATGGGAGGGAGAATTGTTAAAAATCTGCTGGGCCTCTTGGTCAGAGCCTGTCCACTCCTAGACATCAGGCATTACTGTAACGCTGGTGTCTCTGAGACCTCAGGCACCTGCAGTAAGTTTCCCCCAGAAAGTGTAATACTTGCAGCTAAAAATAACAGCAGTAGTCGAATAGTGACCCAGTATTTAGAGATCACATTTCAAACACGTAGAGGGGGTGGAAGTCAAACACACAATTCATGAAGGTACGATACACACCAGAAATAATTAAGAATTCGTGAAACCATTAGCTTGAGCTGTTTAATTTATCCTAACCAATCTGGACAACCAAATGCTTGAATGTGAACCTAGTTTTTCCCTTTTTTCTCACCACTCAGCTTGCCTCGCATCTTTGGTGCCACATAGCCATAGCGATTGAGCAACGTGTCTATGCTACCAAGGTCTCTCATAGCAAACTCCCATGCCTCGGTGCCGTTCACCTTAAATGCCCTCTTGTAGAAGGAATAACTGCTGCTGATTTCTTGAGGTCCGTGGCCGTGAAGTTTAGAAAGTGGAGGGTTGATGATACTGTCTTTAGGCGGCATGGAGTTGTTGACGTAGTATTTGGCCACCATGTTTTCACCTTCGTGTTCATTGAGCGCATCACCCTTGGAGCTATCTTCTGCAGTGGCAGTTTTCTGCTTCTTTATGTCTTTGAGCTTTTTGATGATCTCCTCTGTATCGATGGGGTTCGACACGTCGAACATTCCAAGTGTGCTGGAGCGTCCGTGGGCAACCAGTAAACGCCGGAATGTGTTGGGCGACATCGATGTGACGTGTGACGCATTCATTTCTAATGGCAGCTCTGCTTCTGATGGGGGTGGAATCTGTTGAGTAGATAACGTGAATTAATATGCGCCTGTCAACTATAATAAAGACACCGGAGAGTCGTCGATAAATGACTTTGTTAGAATAAAGTATTGGATGGAATTTATTTCTGCCGGTATGACCTTTAGGGTTCAAGTTACAGCCTGCCGTAGTTAGAGATCGGGTACAGTAAGTCAACAAGCAAGAACTTTGCTTCAGTATACATGCTACAGTTAGGGTACAGTAGGTCAACTAGCGAGAACTTTGCTTCAGTATACGACCTGTCGTTGTTAGTGTACAGTAGGTCAACTAGCAAGAACTTTGCTTCAGTATACGACATGCTACAGTTAATGACTAGTTTTCCTAGTTATAAAATTATTAACTTGTACCAAACCGTAAACAATCCAGAGGGACAATATCATTTCACAATTACAAATTTCGTTGTTACAACTCAACCCTAATTAATTAAGTTAACATCCAAAACTAATAACATAATCATACAGCACAGAAAGGGACACACATTAGATTGCATGTTTCATTAGCCACACTGCCAAATTAATGAGTGTGTGACGGGCTAGTACTTCGCGTATCAATGTTTCCACTTGTATAAATCTTCAGCTGTTTTAACTTACGGGAGTTGTCAAACGGTAGTGTGCTTGACTGCTAATCCCAAAGTACCTGAGTTCGCTTAAATCTGAAAATACGGACCACACGGGTCACAGAAACAGGTGAAATCTACTTTATCTGCCCCAAAGTTCCGCCAGGTTGAAAGGTTACTTTACTTCTTAACCTTCACATGGCTTTTTATAAAAGTACCATTATTATGGATTATCGCCATTCAACCCGTACACACTTCTGATACAGCTTGCCAATACTACATCTAGACAAAATATGTCAGTATTATTACTAGCTGGATCTATATTAGGCCTGGCAATTGCTCAGGAGCCTACCACCACAATCAAACGTTTTAAGGTTAATTTTTAAACATTAAAAATGAATAGATCTAGATATTTAAAAAAAAATACTTATTAAGGAAGGTGAAAACTTAATGGCTACTGGCTAACTAGATCTAGATAAGTGGCTCTTAACCTTTTTGGAGGCATCGAAACCCCCATCAGCTTCTAATGCCCATTCACCCAACCCTTCATAATAGGACAAATAAAATGTTTTTTTTTTCAAAAGCAAATCATATCTTCCCCCGAAGAAACGAAATGGAAATTATATAGAAAACATACTTTTACCAGTGTCCACCCCCCCCCCCCCCCGGAAAATGTCCGCCCCCGAAAATATCAAACGCCCCCCCCCCCCCACGGGGGAAAAAGGCTGGAAGAAACACTGATCATCCACGACCACTAGTTCTATCGTCCGCATTGGCGAAATCCTATTAGTTGGGTGTGTGTGTTGACCTCCGCAGAACCACTAAGACTGACTTACTAAACCCATGGTGTTCGATCGAACCCAGATTAAGAACCACTGATTTAGATCTAACTCTTATTTTTCTTTATTTCAGTGTAACAACAATTTATTCATTAACATAAATAGATCTACACTCTACACTAATAACTAGCGTGCAGATTATAAATCTAATAATCTTCGCCCTTGTCCTTTTAGAACTAATGTGGATAGATCTAGCACCAATAGGTCTAGATCACTAGAGTCTAGTATTGTACAATAGTATCTAGAATTCTAGTTATTATTGTTATTTATGGTATACATTAAAAAAAAAAGAATATTTATAAAATATCAATATAGAACAGGGGTCTCCAAACTACGGCCCATGGGGCCGGATGCGGCTAGCGATGTCCTCTCATCCGGCCCGCGGAGCTCTTTTTGTCCACAGAAAAAAAAGTTTGTTTGAGATGGCTGAGGAACTTTGCTCAGAAAATTGAAAACAATTTGAAAATATAGCTTTTGGTGCAACTACCATTGCCCGCCGTGTTGCAGACATTGGCGAAAACATCTTGGCTCAAATCGCGAAAAATGCATCAAGTTTCGCTATTTTTCAAATGCAATGGATGAGTCGCTGGACAGCTGTTCTACCTCTCAACAAGTTCAAAGAAGGGCGGGTAGGTTTTTATAAGTTTTTACCCATGGAAGACTTTCCCAATAATAAACATTTTGCTTCAATGTACCTTTCACATTGTGGAACAACATACTTGTGTGAACTAACATTTTCTAAAATGAAATATGTGAAGAATAATTTGAGAGCAAGCATGGACCTCGATTGTGTTGAAATGTGTATATAAATTATATATTGTTGGGGGGGGGGGGGGGCGGGGGGGGGCGGGGGGGGGGGGGGTAGTAGACGTTTTTCGGGGGGGGGGGGCGCTCCGCCACCCCAAATAGATGCCTGAGAAACTGCACCTGATCTGATAGTCCATAGTTAAGGCGGCCCTCTGGCTGAAAAGTAAGTGGAGACCCCTGATATAGAATATAGATCTAGATTTAGATCTATATCTAGATCTATGCATAGAGAGATCTGGATCTAATGTCTTTAATGTTTTAGTACACAGACAATGTATTGCTACACTATTCATACGTCATAAAACTTAGGGAAGTTATTGAGTATAATCCTGGGCAGTGGCGTAGCGAGGTCGGGTGTCACCCGGTGCGGCACTTAATGGTGTCACCCCCCAGAGGCGTAGCGACCCTTCCCGGGGACAAACTTTCAAGTTTTCGATTTGCACCCCCCTCAAGTTTTTCTCTATATATTTTGCTATTTTTTGCCTTGGTGTCACCTCCCTAAATGGTGTCACCCGGTGCGGTCCGCACCCCCGCCCCCCCCTCGCTACGCCCCTGATCCTGGGTGGGTTTCTACGATAAAGACAAAAATTTCGGCCAAGATTCTACTGAGGGGGGGGGGGGGGGGGCTTTGACTTAGTGACTACACACTGTCTGTGTGGCTGTAGTCTGTGGTCATTAGATTTAAAATTGTAGTCTACTTTAACTTTTAGATTAATGCTTACTTTTTTTTCACTGCTATTTGTGAGTTTTAATAAACATACATGTCAATACAAAGACTTGGTTTCTAGGTTGTTAGTGACTACACACTACACTACACTACTAGATCTAAATCTACACTCTTCTACACAGTGACAGTGTGAGTAAAGTAAACACTCAATGATCAATCTTAATCAAACTCAAGTGATCGTATTGTTATTGTTGTAGTTGTAGGTCAGAAGATTTAAAATTGTAGCCTAATTCTAGATTAATGCTTAAGTTAAGTCTATAAGACTTACCGGACTGTTTATTTTCACTGCTATTCGTGATTTTTAATGAACTTACATAGGTTTTTTTAATTTTTATTTTTAATGCATTGTTCCAGATGTGATAGGAATCCTAACGGTTTCAATATGATGTCACGAAGTTGTGTACTTTTTTGCGTCACCGCAGAGACAGGGGCGAGCAGCGCAAAAAACAAAAAGAAAATATTTGTTAGAGTTACTTCGCTTCGGAAGTAAAAAAAACAACAAGCGAAAGCGTCATCAAAAATTGTTGTTTTCAATTGGTGGTGACTGGTCACGTGAAATTTGTTTGCCAAAGTAAATCAAGATCCTAGATCTCACTATTTTAATAGATCTACAATCTATATCAATATCTAGACATCTAGTACAGAATTTAGATAAGTTATTAGGATCGAGTGAGTCATACAGAATTTCTTGTTATTAATAGAATAATAGTATTAATTAATACTAGATCTCTAGATCTAATAAATAATAATAATTATTTTATTAATTATTAATTACTATTAGTAGTATTAGAATCTAGATAGTTAGCTACTGTTTCACTACTGACTACGATGTGCCTATTACTATTCATAATCATAATCAATGAGTCACTCAATAAAAAAAAAGTCATTCACTCAAATTACTGCTACTCAACATCCCATTGCAATTAAAATTAACTTTCTTTACACTATTTCAGTAATATAGGCCTAACTAATATGGCGAGTGGTGGATTTGATATAGCGAAAGCTGGTTGGCTGTACCGTCAAAGTAAGTGCTAGATCTAGATCTAGATTCTAGATCTTGTAGTAGATCTAGTAGGCCTGGCCTATATATATATCATATATACTATAGATTCTAGTTATAGTAATCTAGTGTTAAATCTAGATTCTAGAATATTCTAGATTAATCTGGAATCTAGATCTAGATCTAATCTAGATACTAGTTAGTAGATAGACTGTAGGCCTAGTTTGTTGTTTGTTGATTTAACTTGATTTAGACTCCAGAGTACTGAGAGTAGATAGGCCCTTTAGGGGTCATCCATAAATAATAAATGAGGTCACACTCGTAGGGGGGAGGGGGGGCTGTAATTTTGTGATGGTGTGTGATGAGGGGGAGGGAGGGGGGGGGGGGGGCTCAGATGGTGTGACATCACTTTTTTGCATTATAAAAAAGCAATGTTAGAAAACGAGTTTTAGCCGTTATTTCGCGTTTTAGAAAACGGTTTTAATAAATTTTAATAGGAATTGATCAAAATACTCAATGTTGAATGAGTTCTGACAAGATTTTGGAAAAATATCGATGTTTTAAGAAAAATTCAACAGCAATTTTGAGGGGGGGTTGTTGGTTGAGGTGTGACATCATTTTAGGGGGGGGGGGGGTCTGGCTTTTTGTGACGACGTGTGACGGAGGGGAGGGGGAGGTAAAAATCGTCAAAAACAGTGTGACGTCATTTATGGTTGAACCCTTAGGCCCTGCCTACATTAAACATTCCGATTAAAATTGAGATCTTCAAGTATCTACTTAACTTCTAGCTAGGCCTATTAGGCCTACAAAAAATCTAGAATAGTTAAGAAAATATATTATTAGATATCTATCTTGATTCTTGACTAGATCTAGAATCTCTAGTTTCTCTAGGTATAGCGGACTAAATTTTTCAGTTAGGGGGGACGGGACGGAGGACACTGGTAAAAGTATAACTTTTCTATATAAATTTTCATTTCGTTCGGGGGGATGGAAGAGATGCCTGGAAGAAACACTGCCCTCCCCTTTTGACTAGTGCTTTTATATAGGGAAGACACAAACATGAATGGAATCCCTATAACTATAAGTGCAGGATAGATATTGTACATAACTCAAATGCATTATTGTCACCAGGCTCAGTTCTTCACAGGTGGAAGAAGAATTGGTTTGTTTTGGATCGCCAGGGAGACTTGCGGTACTTTGAAAGCCCAGATACCCCCAGAGCTGAGGAGCATATTGTGGTTCGGGCAGCGGTAACACAGATCAAAAGTGGACACGATGTAAGAGTTGAGCCATTTCTTTTGCATATTTGCCATTCTTCAAATAAACTTTGTATATATCTTATAGTATACTGTCTATATCTGATATTATTATTTATTTTAAAAATATATTTTAAACTCAAAGCTGACAAAGTTAACAAAAATTTGAAAATATTATTTGTATAGTTAATAAATGTTCATCAGTGTTTACCTTCCAAGACACTTGTTTTGTAGTCAACTTAAAGAATAGTTAAAAACTTCCTGAAGGTCTAGACCTCAGGATTGTAGGACGGCCCTTATGTTTGTCCACCCAGCTCTGGTAGGTACCTGACTCACTTTGTGGAAAGTGAAGGCGGCTGGGCATAGTGCTGACCACACCATCCCTTCATATGCCGAGGTCAAGAAGCATATGAACTACTTCATTGCCCTATGGATCTTTATGTCTAAAAGAGGACCTTAACTTTTTTCTACCAACAAGACTGGTTAAGAACATAAGTTTTAAAACTCCCTTAAATGTGCAAATTACACTGCCTGATGTTAAAAAAAATTTTTTTTGCTACTTTTTAGATGTGATTGTTTTGAAAGAGAATAAAAGTTTCTGTATTTTAAAATCAGTGTCGTAAAGCTGACCCACCAGAAGGGGTTGGCCAAAGTAAAGCGTTTTACCTGGAGCTGAAGATGAGGGAGAAAGAGTCCATGCTTCTGTGTGCAGAGTCTCTTGATGATATGAAGTGAGTGCTATTTTTAAATGTCTCCATTAGAGATTTATTTAAGTATATTGGTTTTTTTTGACATACAATGAAAATAAAAATGAACTTTTTGTTTTTGCTTTAAGGCTTCTTTCATAAACAATGTCACACTTAAAAAAATTTTTGCCTTCCCGTCATCACAACTTTCAGACACGCCCCAAATGAAACCCCAAATTAACTACCAAAGCTCAGTTTCTAAAATTACTTTTTAAAACACGAATGTGTCTTCAGACTTTCTGAGCCCCACCCCTCCCCCAAGAGACATATTGTCACCAACGTTTGTAACCTCTTCCCTTCTTGGATTGTTACATCATTTAAGACAACCCTCTACCAGTAACTGGTTTAATCAAACATCATTGCAGGTTTTATACAAACCACAATGTTATGCTTTGAGTTAATCATTTTTATCACTGGTGTAAAAAAACAAACAACTTCCCTATTTGCCCAGTTAAAACTAAAACCTAAACCCTCATACAATTTATATTGACATATATTAATATTATAGAAAATGCAAAAAAAAAAATAAACTAACTTATACATACTCTTAAACATTATTATAGGGCATGGCTTATTTCCCTTGAGGAGGCTCGCGCTATGCCTGGACCCGTATACCCCCCACCATACGTTGCTAACACCACCACCTCTTATGTTGCTCCCCCTGGATATGTTCATTATGGATCTCCTTATGTTGGCTATGGTTATCCAGGCCAGGTTATCCAGCCTGCATCACAAGGTCAGATAGAAAAATTCTTAACATTTTTTATTTGATATTTTGATATTTTTTTTTTTTATATAAATTTAACATTTTTATTTCTTAAATTAAAATTTTTTAAAGGGTTTATTAGTCTATATGGAATACATATCATCACAAAGAGCTTTACAATTTTCTATGTATCTTATTTATTGCAATTCTATGACACTAAATAATATTGACTTTAACATGTTTTGTACATGTAATGAGAATAAAAGTTTTTTACTTAAACCTATGATTTCTTTTGAAGCCAGAAATTTTAACCAAGCTAATTTATTTCCCTAGTGATTCACACGCCGACAGGGACCACAACCATCATTAATGCCCCTCCTGGTCAGCAGATTGTCTATGTGGACGATGGACCCTACCGATACAGGCGCAGCTATCGTCCAGGATTTTATCCAGTACCCTTGTTTTTCTGGTGATTCCAGAACAGACAGAAATCAGAACTTCTGTTCTATTGCTAGATAGATTAAAGAAAAATACACTGTTTCTGATAACTCAGTCTGTTTTACTTGGCTTTAGTTTAATGTTTAAAGATTCTGATTTGAGCAAGATTTTTTAATTTTTATAATTAGACCCCAATAGTGTTTGAAATATTTGGCCAATCCAATTAATTAGCTAGTATTTTTAAATGAAGCAACTTATTAAGAATTCAACTTAAGTTTTAAAACAGTAACATTTAAAAAAACAAATCTTTACCCTCATCCTAATTAGTTTGTCATTGTAAATATTGCTGATTAATCAGATAAGTAAATAGTTATTTATAGAGTAATGACTTGGCCGTAGCAATAATAGTAACTCATTATACAGTTCTATAAGCTGGTATCCCTGTTTATAATAAATAATGGCACCAAATTATTTTAATTATAATTTATATTAAAAAATTCTAGCTATTTAATAATGTAGTCATATGGATTTTAAAAAAAAATGTGTATTCTGAAATAAAGCTAAGAAATGTGATGCCAAAATTTTAACTTCTTCCAATGAATATTTTTATCCAACAGGAATACCAGTATTTGTTGTTGTTTTACTTTGATTTTTTAAGTGCTTTCAGCTTTTTAATATTAAATGTGTACCTTGTTGTGTAAACATTATTTTAATGATACAATGATTTATATAAAAGCATAAGTTGCACTAAAATGTGCAATTTTTTCATAATTTTCATTAATGCATAATCCATTTTATTTCACATGTTTTTGTATCTTTATTTTTTGGATCTTATTCTTGTAAACATTTCTACATTTCTGCACAATAAATGACAATTACAATAGGCAAGAGAAGTAATAAAATTATGATTTTTAAACAGCAATTTACAAAGGAATTTTAATTTAACCTTATTTTTTTGTATTTTCATTCCACTGTTTTGAAATTTTTAAAAATTCTCTAATCAGCCATTGTTTAAATAGTTAATTAGATTTTCGAGCAGCCCGCATTATGTGATTATATTGTAGAATTTCTTCATTCTGTGTTCATCATGATTTACACCAGTTCGCTCCCCTGTTATTTACAGAGACCTAGCTTTACAGCTTTGTCTAAAATATCAACTCTTATGGGCTTGATGCTGACTTCTGACAATCCAGAGGGGGGAAAAAACTGTGCTAGTCATCAAAAACGCAGTTAGAAAGAGAAATTTTTCTTCTCAGATTATTTTAACGGTTGCCTTGATATTAGTAAGCTTTATATTTTTTACAAATTTATTCAGGACAAAAATTTGAAGTTTTGAAGTGTAATGAGTGACAAGGAAAGATGTTTTTTACCATTACATGTTTTGTAACATCACTCATCAGAACTAAGATCTGTTAAACTTTGTAAAATATTTTGGTATTGTTAAAAATCCTTTAAACACATAGCATTGTATCTGTATATATTTGCTGGCTTTTCATTAAAATATAACCATTTGATTTTCTTTGTCTCAATTTGCATTAAAAATAAAGGGAGATAACTCGGGTTTATTTAAAAGTTGAATGGATTATTGTATTTATTGTTTATGATTTTATTCGTTTGGCGGCTTCAACTACTTTCATTTATCAAAATCAGCGCCTTCTTATTACACCAGTAAATGTTAAGTTCCCTGAAGATCCAATGGGGCATGAGAAGTAGAGTTCACCTGTTTCTATGCCCTTGGTAAACGAAGGAGAGTGTGGTCAGCAATATGCCCAGCTTTCTACCCTTTCCCTAACGTGAGTCACGTACCCATTAAAGCTGGGTGAACTCAGGTATAGTTGTAGCCTGTTGGTCAGACGTCCCCCTCAGCAAGCGGACCGTAGTGTCGGACACGCAAAAAGTGACAGAAATCATAAATTTGGAGGTGACAACAGTGACAAATCTGATAATCCAACACCACTGATTGGGTAGGTGACCCTGTTCAGCTCCTAGGCTCTCCCCAAATTATTTCCCTTGATTTCACCCCCTTACCTAATCTATCATAAGGCTTTTAAAAAAGTTTCACTCCCTGCATTGACAACGCTAAAACTCCAAGTTTCTGAACTCAAAACTTCTACATGCAGGTAGGTTATCTCTGTTGATAATGTTGAGAGACAAAAGGTGGGATTTTAAGGTGTTTATTACTTCCAAATCTTTGAGAGCTTGGGTTTTTTTTTGTTCTAAAAAAATTAATAAGATTGGTGTTGGGTCATGTACGCTAGCTGGTTGGTCATAGAACTGTGGGTAGATGATAGTTCTATCTTTACGTTAGCTCATGGGTCTCCAAACTTTTCAGCCCGAGGGCCGCATTAACTATTAAATATCAGTTGGGGGGGGGGCAGAGTTTCTTCCAGGTATCTCTTTGGGGTGGTGGTGTCCCCGTGCCGCCCCCCCCAACGAAATATAATTATATAGAAATATATACACATTTTAACCCCCCCCCCAGGAGAAAAAGTCTGAAAGAAACACTGTCGGGGGCCGACAACACACTCGAGGTCCAAGTTTGTTCTTTTTGGGCAAACATAAAAACCTACCCGCCATTTTTTGAACTTGTCTCTAAGGAAGTCATTTGCTTGCAATTCAATGACCTCCATCTGCAGTTCATTTGGGCAACGGGTTACATTTGCTTCAAATGGGTTTTGAAACAGTCTCACTTCTTCTGCCTTCGATTCCTATTCAGAAAATCGCAGCTTGAGGTCTTTGATGATCTCGCATGCAAATGATGTGGGGAACTCAGCTATCGCTTCAGCAATGAAGGCCATGCACTGCTGAAAGTGCGTCAAGTTGTTGCCCTGTATTGTTCCAAAAACATGGAACAGCTGTCCAGTGACTCATCCATTACAAAATTGCGAAACTTGTTAGCAGTTTTCACTATTTGAGTCACAATGTTTTCATCCATGTCTGCAACACGGAGGGCAATGGTATTTGCACCCAAAGCTACATTTTTAAATTGTTTTGAATTTTCCGGGCAAAGTTCCTCAGCCACCTTTAGCAAATTTTTTTTTTCCGTGAACAAAAAGATCTCCGCGGGCCGGATGAGAGAACCTCGCGGACCGCATCCGGCCCGCGGGCCGTAGTTTGGAGACCGTGCGTTAGCTGGTTGGTATGAAAGTTTGGGTAGATGATAGCTTTTGTACGCTAGTTCTTAAAGTCTTTGATGTGCTTAAAACTCCATGGATGAGCGGTCGACTTATCTTATAGGCCAAGTCTTATGCTACTGCACATAGTCTGTGCATCACAATCTGTAATATATACTTTACCCAATATCCGCCTCCACGGAAAGTTTCAAAATGTCTCCGTAAAAAAAATCTGTAAGAAGCAATTATCTTTATTTCACTTGGAAAGGCAATTTACAACAGGTAGTATAGATGTTACTCGTTACTGACGCACACTTACTTGGGTTGGCTTAGGTATAATCAAAAACGGTGATAAAAACTAAGATTAGATTAACGATTAAGTGCGCCCCCACTTCTCCCTGCTCAAGTCCTCTGACATTACCGCGACAGAAAACAAGACAATAGATGAACGAGAGTTCTTCCCCTTGGTATTTGCATTGTGTCAACATTGAAGCCAGTCCACCGTACAATAGACAAGCTGAAAGCGTTCGTGTTTCCAAAACAGCTTCAGATAAAGATGGTTATTAGTCTCGTCCGGTTAATGCGCCGGCAGAGGGCTCTCAAATCAACACCTTTACCCGGTAGTAGCCGAAATAAGCCGCAAAACTCGATTGTTTCCCGCTGTTTTTGCCCGGGTCGAACGCTTGTTGAGGAAAATACTGAGGCTGCTTCTCGTGTATTTTTTTCTCGATCAGACAACGAAGTGAAGACGAGAGTTTTTAAAGAGCTTTCAGTATCGAGGCTAAATGTGAAATCTTGTTGAAGGCAGGACGAGATTCTTGTAGCTCATCTCCGGGAAATCTAGGCATTTAAACAAATATTTCTTTCACTCTTTAGGATCGATTAAAAATACTTATTTTCCATGATATAAAAAGCACGCCAGCACGTATGCACGTACGTACGCGCGCGCGCACACGCAAACAAACAAAAAAGAAACAAGATAAAACACACAAAAACAACAACAGATACTAAATATTTCAGCTGACTCCCTTATTATTATGAACGCACGTTTCTTGATATTTAAAAAAAAAATTCTAATCATGTCTTAATCACGTCACTTAATTTATTTTTTAAAATAAAGACAGTGTGAGAACGATATAATATTAAACCATTTACATTCTAACACCACTAGACAATGTGAGAACTATGTAATATCCAACTATATACACTAAAATTAAATAACAATACCATTATCCAACAGATTAAATATTTCAAATTAAGTGGGAGTGATCTCCCCTAAACTTTCTCGAATTATATTATATAACACTACGGGGGATGGCAACTCGTGATACAGACACACTTTTTAAAATCAATTTTTAAATACTTAAACTTTTAAAAGTTGAATAGAATCTCACAGAAAAAGCATTGCGCACCAAGTGAACGGCAAACAATGAATGGAACATTACTTTTTAAATTCATATGCGTTTTTTAATGTATCGGAAATAGCGTAAAGTACTACTTCCGGTCACGGGAAATTACTCAAAATTCGTCAGACAACAAAGAATTAGATTATATGTAAAATTCCATCTATCTATCAGAAACAGAACTTAAGTTATAGGCTTTTAAAAAACCGAAAGTAGACTAAATTCCACTTCCGGTTCCCGGAAATCGCTGAAAAATTGATACTGAACTGCAAATTTTCTGTAATACTTATAAATGAAATTCCATTAATCTAGCTATAACGGTACTCAAGTTATCGTGTTCACAGACACTCAAACATACACACACACGGAAACAATTGCAAAGCCCAGTTTTCCCGATTCGATGACGCGTAAAACGCTAAAATTAGGATAAATCTGGATTTATAATTTTTGCCCGATTAAAATAAGTCCCCTATACTCCGTATATGATGAAGTACTGAGGCGTAGAACGGTGAAAACTGTCAAAATTTCATGTGATTTTTGTGCACGATTACAATACTTTCTCTCTACTCTGTATACGAGAAAGTAAAAAATAAAAATCGGGAAACTCCAAACAGCACCATGTTTACTTTAGTTAGTGCGGAACCCTTCTAGTGATCAAAGCGACTCTCATTATGGTCTTTTATTTTTCTATTTTCCTCATGATTTCCTACAAAATGTGAAGACTGTGTTCATGAACTTTGGTGAGGTTGGTTTCACAATGCAGTCTGATATTTTTACACAATTTTAGCGTTATGCTATAATAAATTATAGACTTTTAAATGATGCTTAAAATATGTAGCCTACACCTGGGCCTACATCTAACCAGGACTAGATCTAGATTCTAGAACAATCAACTATCATTCGTTACATAAACAATAACAACACTATTAATGGCATATACATCTGCTATTATATCAACATACAGCAATACTTTTTTAAACAGGTTAAAGTTACCAAAACCATTGCAAAGAGAAGGATTATAATTAGTTAGTATAATTTGAAAAATTAAACCTCTAATATTATTTACTTAAAATTTGTCTAACTTTAAAAATTAAAGTGAATAAATAATTACTGTAAAATCGCTCACTAAAAATTCAACCGGCGTTTCTTGGTTTTTATTTTAAACTTCACGTTATCACCCGCAAAACATAAACTTTCGTTTCCTCCCCCCCCCCCGTCCAGTTCTACAACACCCCATTACTTACGCTCAGCTCCACCATGGTGACGCCACTAGTATGACGTCACTAACGGGACCTTTCCCTCAATTACCAGACACACAAAGCACTTGACGCTCAATTAGTGCCATTTTAATGAATGCACAGCATTGTTAATTAAACACATTCAAACATATTGACACGTACTACTGATGAACTCACCACTATCATACACGATATCAGATATCGGTGATAATTCATCTAGTGCTATGTTGCGAGTCGACTAACCATGCACACATATTCCTATTGTCAGTACCGCAGCTAATTCATCTAGTGCTATGTTGCGAGTCAACTAACCATGCACACATATTCCTATTGTCAGTACCGCAGCTAATTCATCTAGTGCTATGTTGCGAGTCAACTAACCATGCACACATATTCCTATTGTCAGTACCGCAGCTAATTTATCTAATACCTTTTTTACGAGTCAAACAACAGTACACGCGTCAGTATATAGTCAGTATCGCAGCTAATTCTAACCTTAACTTAAACCAGAAACTCGTTGTAACCCTAACCCAAACACTAAATAAAACCCAACCCTAGGTCTACACTATCAATATCGACGAGATTTAGCTACAACTAATAAGTAAGGATCAATACATTAATACCCAAGCAAGTCTATGAATCAAAATCCTTACAATAAAATCGTAACAAATCCACTCAAATTGACATATTAATTTGCTACTAAAAACACTTTCAGACAGTCCCCCCAAAAAAAAAGTTGCTGAAAAAGTTGGCGGTAAAACCCACTGTGATGACGTCATCAGGCTGTCCGACCTTCACCTTGGCCATGCGTCACACGGACAAAGACGTGAGCTCTGCTAGATGGGCGATCGTCCGGAGACCGCGTGGGAAAACTTCCAGCGAGCGTCGTCAGAAAGTCTCTCCCAACGACCAGATCTTTAGCGACCATTTCAGACGACCACTGGACAATTCCATCTGTTTGACCGTGTACGACAGCGACAACCCACACTTTACGACAACAGGGACGGTTTTTGGTATTGCTAGACCTGCAAAGACTTCGTTTTTGTTCGGCAAGAGACACATTGGAAATGGTGAAGCTGATGTGTTGGATGGTAGAGAGGATGTGTCTGTTGATATGGGATGTGTCTCCAGCTACCCAGGGTACACACCGTATCTCGCAGTACACACGTTCAATGACGTCATTTCGTATCACCCAAGAGAGACGTCACATGACATAGTACACGTGTTAAGTGACATCATTCAAATGCCAGAAATCGCGAGACTGATGAACACATTGTGGTACCACAGAGGAGTCTCGTGTGAAGACAGGTGCTGGTTGTTCTATAGAGTCTTGTGTGAAGACAGGTGCTGGTTGTACAGAGAGCGATTGCTGACTAACAACACAAATAATAACAGCGATCAAGGTAAGATTCCTCTTCTGTCATTCTCTGCGGGACTACATTTTGGTGCAGAGTTTCTTCCAGGCATCTTTTCGGGGAGGGGGGGGGGAGTGGGCGGATTCCCCCCCCCCCCCCCCCCATAAGAAAATCTAGCGAGCCCCCCCCCCCCCCCGAACGAAATGAAATTTATATAGAAAATATAAATATATATATTTAACAGTCTTCGCCTCCCCTCCGAACAAAGTATACAGCCCCCACCCGAAAATTTCAAGTGCCCCCCCCCCCCCGGAGAAAAAAGTCTGGAAGAAACACTGTTTAGGTGTGTGACTGCAATTTTCTATGCGACTACCATTTTAATGTAAGGTCTTCTTTTTTTTTTCTTCTTCTTCGTTCTTATTTCTCAGTGTTTGAAGGGATTCCCTCCAACATAATTAAGTATAGCGTGTCAACAAGTTATGCGCCATATAAGCCGTTGACTCCGATTTCAGCCTGCTTTTCTTTTTGGATTTGCTTCCATAGGCTTTGTCCAACCAAGAGCAAACTACAAGGCAGCAGTTGTTTCATTTTGGAGTTGTCTCTCCTAGGGTGTCTATGTTGATGAGGACATTTTTAACGGTTCTAGAGGGTGTCTATGTTAATGAGGACATTTTTAACTTTTCTAGAGGGTGTCTATGTTGATGAGGACATTTTTAACTTTTCTAGAGGGTGTCTATGTTGATGAGGACATTTTTAACGGTTCTAGAGGGTGTCTATGTTAATGAGGACATTTTTAACTTTTCTAGAGCGTGTCTATGTTGATAAGGACATTTTTTACCGTTTCTAGAGGGTGTCTATGTTAATGAGGACATTTTAAACTTTTCTAGAGGGTGTCTATGTTGATGAGGACATTTTTACCGTTTCTAGAGGGTGTCTATGTTAATGAGGACATTTTTAACTTTTCTAGAGGGTGTCTATGTTAATGAGGACATTTTTACCGTTTCTAGAGGGTGTCTATGTTAATGAGGACATTTTAAACTTTTCTAGAGGGTGTCTATGTTGATGAGGACATTTTTACCGTTTCTAGAGGGTGTCTATGTTAATGAGGACATTTTTAACTTTTCTAGAGGGTGTCTATGTTAATGAGGACATTTTTAACTTTTCTAGAGGGTGTCTATGTTAATGAGGACATTTTTAACTTTTCTAGAGGGTGTCTATGTTGATGAGGACATTTTTAACTTTTCTAGAGGGTGTCTATGTTAATGAGGACATTTTTACCGTTTCTAGAGGGTGTCTATGTTGATGAGGACATTTTTAACTTTTCTAGAGGGTGTCTATGTTGATGAGGACATTTTTAACTTTTCTAGAGGGTGTCTATGTTGATGAGGACATTTTTAACTTTTCTAAAGGGTGTCTATGTTGATGAGGACATTTTTAACTTTTCTAGAGGGTGTCTATGTTGATGAGGACATTTTTAACTTTTCTAAAGGGTGTCTATGTTGATGAGGACATTTTTAACTTTTCTAGAGGGTGTCTATGTTGATGAGGACATTTTTACCGTTTCTAGGGGGTGTCTATGTTGATGAGGACATTTTTAACTTTTCTAGAGGGTGTCTATGTTGATGAGGACATTTTTAACTTTTCTAAAGGGTGTCTATGTTGATGAGGACATTTTTAACTTTTCTAGAGGGTGTCTATGTTGATGTGGACATTTTAACTTTTCTAGAGGGTGTCTATGTTGATGTGGACATTTTAACTTTTCTAGAGGGTGTCTATGTTGATGTGGACATTTTAACTTTTCTAGAGGGTGTCTATGTTGATGTGGACATTTTAACTTTTCTAGAGGGTGTCTATGTTAATGAGGACATTTTTACCGTTTCTAGAGGGTGTCTATGTTGATGAGGACATTTTTACCGTTTCTAGAGCGTGTCTATGTTGATGAGGACATTTTTACCGGTTCTAGAGGGTGTCTATGTTGATGAGGACATTTTTACCGTTTCTAGAGGGTGTCTATGTTGATGAGGACATTTTTACCGTTTCTAGAGGGTGTCTATGTTGATGAGGACATTTTTACCGGTTCTAGAGGGTGAAGATCTTACTGAGGATGAACAGCACACTGACGAAGAAGAGGAAGAGGACGAAGAAGAAGAAGAGGAAGGGGAAGATGACAAGGCCGAGGAGCCCAAGAAAGGTCGAGAGGTCAAGAAAGAGGAGGAGGATGAGGGCCTGATGCTGGACAGGATGCTCTTCGTCTGGCACGCTGCACTGCTGGTAATGACGTCACACATGGGAGGGGGGGGGGGTTGGGAGTCGGGGCATGACGCACTGTTGATGACGTCAGATATTTGGGGTCAGTGGGGGGGGGGGGGTTCGAGGCAGCTGAATTGCTAGTAATGTCTTCACACATCTAGGCTAAGGGGCATTGTTAGTAATGCGTTGATAAATCTAGAGCCGTGGGGGGTGGGGGGGGGGGGGTGGGGTCGGGAGGGCCAGTTGGTGACGACGTCAGACATTTGGATGTGATGAAGGGGGGGGGGCATGTGGCATGATATGCATTTTGCCTGCAGTCCTATATGTGTGCTTTAGCCTGCTGCCCTATATGAGTGCTTTAGCCTGCTGCCCTAAACACTTTCCTTACAGATCGTGTGCTTTAGCCTGCTGCCCTAAACATTTCCCTTACAGATCGTGTGCTTTAGCCTGCTGCCCTAAACATTTTTCTTACAGATCGTGTGCTTTAGCCTGCTGCCCTAAACATTTTCCTTACAGATTGTGTGCTTTAGCCTGCTGCCCTAAACATTTCCCTTACAGATCGTGTGCTTTAGCCTGCTGCCCTAAACATTTCCCTTACAGATCGTGTGCTTTAGCCTACTGCTCTAAACACTTTCCTTACAGATCGTGTGCTTTAGCCTGCTGTCTGTGGGGATTGTCCTACGATTTTTCTTCACTAACCTCGTCATGTCGTCCCTAAAGAACCTGCCAACATACGAACAGTACGCCAACTTTGTCAGATTTGACCTCGCCCCACAGGACCTCTATTTCGGTGATCTGGTCACGGTAAGGTTATCCGCAGGTTTGGTGTAGTCTCCGTAAGGTCGAACCCTCGGGCAGATGAGGCTCGTTAGTTGGGGACAGCAAATCCCCTAGGAGAGACAACTCCAAAATCAAACAACTGCTGCCTTGTAGTTTGTCCTTGGTTGGACAAAGGCTATGGAAGCAAATCCAAAAAGAAAAGCAGGCTGAAATCGGAGTCAACGGCCTCAATGGCGCATAACCAGTTGACACGTTATACTTAATTGTGTTGGAGGGGATTCCATTCCAACACTAAATTTAAGAACGACGAAAAAGAAGAAGCTGACGCTCTAATGACGTAAAAAACATATAACTACTTTTCTTAGCTAACATTCTAGTAAAGTAAATAAGAAAATAACGACTGTTCTTACAGATGCTGGGGAACTCTTTGATTATTCTAAACGCTGCCTACATTATGTGCATCGTGATGTATATGAGCTTTTTGATACACAGGTAAGTGAACTCTCTAAACAAACTGTTTTAATACACAGGTAAGGCAAATCTCTAAACAAACTGTTTTAATACACAGGTAGGGCAAATCTCTAAATAAACTGTTTTAATGAACTGGCGTAAAAAGTTTATAAAGATATAGTTTGAATAAGCAAAACCTCAACCGGGGACAGTGTGGTCTAGCGGTAGAGCGCTAGCTGCTAACCTGAAAGTCTCGAGTTCAAATCCGAGTTCAAGTCAATAGAACATCCCTGAGCCCACCCAGTTGTTATGGGTACCTAACTCGTTAGGGACAGCAAAGACGGCTAGGCATAATGCTGACCACACTATTCCTTCATATGCCGAGGTCTTAAAAACACATAAATTCTACTTCATCTGCCCCATGTGTATTGGGCACAAATAGTACTCAGATAACTGCTACATGTAACTCTAACATTGAACTAGCGTAAGTTTGACATAAGACAATGTAAGACCTAGAACGGCCATTACAGTCTTTCACTTGTTGTAATACTGCAACAATATGTCGGCAACAGCTACTTTAAAAAAAGGATTATTTAGAACAGCGTCAGAATTTTAAATGTGCACATTTTATTATTTTATTATTTATTCTATGGCCCATATTTTTAAAAAATTTAACCGCATGAATATATCTTTAAATTATTTATATTTTTCTTCAGTTGAAAATATTTTATTTTACATTTTATGAACATTAAACAGGTTTTTTTTTTGCGTGAAGGGGGTAGGATTTGTAGTTATTTTGAATGTGTTACAGTCAGGTTTCAGGTCAGGATTTTAGTTAGGGGTCAAGCTTGAACTAAAGTTTGCTATGATCAGGGATCAGGGTTAGCTTCAAAGGTCAAGGTTAGGGTATCAATAGTTACGGGTCATTTGGCGGTTAGGTTAAAATTGTCTAGAACTCACGGGCATCTAATATCGGAACACAGACTTTGACATTTGTTGCTATACCTATCCCCCCTCCCCAGAAACCCGTTCACCCTCCCCCTGGTGGGTCTGGTGTCAGGGGCGGTCATCTTGACCGAAGTGAACGTCATCAACGTGTACATGTCGCCCGACTCCTTCGCCAACGAGAAGGCCGTGTCCTATCTGAAGAGAAAGTTGATGAACAATTACACAATAGACGACAGTACGGTCTTCTCCCTGACCTACGACATCATATCCATCTGGGTCAGTACTTTCTAAGATATATATATATATATATATATATATATATATATATATATATATATATATATATATATATATATATATATATATATATATACACACATATATATATATATATATGTATATATACACATATACATATATACATATATACATATATACATATATATATATATATATATATATATATATATATATATATATATATATATATATATATATATATATATATATATATATATATATATATATATATATATATATATATATATATATATATATATATATATATATATATATATATATATATATATATATATATATATATATATATATATATATATATATATATATATATATATATGTATATATAATCCTTTAACACATATTGGGGTCGTTGGGGTGTCTAGGGCTACGTGTCCCATGGCGTCACCCACCCCTCCCCATGCCTGACCACAGCCGGAAGCCTCCATCTAGGTGGGTCGCCATGGTCACGAACACCTGGCGATGATTCCGGGTTGTACAGGTAACGTCCTGTCCCTTGGGTCCATCAGCTGTGTGGAGAGAAGGGGCGGGGCTGATACAAGGGCAACATCTGGCTCTTAACTGTAGAGAACGTCATGCCTCCATAGATTTGACCCTCTCCTGACCTCCGTCCAGCCTCTTTTTCGATTTCATTTCGATACCTCGAGGCTAACCCCGACTACCACGTACTTAAAAGTGATGGATTCGTATTTACCTTTTACCCAATATCGTTGAAGCAGTCGGATCGATGCCCACTATCTAGATTGTCATCGACTTTTTACAAATAAAAGGAACCTTGCCGATTGCCCGACTAAAAACTGCCCCGAATGACATTGGACGGAACTGCTGATGTTGACAAAAAATCTATCGCTTCAAGCCTAGTGTTAGCTGCCAACCTTCTGTACCTATACTTTAACAACGTTTTACACAAGTTAAAAATCTTCCAGATCAGCAAGAATAAACCCCAGAGCTTAAAGTGACCAATTACCATGGCGAGACCTGTAATTGTTGAACGTTAATGAACTTTTTCAGTCAAGTTAATTTGTACCTGTGGACACCAACGAATTTCCTAGAGAAAATTACGACTAGCGACTTTAGAACAATGACTAGATCTCTATAGGAATGTTTCGTGCTAGACTTCAGGTTTATAATATAAATTTTCAAAATTTTTACACACACACACACACACACACACACACACACACATATATATATATATATATATATATATATATATATATATATATATGGTTCCATGACAAATGATCTCAGGACAAATGATCTCAGACAAAATATCTCAGACAAAATATCTCACGGACAAATGATCTCAGGACAAATGATCTCAGGACAAATGATCTCAAGGACAAATGATCTCACGGACAAAAGATACCAGGACAAAATATATCAGGACAAATGATATCATGGACAAATGATCTCAGACAAAATATCTCAGACAAAATATCTCACAGCGAAATTTTAATAGTATTTACGATGATTTTAGTTGAACTTTTTTTATTGACCGTTAATATGGTTTTGTTTACTTTGTTTACGTATGATAATTGTGAATAAAATGAATTAGTGAAACCTAACAAACCATCAAAAGGTGTATTAAGCAATTGTAGTAGCATTTGATTTGAAAAAGTAAAAATTAAAACAAACTTACTGTTTTATCCTGAAAGGTATAATAAATGATAATGTAAAAAACAAATAAAGTAACGGTAGCTATACAACATTAATGTTCATATCACGCGAAATATCTTTCAAAAATGTGAATGGGTCTGAAGGTTCGTAACGTTAAACTATTGTTTTTATTACATCATCAACACATACATATCGTGTAAGTTTCTTTTCTGGTAGGTATATCGTTATGATCACACCTCTTCAATACTATGTGATCATCTTTTGTGTGAACTCTTGCTCGACATGTCCTAACTTCCCATTTCCAAATCTCTTTGCCTGCTTATGGCAAACATAAATTCACCAGAAACTAATGTCCTAATACCTTTCTGCGAGGTAACGAAAGAGATCATAGCAAAGCAATCACCATTAATACTGCTTTGTTTGATGCACACTACGACATACTTAGCTCCGCGATGACCGCTGTCGTTTAAATAAGCATTAGTCACCTGATCACTAAGGTGTAACCGACGCATAACAATGGACTGTATATGCTAGTTGTATTGTCCATGGAGGACATGTCTCTGCCATCAAAGCGGGTGACCACCTTGATACGAAGGAGTGTCTTTATTTCATTCCCTTTGATCTTGTTTCGTCCACCTGACGTGGTAGGATTGTCCCACGTTTGTCAAGCACACCTACGCTATCTTTCGAAATTATTTCTTTAATCTTGGAATACTATATTACTAATACTAACCTTAAAATGTTTAGTGCAATATGGCAAATTTATACGGCAAACATTTCTTACAATTATTATATAGGCCTATAAACAATATTAAACATAGTAAACAAAACCATAAGACAGTCAACAACAAAAAATCAGATTAATTAAAATCACCCAATACACTATTAAAATTTAGGTGTGAGATATTTTGTCTGAGATATTTTGTCTGAGATCAATTGTCCGTGGTATCATTTGTTTTGATATATTTTGTCCTGGTATCTTTAGTCCGTGAGATCATTTGTCCTTGAGATCATTTGTCCTGAGATCATTTGTCTTGAGATCATTTGTCCGTGAGAAATTTTGTCTGAGATATTTTGTCTGAGATCATTTGTCCTGAGATCATTTGTCCTGTCACCATATATATATATATATATATATATATATATATATATATATATATATATATATATATATATATATATATATATATATATATATATTCTATATATATATAATTAATATCCGATTGTATTTACTGGTTTAATCTATAACGCTGAATACAATTGGTAACGTCGTAGTTTTGGGGGAGGGGATAGGGTTGCCAAACTCGACTCTCTCTCATAAATCGTTACACACATTTGACTCTCTTCCACCATAAAGCGTCACACACACACTCGATTCACTCTCTTACACCATAAAGAGTCACACACACACACACACTCAATTCACTCTCTTCCACCATAAAGAGTCACACGCACTTGACTCTCTTCCACCATAAAAAGTCACACACACACACACACACTCAATTCACTCTCTTCCACCATAAAGAGTCACACACACACTTGACTCTCTTCCACCATAAAGAGTCACACACACACACACACACACACTCAACTCACTCTCTTCCACCATAAAGCGTCACACACACACTTGACTCTCTTCCACCATAAAGAGTCACACACACACACACACTCGACTCACTCTCTTCCACCATAAAGCGTCTTACACTTTCGACTCACTCTCTTCCACCGCACACACACACTTTCTGACGCCTATGTTTGACCACAGGGCGAGTGTTGTGGCATCAACGACCAGTACGACTTTCCGACGTCAGGACTCCGATACATGCAGCCCTCGGCTAAAATCAAAACCTATCAGGTAAGGCAGAGACATCTTAATGGCACTCAATATAGTGGTACCTCGATATACAGTCAAACGATTTTGCTTTGAGTTACGAGCAGTCAGTGTTTCTTCCAGACTTTTTTCTCCGGGGGGGGGGGGGGGCACTTGAAATTTTCGGGGGGGGGGGGGGTAGACTTTTGTCGGCGGGGGGGGGGGGGGGGGCGGACACTGTTAAAAGAGATGCGAGCAATATTTGTGATACAAGGAACCGAGCTTTTCACAGGTCATGGCTAATACAAACCCGAAAAAGTTGCCATTAGAATTATGTAACTTTAGGTCAGGGTGACCGGCTAGATCCATTAGAGAGTTGTAACTTTAGGTCAGGGTGACATGCTAGAACCATTAGAGAGTTGTAACTTTAGGTCAGGGTGACATGCTAGAACCATAAGAGACTTGTAACTTTAGGTCAGGGTGACATGCTAGAACCATAAGAGACTTGTAACTTTAGGTCAGGGTGACCGGCTAGATCCATTAGAGAGTTGTAACTTTAGGTCAGGGTGACATGCTAGATCCATTAGAGACTTGTAACCTTAGGTCAGGGTGACATGCTTGAACCATTAGAGACTTGTAACTTTAGGTCAGGGTGACATGCTAGATCCATTAGAGACTTGTAACTTTAGGGCATGGTGACATGCTGGACCCATCACTTTAAGTAATACCTAACGTCCGGTCAGGGTGATACAATCATGTAGGCTCGTGGCTCTAGAACCACGTGATTAAAACTTGTCGTCTGCCAGGTCCCGCCCACCTGCTGCCGGAGGGACGTGTTCCAGAGGTCGGTGACTAACGTCTATCAGTGTGCTGAGACAGGGGATCATATTTATACGGTAGGTGGGGGTGGGGAGGTGGGTGGTGGTGGGGAGGTGGAGAGGTGGGGGGTGGGTGGTTGGTGGATGGTGGGTGGGTGGGTGGGGGGTGGTGGGGGTGGTGGGGGTGGTGGGGGTGGTGGGTGGTGTGGGTATGTGGTGGGTATGTGGTGGGTAGTGGTGGGGGGGGGGGGGTGGTGACAAACGTCTATCAGTGTGCTGAGACAGGGGATCATATCTATACATCTATATAGGTGGGTGGTGGGTGTTGGAGGGTGTTGGTTGGTGTTTGGTATGTGGTTGATATGTGGGTGCTGTGTGGGTGTTGGTGGTTGGTTGGTATGTGGTTGGTGTATGGGTGTTGATTGGTGGTTGTCATTTGGATAGAGGTGATTAGTGTGTGGTTGGCTAGTGGGTTTGTCTACCATCCAACAATGCCGTTCCATTCCCTATTAATTCTGTTTAAATATTTCCTCAACTTTCCCCTCCCCCTCCCCCACAGAAAGGGTGTTACGTTATTTTCTAAATACTTGTTCAACCTCTCCCCTCCCCCTCCCCACAGAAAGGGTGTTACGTTATTTTCTAAATACTTGTTCAACCTTTCCCCTCCCCCTCCCCCACAGAAAGGGTACTACGTTGTTTTTTAAAAACGTGTTCAACCTTTCCCCTCCCCCTCCCCACAGAAAGGGTGCTACGTTGTTTTTTAAATACTTGTTCAACCTTTCCCCTCCCCCTCCCCCACAGAAAGGGTACTACGTTGTTTTTTAAAAACGTGTTCAACCTTTCCCCTCCCCCTCCCCACAGAAAGGGTGCTACGTTGTTTTTTAAATACTTGTTCAACCTTTCCCCTCCCCCTCCCCCACAGAAAGGGTACTACGTTGTTTTTTAAAAACGTGTTCAACCTTTCCCCTCCCCCTCCCCACAGAAAGGGTACTACGTTGTTTTTTAAATACTTGTTCAACCTTTCCCCTCCCCCTCCCCCCACAGAAAGGGTACTACGTTGTTTTTTAAAAACGTGTTCAACCTTTCCCCTCCCCCTCCCCACAGAAAGGGTGCTACGTTGTGTTGTACGACTGGCTCCGTGAGTACTCGAACAAGTACTCAATCGTGGTCGTGCTGCAGCTTATAGACATGTTCATCCATCTGACGCTCTACAAGAAGTACATCTCGGCACTTGAGGACGCCAATGAAGTGATCCTGGGGTAGGATTTTTTGCTTGGGGTGGGGGGTGTATGGGGGGGGTAAGTGATCCCGGGGTAGGATTTCTTTGCTTGGGGTGGGGGTGTATGGGGGGGGGGGTAAGTGATCCTGGGGTAGGATTTCTTTGCTTGGGGTGGGGGTGTATGGGGGGGGTAAGTGATCCCGGGGTAGGATTTTTTGCTTGGGGTGGGGGGTGTATGGGGGGGTAAGTGATCCCGGGGTAGGATTTCTTTGCTTGGGGTGGGGGTGTATGGGGGGGGGTAAGTGATCCCGGGGTAGGATTTTTTGCTTGGGGTGGGGGGTGTATGGGGGGGTAAGTGATCCTGGGGTAGGATTTCTTTGCTTGGGGTGGGGGGTGTATGGGGGGGTAAGTGATCCTGGGGTAGGATTTCTTTGCTTGGGGTGGGGGTGTATGGGGGGGGGGTAAGTGATCCTGGGGTAGGATTTCTTTGCTTGGGGTGGGGGTGTATGGGGGGGGTAAGTGATCCCGGGGTAGGATTTTTTGCTTGGGGTGGGGGGTGTATGGGGGGGTAAGTGATCCCGGGGTAGGATTTCTTTGCTTGGGGTGGGGGTGTATGGGGGGGGGGTAAGTGATCCCGGGGTAGGATTTTTTGCTTGGGGTGGGGGGTGTATGGGGGGGTAAGTGATCCTGGGGTAGGATTTCTTTGCTTGGGGTGGGGGGTGTATGGGGGGGTAAGTGATCCTGGGGTAGGATTTCTTTGCTTGGGGTGGGGGTGTATGGGGGGGGGGGGGGTAAGTGATCCTGGGGTAGGATTTTTTGCTTGGGGTGGGGGGTGTATGGGGGGGTAAGTGATCCTGGGGTAGGATTTCTTTGCTTGGGGTGGGGGGTGTATGGGGGGGTAAGTGATCCTGGGGTAGGATTTCTTTGCTTGGGGTGGGGGTGTATGGGGGGGGGGGTAAGTGATCCTGGGGTAGGATTTCTTTGCTTGGGGTGGGGGTGTATGGGGGGGGGTAAGTGATCCTGGGGTAGGATTTCTTTGCTTGGGGTGGGGGGTGTATGGGGGGGTAAGTGATCCTGGGGTAGGATTTCTTTGCTTGGGGTGGGGGGTGTATGGGGGGGGTAAGTGATCCCGGGGTAGGATTTCTTTGCTTGGGGTGGGGGTGTATGGGGGGGGTAAGTGATCCTGGGGTAGGATTTCTTTGCTTGGGGTGGGGGTGTATGGGGGGGGGGTAAGTGATCCTGGGGTAGGATTTCTTTGCTTGGGGTGGGGGTGTATGGGGGGGGGGGGGTAAGTGATCCTGGGGTAGGATTTCTTTGCTTGGGGTGGGGGTGTATGGGGGGGGTAAGTGATCCCGGGGTAGGATTTCTTTGCTTGGGGTGGGGGGTGTATGGGGGGGGTAAGTGATCCCGGGGTAGGATTTCTTTGCTGGGGGTGGGGGGTATTTGATCCTGGGGTAGGATTTCTTTACTGGGGGTGGGGGTATTTGATCCTGGGGTAGGATTTCTTTGCTGGGGTGAAGGGGGGGGGGGGGGTTTGATCCTGGGGTAGGATTTCTTTACTGGGGGTGGGGGGTATTTGATCCTGGGGTAGGATTTCTTTATTGGGGGTGGGAGGTATTTGAGCCTGGGGTAGGATTTCTTTACTGGGGGTGTGTGTAGGGGGGTATTTGATCCTGGGGTAGGATTTCTTTTCTGGGGGTGGGGGGGGGGGGTAAGTGATCCTGGGGTAGGATTTTTTGCTTGGGTGGGGGTGGGGGGTTGTATGTGGGGGGTGGGTAAGTGATCCTGGGGTAGAATTTTTTTGCTCGGGGTGTTTGGGGGGAAGGGAAGTAATCCTGGGATAGGATTTCTTTACTTGGGGCGGGAGGGGGGCGACGTAGTTATCTTGGGTTAGGATTTCTTTGCTTGGGGTGGGGGATTGTCTTGGGGGGGGGGGGGGCACAGATTCGATGATACAATGTCTTTCTATCAAGTCACCACCCCGGGAGGTGCCTCTAGAGGGTAGTGCTCATATAACCGTTAATATTCTACGTTACTGAGCGACATATTTCTCTCGACAGCCAAATCGAGATGTTTGAAACTGTGCTCAACAAATACACAGACCAGTATCTCAAGGACGCCAAAAAAACCTGAACCAAATCTTGAGAGAACCACACTTTAGCTCACAGACGAGCAGCCATTTTGAACAGGGCGGGCAGCTATAGAAGGGAGGAAAATATAAGCCAGTGAGAAATCAGTCAAGTCATACCAAGTCAAGTCATACCAAGTCAAGTCATGCCATACCAATTCATATCATACCAAGTCAAATCATACCAAGTCAAGTCATACCAAGTCAAGTAATGCCAAGTCAAGTCATACCAAGTCATATCATACCAAGTCAACTATCAACGACAGGTCAACTGTATGCAGCTAGCTTTACTGATTTCATACAAGCCTACATCCTACGCAGATTTTACAAACGTATCAGTAGTTATTTACAAACGCACCTTCGATCTGCACTAACAACTTATATTTTTAAAATATATCATTAGTTATTTACAAACACGCCTTCGCAGATTTACAAACATATCATTAGTAATTTACAACCATACCTATTAACTAGGTTAACTTAACTTATACATACATATCATGTTTATACATATATATCATGTTTATACAAAGAAGACTACGGACTCACAAAATACACTTTAGAAATTAACCTCACCGCAGTGGTCTTAGTCTCAATCTATGTGTTTTGGGTTTGTATTGCTGTATTTCTCAATTTGGCGGTACTTACAAGCGCTGGAAACATTAAGCATTTAGAAATTTTTATTTTTATGTTCTCTTTACGGCTTAACATAATTTGTTTTTTTTTAAGTTTGATATTTTTTCAAGATTACTCACATTACGAAAAAAGTGAGTGGGTGAATGTAGGTTGATATTGGAAAATATCAGTCGGCCTTCGTCAGCTTTTCTTTTTAAAAATACCTCAGCAATCGGAGCCTAGCCCTACTCAAAACCCACTTTACGAAAACATCTTTTAGTCACTTGACTCCGAATACTCTCTTATCTATGTGCATTCTCCCTCTACAGTCCCCTGAACAACATAGAAGTTTCTAGAACGCTTTTAGAACTCTCCGCCTCATAATCATTCGATAGAAATGTTTTAGTAAAAACACATTTGTCACTGAGCGGAAAATTGAAATCACTTATCTCGTATAAGCCAAAGATGGAATCATTTTAAGGATTATATTTAAATACAACACATTTCTGGATATTTTTTTTTTAAATTTGTATTTTGTAATGCATGTAATGACAGACATTTTAGTTTTACAAAACAGGTTAAAAAATGAAAATAAATGCTAAAAATAAAAACTGACTTGTTTTATTTAAGGTAAATGTTGAACTGATTCTGTTTGCTATCTGGAATGATGGATTACTTGCAATAAGTATTTAAATAGTACACGTAGCATTTCCCTATTTGAATGATTCAATCCATGACGTACAGAGAGCAGATCTGACGGCTACCACTCGACCACTCAGACACCAGATAGCCACAGATCAGAAGGTCTGGACTTCCGTAAAAGCCAAAATGGGTGAGGATGGGGGGGGGGGGGGGTTGATCTTTAAGGCGCCCGAGGGTGTGGCCTAGACGTTGTAAGGCAGGGTTGGATGACACAAACACAGCACGACTAATACAACTGGTCTTGGCCAACCCTTTCGGGCCAACCCTTTCTAAACCTGTTCTAGCCAACCCCATCTGGTCAACCCGTCTAGATCAACCCGTTCTTGTCAACCCGTCAAGGTGTAGCAAGTTTTTAGGTTCTCTGTGACCTCAGCGACACCATTTTACATCGAGCAGAAGACTCATTCATTCGAACCTAACACAGATAAAATAACGAAAAGCTCACGGTGAACAAGATTTCGTATATCATCTTCTTTAGAATGCTAACCGACCATACATTTTTTTTTATCTTCAAAACAACTATAGATAAGAATAAAAATGGTTTTACAATGTCAGTTAAAAACTCATGCAAATTATTACTGGTACCATCTCGCTTGTCGGACCTATCTTGTAGCCTGTCTTTATTCAGTGTACACGGGAACTTTAGAATAAGTGTCTTTTCTGTCGTGACACCGTAGACTACAGGGTCACAATATCAATGCGCACCGTGGATTGATCGGGAAAATCCGCACACGATTGCGTTCACTATGAGAGGTGGTGTCTGTTTTCTGTTTGAACTGTGTTGTTGAACCATTCGCTTGATCAACACATGCTCTCATATAATTAATTAGTCTAAACATTGATTAGATACTGGAAGGTCGAGAGAAAAAACAAAGCACAAAATAGTTTTAGTTAGGTAAATTGATTAGGGTTAGAGAGATCAGATGATCAAATAGCCTTGATTAATATGTCATGTATGCTATCATAAAACACCGATATTAATAAAATTGTTAGGATTTTTATTCTCTAAACGTCTGGTAGATCTAGATCTAGATCTAGAATCTAGATCTAATGGACATGCATAGAGTTGACGAGAATCCTTCCATCATTATTGTGTTTGTGTTGACATGGATAATAAACGTCTTTTAAAAAAAAGCATTCTTAAAAAAAAAATACAAAACTTAAGCCTGAAAATAATTCAGAATTTTTTTAGCTGGAGGCTTTATGGCTAAATTTCTATTTACTTTAATTAAACCTACGTTATAACCTACGTTATTTTTTTGTGATAAAAATATAAACAAACAAATAGTATTTGGTGTTTGTTTTTTAATTTTTGTCATACCAGGGGGTCTTAAAGGTGGGACACGGTTAATGGTGAAGTAACAATTCAAGTGAAAGTAAAAGGACTTTTTTTTTTACTACAGCTGTGTTTTGCTTCGAAACCAAATGATGAGTACCGCGGGTAAACACAGACAGGAGACACAGAGGTCTTCACGTTCTCGCAAGGTCCTCGACTACAGCGAAAAGCAGACAGATAGGTCTTTACGGCCTCGTAAGGTCCCTGACTACAGAGACCTGGAGACAGATAGGTCTTTACAGCCTTGTAAGGTCCCCGACTACAGAGACCTGGAGACAGATAGGTCTTTACGGCCTTGTAAGGTCCCTGCCCACAGCGACTCACGACAGTGGGACAGTTTTGTACGGGGAAGATTTCAAATCAACGCTCGGCGGAATTCTACGTCAGTGGGGGACTCCAGGGAATTCGTTGGAGATTCTTTCAGATACAAGGACAGACGGTCAGGCTTCAGTGACAGACGGTCAGACTTTTATGACAGACGGCCAGACGTGTATGACAGACGGTCATACTTGAGTGACAGACGGTTAGACTTCACTGACAGACGGTCAGCTATGAGTGACAGACGGTCATCCTTGAGGGACAGACGGTCAGACTTAAGTGACAGACGGTCAGCCGTGAGTGACAGACGGTTAGATTTGAGTGACAGACGGTCAGCCTTGTGGGACGGACGGTTAGACGTGTATGACAGACGGTCATCCTTGAGTGACAGACGGTCAGCCTTGTGGGACAGACGGTTAGACGTGTATGACAGACGGTCATCCTTGAGGGACAGACGTTCAGACTTCACTGACAGACTGTCAGCTATGAGTGACAGACGGTCAGACATGAAGCTCCTGACGGACCCCGACCCCAAACCGTTGCAGACCTTGATAGAACTAGTTCACTGGACCGACGACGACGATGTTCAGTTCTCCACTCCGCCATCTTGGGGCAATGAACCACGTGTTTTGGTGCCGGATGTGCCTGCAAACATTCCAGTCTGGTTAAAGGATGGCGACTACTGTAAAAGAAGGAATCGAACGGTTTCACGAAACAAAACAGATTTCCACAAAGACTACTTTAAAAACAGGAACAAGAACAGAGGTAGTGTAAGTTGTTTGAAATCTATTGCCACTACTCTATTGAAAACAGATCCTTTAAAAGGTTGATCTAACTGTAAAACTCTGCTGCTTTTTTATTTGCTTGAGATTAATTAAAAAGACAGTATAACAACTATCGAACTTGGGCCGCCTAAAAAAAATAATATGGTCTTAGACTTAGAGACATGTAGATTTGTTACAGAAGAAGGCTCCATAGGCTAATAGACTTTTGGATGATTGCGCAATGGAAATCCAAGCACAAAGCCTAGGCAGTAAGTTGAGAAGAACCAGATGTTACCCATTTATAAGAACCCTCTCTCCACACAGCTGGTCGACTTAAAGGAGAGAAGTCTTTGTTAGAGGCCATTAGGAATTATTTTAAAAAAAAATATTTTCCTTCCGTTTATAAATATTAATTTTAATATTCCCAAGATAACGACGCGGATAGCGATGACGACGATTGTCTTTCAAAGAAAACGATAGATAACTTTCTTCTAGCATGGCATACTTCACTGTTGGTAGGTGATGGTGTATGGTTATGGTGTTTAGGTGATGGTGTATGGTTATGGTGTATGCTTATGGTGCTTAGTTCTAGTGTATGCTTATAGTGTCTGGGTGTGGTGTACAGTTAAGGTGTTTAGGTATGGTATATGGTTATGGTGCATAGCTTTATTGTATGCTTATGGTGTTTGGGTGTGGTATACAGTTATGGTGTTTAGGTATGGTATATGGTTATGGTGCATAGTTCTAGTGTATGTCTATGATGTTTGGGTGTGGTATACGGTTATGGTGTTTAGGTATGGTATATGGTTATGGTGCATAGTTTTAGTGTATGCATATGGTGTTTGGGTGTGGTATACGGTTATGGTGTTTAGGTATGGTATATGGTTATGGTACATAGTTTTTGTGTATGCTTATGATGTTTGGGTGTGGTATACGGTTATGGTGCTTAGGTATGGTATATGGTGCATAGTCTTAGCGTATGCTTATGATGTTTGGGTAACGGGTATGGACATAATGTATCAAATGGTACCCTTATAATTTTGCTAAACCCTGGTGCCTGTTGCTTTACTTGTATCCTTATTGCCTGTTACTTTGCTTGTATCCTTATTGCCTGTTGCTTTGCTTGTATCCTCATTGCCTGTTACTTTGCTTGTATACGTATTGCCTGTTGCTTTGCTTGTATCCTTATTGCCTGTTGCTTTGCTTGTATACGTATTGCCTGTTGCTTTGCTTGTATACGTATTGCCTGTTGCTTTGCTTGTATCCTTATTGCCTGTTTTTGCCTCAGTTGTTGAGCTTTTTTTTGCTCATCGTTGGCGTCGTCCTGAGATTCCACTTCACTTCCATTGTGATCAGCTCCGTCCAAAAACTGGACAGCTATGAAGACTACCGCCAGTTTGTGCGCTTCGAGTCTGCGCCGCGTGAGTTGGTGTTTGGCGATATCGTACAGGTGGGCTCTAGGAAGATTAAATCTTAATCCTAATCCGCATTGTCGTGGTCCAGCAATCCTATAAGTATATTTGTTGTTGATTGAACTTACATTTTTTGCCGTTGTTAAAAGTCTTACCGGTATTGCTCATGTTTAGGAATGTTCCCTATATTGGAAGCTACCCTGATCCTAAACTTCCCACTAAACCTCTCCACTGGTCATGACACGCCCCTGACCGTATCTTCAAACTTCCCACTAAACCTCTCAACTGGTCATGACACGCCCCCGACCGTATCTTTAAACTTCCTACTAAACCTCTCCACTGGTCATGACACGCCCCTGACCGTATCTTTAAACTTCCCACTGAACCTCTCCACTGGTCATGACACACCCCTGACCGTATCTTTAAACTTCCCACATAACCTCACAACCGGCCATGACATAGAAAGACGCCCCTGATCGTCCCAGTTATATTTCAGATGACTTGACTTAACCTATGAACTTTGACCCTCGATGACTAGTTGTCCGTCTCTTGCAGATGCTCGGCAACTCTCTGATAATCTTGAATGGCGTGTACATCATGTGCACTGTGCTCTATATGAGTTACCTAATGCACAAGTAAGTTTTAGGTTTTACACACGTTCTTGTGAGAAGTATGTGCTAGATTTTACACACGTTATTGTGAGAAGTAGGTGTTGGATTTTACACATGTTCTTGTGAGAAGTTAGTTTGTGTTATTTTTTACACACGTTCTTGTGTGAAGTAAGTGTTAGATTCATTACACTTTTTTACACGTTCTTGTGTGAAGTAAGTGTTAAATTCTATACACTTTTTTACACACGTTCTTGTGTGAAGTAAGTGTTAGATTCATTACACTTTTTTACACGTTCTTGTGTGAAGTAAGTGTTAGATTCTATACACTTTTTTACACACGTTCTTGTGTGAAGTAAGTGTTAGATTCTATACACTTTTTTTACACGTTCTTGTATGAAGTAAGTGTTAGATTCTATACACTTTTTTACACACGTTCTTGTGTGAAGTAAGTGTTAGATTCTATACACTTTTTTTACACACTTTCTTGTGTGAAGTAAGTGTTAAATTCTATACACTTTTTTACACACGTTCTTGTGTGAAGTAAGTGTTAGATTCTATACACTGTTTTTACACACTTTCTTGTGTGAAGTAAGTGTTAGATTCTATACACTTTTTTTTACACACTTTCTTGTGTGAAGTAAGTGTTAGATTCTATACACTTTTTTTTACACACGTTCTTGTGTGAAGTAAGTGTTAGATTCTATACACTTTTTTACACACGTTCTTGTGTGAAGTAAGTGTTAGATTCTATACACTTTTTTACACACGTTCTTGTGTGAAGTAAGTGTTAGATTCTATACACTTTTTTTACACACGTTCTTGTGTGAAGTAAGTGTTAGATTCTATACACTTTTTTACACACGTTCTTGTGTGAAGTAAGTGTTAGATTCTATACACTTTTTTACACACGTTCTTGTGTGAAGTAAGTATTAGATTCTATACACTTTTTTACACACGTTCTTGTGTGAAGTAAGTGTTAGATTCTATACACTTTTTTACACACGTTCTTGTGTGAAGTAAGTGTTAGATTCTATACACTTTTTTACACACGTTCTTGTGTGAAGTAAGTGTTAGATTCTATACACTTTTTTTTTACACGTTCTTGTGTGAAGTAAGTGTTAGATTCTATACACTTTTTTCACACTTTCTTGTTAAGTCTCTTTAACCATAAAGTGATGTGATATAAGATCAACAAATATTTGTTAAAATTGGATGGGGTGAGTGGGTCGGTTAATATAATTTTATTTAAAAAATGGACTGTCCTTTCATGACGAACCTAGGAACCCCTTCACCCTGCCGTTGGTAGCTCTTGTGTCCGGCTTTGTGGTGCTGATTGAGGTGAACATCATCAACATCTATATGGCACCATTCTCGCACATCAACGAGGAGTCGAAGAGAACGCTGAAAGATAAAATCAGTCATGTGTACGCTATAGACGACAGCACCGTGTTCTCAGTCACATACGACATCATCTCTATATGGGTGAGTCGACAGTGCTGACATACGACATCATCTCTATATGGGTGAGTCGACAGTGCTCACATACGACATCATCTCTATATGGGTGAGTCGACAGTGCTCACATACGACATCATCTCTATATGGGTGAGTCGACAGTGCTCACATACGACATCATCTCTATATGGGTGAGTCGACAGTGCTCACATACGACATCATCTCTATATGGGTGAGTCGACAGTGCTCACATACGACATCATCTCTATATGGGTGAGTCGACAGTGCTCTGTATATGTGGAGCTGATAAATGCTGTACGGGTTTATATATGCAAGTGCTAAAGGGTATGTGTTTATATATGTACGTTCCAGGTGTTGTATGTGTTTATATATATATATATATATATATATATATATATATATATATATATATATATATATATATATATATATATATATGTGTGTGTGTGTGTGTGTGTGCTAGGTGCTAAATGTGTTTATATATGTAAGTGCTAGGTGCTGTATGTGTTTATATATGCAAGTGCTAGATGCTGTGTGTGAGTCACTCCCACCCTGTCAACTAATAGATAACTTTTAGTCCTACCATCCTGTTGACTTTTAGCTTCAGTCATACCATCCTGTTGACTTTAAGGTTCAGTCATACCATCCTGTTGACTTAGCTTCAGTAATACCATCCTGTTGACTTTTAGCTTGTCATACCATCCTGTTGACTTTTAGCTTGTCATACCATCCTGTTGACTTAGCTTCAGTCATACCATCCTGTTGACTTTTAGCTACAGTCATACCATCCTGTTGACTTAGCTTCAGTCATACCACCCTGTTGACTTATAGTCATACCACCCTGTTGACTTTTAGCTTCAGTCATACCATCCTGTTGACGTCTAGCTTGTCATACTATCCTGTTGACTTTTAGCTTGTCATACCATCCTGTTGACTTTTAGCTTCAGTCATACCATCCTGTTGACTTAGCTTCAGTCATACCATCCTGTTGACTTAGCTTCAGTCATACCATCCTGTTGACTTTTAGATTCAGTCATACCATCCTGTTGACATAGCTTTAGTCAAACCATCCTGTTGACTTTTAGCTTGTCATACCATCCTGTTGACTTAGCTTCAGTCATACCATCCTGTTGACTTTTAGCTTGTCATACCATCCTGTTGACTTAGCTTCAGCTATACCATCCTGTTGACTTTTAGCTTGTCATACCATCCTGTTGACTTCAGTCATACCATCCTGTTGACTTCAGTCATACCATCCTGTTGACATAGCTTCAGTCATACCATCCTGTTGACTTAGCTTCAGTCATACCATCCTGTTGACTTTTAGCTACAGTCATACCATCCTGTTGACTTAGCTTCAGTCATACCACCCTGTTGACTTATAGTCATACCACCCTGTTGACTTTTAGCTTCAGTCATACCATCCTGTTGACGTCTAGCTTGTCATACTATCCTGTTGACTTTTAGCTTGTCATACCATCCTGTTGACTTTTAGCTTCAGTCATACCATCCTGTTGACTTAGCTTCAGTCATACCATCCTGTTGACTTAGCTTCAGTCATACCATCCTGTTGACTTTTAGATTCAGTCATACCATCCTGTTGACATAGCTTTAGTCAAACCATCCTGTTGACTTTTAGCTTGTCATACCATCCTGTTGACTTAGCTTCAGTCATACCATCCTGTTGACTTTTAGCTTGTCATACCATCCTGTTGACTTAGCTTCAGCTATACCATCCTGTTGACTTTTAGCTTGTCATACCATCCTGTTGACTTCAGTCATACCATCCTGTTGACTTCAGTCATACCATCCTGTTGACATAGCTTCAGTCATACCATCCTGTTGACTTCAGTGATACCATCCTGTCTCAGGGCCAGTGTTGTGGTATCATTGACCAGTACGACTACCAGACCCTGACGCTAAGGTACATCCAGAGGGACGCTAACTCTGTCGTCAGGCAACTTCAGGTCAGTTTTGTGGGTCAAACAGGGTCAGGTCAGTTTTGTGGGTCAAACAGGGTCAGGTCAGTTTTGTGGGTCAAACAGGGTCAGGTCAGTTTTGTGGGTCAAACAACTTCAGGTCAGTTTTGTGGGTCAAACGGGTTCAGGTCAGTTTTGTGGGTCAAACAACTTCAGGTCAGTTTTGTGGATCAAACAACTTCAGGTCAGTTTTGTGGGTCAAACAAGTTCAGGTCAGTTTTGTGGGTCAAACAAGTTTAGGTTAGTTTTGTGGGTCAAACAACTTCAGGTCAGTTTTGTGGGTCAAACAACTTCAGGTTAGTTTTGTGGGTCAAACAACTTCAGGTCAGTTTTGTGGGTCAAACAACTTCAGGTCAGTTTTGTGGGTCAAACAACTTCAGGTCAGTTTTGTGGGTCAAACAGGGTCAGGTCAGTTTTGTGGGTCAAACAACTTCAGGTCAGTTTTGAGGCTCAAACAACTTCAGGTCAGTTTTGTGGGTCAAACAAGTTTAGGTGGGTTTTGTGGGTCAAACAACTTCAGGTCAGTTTTGTGGGTCAAACAACTTCAGGTCAGTTTTGTGGGTCAAACAAGTTCAGGTCAGTTTTGTGGGTCAAACAACTTCAGGTCAGTTTTATGTGTCAAACAACTTCAGGTCAGTTTTGTGGGTCAAACAACTTCAGGTCAGTTTTGTGGGTCAAACAACTTCAGGTCAGTTTTGTGGGTCAAACAACTTCAGGTCAGTTTTATGGGTCAAACAACTTCAGGTCAGTTTTGTGGGTCAAACAACTTCAGGTCAGTTTTGTGGGTCAAACAGGGTCAGGTCAGTTTTGTGGGTCAAACAACTTCAGGTCAGTTTTGTGGGTCAAACAACATCAGGTCAGTTTTGTGGGTCAAACAACTTCAGGCAAGTTTTGTGGGTCAAACAGGGTCAGGTCAGTTTTGTGGGTCAAAGAGCGTGAGGTCATTTTTTGGGTCTAATCAAAGTTCAAATCTAATACACCAATTACTGACACTAATTAAAGTTTAATTCTAATAAACCAATCAACTCTAATCAAAGATCGATTTTAATAAATTCGCACTTATGACAGCTCGGGTCTAATACAAAATCAATTTAAAACGGCCACCTGACCCTGAGATCAATGTTTAAATTATTGTTGAGATTGAGATCAAAGTAAAAATGATTGTTCAAATTGAGATCAATGTAAAAATGATTGTTGACATTGAGATCAATGTAAAAATGATTGTTGACATTGAGATCAATGTAAAAATGATTGTTGACATGGAGATCAATGTAAAAATGATTGTTGACATTGAGATCAATGTAAAAATGATTGTTGACATTTAATTTTAGGTCCCGCCTACCTGTTGCAAGAGCGAGGTCGTTAAAGAAGGGTTAAGGAAGGTGCATGAGTGCGCGGAGGCTTCGGAGGGAATTTATACTGTGAGTGTTACCGTAGAGACTTGATGGTTGCTATGACTACAGCAACCGTAATTAACCACCGTAATTTTAAGCTATGCTGACGTTGGCCGGCCAATGCACACATTGCCCATTATCACCTCTCAGTGACCGTTTAAAGTCCGAAAGTTTTTTGATTTCGGACTTGGCCAGCCAGTCCGCGGACTGGCTAAAGGTAACCGGCTAAAGTCCGAATTAGATCTTGGCCAAATTTTAAATGATTGTATACAGTTATTACCATCAGATCATATAATTGAATATTAATTAAAGTAAATAACAGAAACGCTGTTACATGGTACTGTATAGCTGGCTCTCTCGCGCCCCCCCCCCTCACCCACAGGAAGGCTGTTACATGGTAGTGTACAGTTGGCTAGGGCTATATTGAACCGTTTCTCTCCCCCCCCCCTTCCCACAGGAAAGCTGTAACATGGTACTGTACAGTTGGCTTGTGCTATATTGAACCGTTTCTCCCCCCCCCCTCCCACAGGAAGGCTGTTACATGGTACTGTACAGTTGGCTAGTGCTATAGTGAACCGTTTCTCCCCCCCCCCCTCCCACAGGAAAGCTGTTACATGGTACTGTACAGTTGGCTAGTGCTATAGTGAACCGTTTCTCCCCCCCCCCCTCCCACAGGAAAGCTGTTACATGGTACTGTACAGTTGGCTAGTGCTATATTGAACCGTTTCTCCCCCCCCCCCCTCCCACAGGAAGGCTGTTACATGGTACCGTACAGTTGGCTAGTGCTATAGTGAACCGTTTCTCCCCCCCCCCCCCTCCCACAGGAAGGCTGTTACATGGTACTGTACAGTTGACTAGTGCTATATTGAACAGTTTCCCCCCCCCCCCTCCCACAGGAAGGCTGTTACATGGTACTGTACAGTTGGCTAGTGCTATATTGAACCGTTTCTCTCCCCCCTCCCACAGGAAGGCTGTTACATGGTACTGTACAGTTGGCTAGTGCTATATTGAACCGTTTCTCTCCCCCCCCCCTCCCACAGGAAGGCTGTTACATGGTACTGTACAGTTGGCTAGTGCTATATTGAACCGTTTCTCTCCCCCCCCCCCTCCTCCCACAGGAAGGCTGTAACATGGTACTGTACAGTTGGCTAGTGCTATATTGAACCATTTCTCTCCCCCCCCCCCACGGGAAGGCTGTTACATGGTACTGTACAGTTGGCTAGTGCTATATTGAACCATTTCTCTCCCCCCCCCCCCCCCCACGGGAAGGCTGTTACATGGTACTGTACAGTTGGCTAGTGCTATATTGAACCGTTTCTCTCCCCCCCCCCCACCACAGAAAGGCTGTTACATGGTACTGTACAGTTGGCTAGTGCTATATTGAACCGTTTCTCTCCCCCCCTCCCACAAGAAAGCTGTTACATGGTACTGTACAGTTGGCTAGTGCTATATTGAACCGTTTCTCTCCCCCCCCTCCCACAGGAAGGCTGTTACATGGTACTGTACAGTTGGCTAGTGCTATATTGAACCGTTTCTCCCCCCCCCACCACAGAAAGGCTGTTACATGGTACTGTACAGTTGGCTAGTGCTATATTGAACCGTTTCTCTCCCCCCCTCCCACAAGAAAGCTGTTACATGGTACTGTACAGTTGGCTAGTGCTATATTGAACCGTTTCTCTCCCCCCCCTCCCACAAGAAAGCTGTTACATGGTACTGTACAGTTGGCTAGTGCTATATTGAACCGTTTCTCCCCCCCCCCCCTCCCACAGGAAAGCTGTTACATGGTACTGTACAGTTGGCTAGTGCTATATTGAACCGTTTCTCCCCCCCCTCCCACAGAAAGGCTGTTACATGGTACTGTACAGTTGGCTAGTGCTATATTGAACCGTTTCTCCCCCCCCCCCCTCCCACAGGAAGGCTGTTACATGGTACTGTACAGTTGGCTAGTGCTATATTGAACCGTTTCTCCCCCCCCCTCCCACAGGAAGGCTGTTACATGGTACTGTATAACTGGCCCTCCCCTCCTCCCACAGGAAGGCTGTTACATGGTACTGTACAGTTGGCTAGTGCTATATTGAACCGTTTCTCTCCCCCCCTCCCACAGGAAGGCTGTTACATGGTACTGTACAGTTGGCTAGTGCTATATTGAACCGTTTCTCCCCCCCCCTCCCACAGGAAGGCTGTTACATGGTACTGTACAGTTGGCTAGTGCTATATTGAACCGTTTCTCCCCCCCCCTCCCACAGGAAGGCTGTTACATGGTACTGTACAGTTGGCTAGTGCTATATTGAACCATTTCTTCCCCCCCCCCCCACCACAGGAAGGCTGTTACATGGTACTGTACAGATGGCTAGTGCTATATTGAACCGTTTCTCCCCCCCCCCTCCCACAGGAAGGCTGTTACATGGTACTGTACAGTTGGCTAGTGCTATATTGAACCGTTTCTCTCTCCCCCCCCCCACCACAGAAAGGCTGTTACATGGTACTGTACAGTTGGCTAGTGCTATATTGAACCGTTTCTCCCCCCCCCCCTCCCACAGGAAAGCTGTTACATGGTACTGTACAGTTGGATAGTGCTATATTGAACTGTTTCTCCCCCCCCTCCCACAGGAAGGCTGTTACATGGTACTGTACAGTTGGCTAGTGCTATATTGAACCGTTTCTCCCCCCCCCTCCCACAGGAAGGCTGTTACATGGTACTGTGCAGTTGGCTAGTGCTATATTGAACCGTTTCTCCCCCCCCCCCCCTCCCACAGGAAGGCTGTTACATGGTACTGTACAATTGGCTAGTGCTATATTGAACCGTTTCTCTCTCCCCCCCACCACAGAAAGGCTGTTACATGGTACTGTACAGTTGGCTAGTGCTATATTGAACCGTTTCTCCCCCCCCTCCCACAGGAAGGCTGTTACATGATACTGTACAGTTGGCTAGTGCTATATTGAACCGTTTCTCTCTGCCCCCCCCCCCCACCACAGAAAGACTGTTACATGGTACTGTACAGTTGGCTAGTGCTATATTGAACCGTTTCTCCCCCCCCTCCCACAGGAAAGCTGTTACATGGTACTGTACAGTTGGCTAGTGCTATATTGAACCGTTTCTCTCTCCCCCCCACCACAGGAAGGCTGTTACATGGTACTGTACAGTTGGCTAGTGCTATATTGAACCGTTTCTCTCTCCCCCCCACCACAGAAAGGCTGTTACATGGTACTGTACAGTTGGCTAGTGCTATATTGAACCGTTTCTCCCCCCCTCCCACAGGAAGGCTGTTACATGGTACTGTACAGTTGGCTAGTGCTATATTGAACCGTTTCTCTCTCTCCCCCCCCCCCACCACAGGAAGGCTGTTACATGGTACTGTACAGTTGGCTAGTGCTATATTGAACCGTTTCTCCCCCCCCCCCTCCCACAGGAAGGCTGTTACATGGTACTGTACAGTTGGCTAGTGCTATATTGAACCGTTTCTCTCTCCCCCCCCCCCCACCACAGAAAGGCTGTTACATGGTACTGTACAGTTGGCTAGTGCTATATTGAACCGTTTCTCTCTCTCCCCCCCCCCCTCCCACAGGAAGGCTGTTACATGGTACTGTACAGTTGGCTAGTGCTATATTGAACCGTTTCTCTCCCCCCCCCCCCCACCACAGGAAGGCTGTTACATGATACGTTATAACTGGCCCTCCCCTCCTCCCACAGGAAGGCTGTTACATGGTACTGTACAGTTGGCTAGTGCTATATTGAACCGTTTCTCTCCCCCCCTCCCACAAGAAAGCTGTTACATGGTACTGTACAGTTGGCTAGTGCTATATTGAACCGTTTCTCTCCCCCCTCCCACAAGAAAGCTGTTACATGGTACTGTACAGTTGGCTAGTGCTATATTGAACCGTTTCTCCCCCCCTCCCACAGGAAGGCTGTTACATGGTACTGTACAGTTGGCTAGTGCTATATTGAACCGTTTCTCCCCCCTCCCACAGGAAGGCTGTTACATGGTACTGTACAGTTGGCTAGTGCTATATTGAACCGTTTCTCTCCCTCCTCCCACAAGAAAGCTGTTACATGGTACTGTACAGTTGGCTAGTGCTATATTGAACCGTTTCTCTCCCCCCCCCTCCCACCACAGGAAGGCTGTTACATGGTACTGTACAGTTGGCTAGTGCTATATTGAACCGTTTCTCTCCTCCCCCCCCCTCCCACAGGAAGGCTGTTACATGGTACTGTACAGTTGGCTAGTGCTATATTGAACCGTTTCTCCCACCCCCCCCCCCCTCCCACAGGAAGGCTGTTACATGGTACTGTACAGTTGGCTAGTGCTATATTGAACCGTTTCTCTCCCCCCCTCCCACAGGAAGGCTGTTACATGGTACTGTACAGTTGGCTAGTGCTATATTGAACCGTTTCTCCCCCCCCCCCCTCCCACAGGAAGGCTGTTACATGGTACTGTACAGTTGGCTAGTGCTATATTGAACCGTTTCTCCCCCCCCCCCTCCCACAGGAAGGCTGTTACATGGTACTGTACAGTTGGCTAGTGCTATATTGAACCGTTTCTCTCTCCCCCCCCACCACAGGAAGGCTGTTACATGGTACTGTACAGTTGGCTAGTGCTATATTGAACCGTTTCTCTCTCTCCCCCCCCCCCCTCCCACAGGAAAGCTGTTACATGGTACTGTACAGTTGGCTAGTGCTATATTGAACCGTTTCTCTCTCCCCCCCCCCCACCACAGGAAGGCTGTTACATGGTACTGTACAGTTGGCTAGTGCTATATTGAACCGTTTCTCCCCCCCCCCCCTCCCACAGGAAGGCTGTTACATGGTACTGTATAACTGGCCCTCCCCTCCTTCCACAGGAAGGCTGTTACATGGTACTGTACAGTTGGCTAGTGCTATAGTGAACCGTTTCTCCCCCCCCCCCTCCCACAGGAAGGCTGTTACATGGTACTGTACAGTTGGCTAGTGCTATATTGAACCGTTTCTCCCCCCCCCCCTCCCACAGGAAGGCTGTTACATGGTACTGTACAGTTGGCTAGTGCTATATTGAACCGTTTCTCTCTCTCCCCCCCCCCCCCCACCACAGGAAAGCTGTTACATGGTACTGTACAGTTGGCTAGTGCTATATTGAACCGTTTCTCTCTCCCCCCCCCCACCCACAGAAAGGCTGTTACATGGTACTGTAGAGTTGGCTAGTGCTATATTGAACCGTTTCTCCCCCCCCCCCTCCCACAGGAAGGCTGTTACATGGTACTGTACAGTTGGCTAGTGCTATATTGAACCGTTTCTCTCTCTCCCCCCCCCCCCCACCTCAGGAAGGCTGTTACATGGTACTGTACAGTTGGCTAGTGCTATATTGAACCGTTTCTCCCCCCCCCCCCTCCCACAGGAAGGCTGTTACATGGTACTGTACAGTTGGCTAGTGCTATATTGAACCGTTTCTCTCTCTCCCCCCCCCCCCCACCACAGGAAAGCTGTTACATGGTACTGTACAGTTGGCTAGTGCTATATTGAACCGTTTCTCTCTCCCCCCCCCCACCCACAGAAAGGCTGTTACATGGTACTGTACAGTTGGCTAGTGCTATATTGAACCGTTTCTCCCCCCCCTCCCACAGGAAGGCTGTTACATGGTACTGTACAGTTGGCTAGTGCTATATTGAACCGTTTCTCTGTCTCCCCCCCCCCCCACCTCAGGAAGGCTGTTACATGGTACTGTACAGTTGGCTAGTGCTATATTGAACCGTTTCTCCCCCCCCCCCCTCCCACAGGAAGGCTGTTACATGGTACTGTACAGTTGGCTAGTGCTATATTAAACCGTTTCTCCCCCCCCCCTCCCACAGGAAGGCTGTTACATGGTACTGTACAGTTGGCTAGTGCTATATTGAACCGTTTCTCTCTCCCCCCCCCCCCACCACAGGAAGGCTGTTACATGGTACTGTACAGTTGGTTAGTGCTATATTGAACCGTTTCTCTCTCTCCCCCCCCCTCCCACAGGAAGGCTGTTACATGGTACTGTACAGTTGGCTAGTGCTATATTGAACCGTTTCTCTCTCCCCCCCCACCACAGAAAGGCTGTTACATGGTACTGTACAGTTGGCTAGTGCTATATTGAACCGTTTCTCCCCCCCCCCCCTCCCACAGGAAAGCTGTTACATGGTACTGTACAGTTGGCTAGTGCTATATTGAACCGTTTCTCTCTCTCCCCCCCACCACAGGAAGGCTGTTACATGGTACTGTACAGTTGGCTAGTGCTATATTGAACCGTTTCTCTCCCCCCCCCCCACCACAGGAAGGCTGTTACATGATACTGTATAACTGGCCCTCCCCTCCTCCCACAGGAAGGCTGTTACATGGTACTGTACAGTTGGCTAGTGCTATATTGAACCGTTTCTCTCTCTCCCCTCCCCCCCTCCCACAGGAAGGCTGTTACATGGTACTGTACAGTTGGCTAGTGCTATATTGAACCGTTTCTCCCCCCCCTCCCACAGGAAGGCTGTTACATGGTACTGTACAGTTGGCTAGTGCTATATTGAACCGTTTCTCTCTCCCCCCCCCCACCACAGGAAGGCTGTTACATGGTACTGTACAGTTGGCTAGTGCTATATTGAACCGTTTCTCTCTCTCCCCCCCCCCCCCACCACAGGAAAGCTGTTACATGGTACTGTACAGTTGGCTAGTGCTATATTGAACCGTTTCTCTCTCTCCCCCCCCCCACCACAGAAAGGCTGTTACATGGTACTGTAGAGTTGGCTAGTGCTATATTGAACCGTTTCTCCCCCCCTCCCACAGGAAGGCTGTTACATGGTACTGTACAGTTGGCTAGTGCTATATTGAACCGTTTCTCTCTCCCCCCCCCCCACCACAGGAAGGCTGTTACATGGCACTGTATAGTTGGCTAGTGCTATATTGAACCGTTTCTCCCCCCCCCTCCCACAGGAAGGCTGTTACATGGTACTGTACAGTTGGCTAGTGCTATATTGAACCGTTTCTCTCTCTCCCCCCCCCCCCCCCCACCACAGGAAGGCTGTTACATGGTACTGTACAGTTGGCTAGTGCTATATTGAACCGTTTCTCCCCCCCCCCCTCCCACAGGAAGGCTGTTACATGGTACTGTACAGTTGGCTAGTGCTATATTGAACCGTTTCTCCCCCCCCCCCCTCCCACAGGAAGGCTGTTACATGGTACTGTACAGTTGGCTAGTGCTATATTGAACCGTTTCTCCCCCCCCACCACAGGAAGGCTGTTACATGGTACTGTACAGTTGGCTAGTGCTATATTGAACCGTTTCTCCCCCCCCCTCCCACAGGAAGGCTGTTACATGGTACTGTACAGTTGGCTAGTGCTATATTGAACCGTTTCTCTCTCCCCCCCCCCACCACAGGAAGGCTGTTACATGGTACTGTACAGTTGGCTAGTGCTATATTGAACCGTTTCTCCCCTCCCCCTCCCACAGGAAGGCTGTTACATGGTACTGTACAGTTGGCTAGTGCTATATTGAACCGTTTCTCCCCCCCCCCCTCCCACAGGAAGGCTGTTACATGGTACTGTACAGTTGGCTAGTGCTATATTGAACCGTTTCTCCCCCCCCCCTCCCACAGGAAGGCTGTTACATGGTACTGTATAACTGGCTGTTGCCGTACACTAACGGCTACTCATTAATGGTCATCGTTCAGTTGATTGACATCACCATCCACCTCATGCTGTACAAGAAATCCATCAAACAGACGCAGGAGGAACATTCTATCGTTATAGAGTAAGTTGTAGCCCATTCCATTGTTATAGAGTAAGTTTATAGACTGTAGCCCATTCTATTGTTATAGAGTAAGTTGTAGCCCATTCCATCGTTATAGAGTAAGTTTATAGACTGTAGCCCATTCTATTGTTATAGAGTAAGTTGTAGCCCATTCCATCGTTATAGAGTAAGTTCATAGACTGTAGCCCATTCCATCGTTATAGAGTAAGTTGTAGCCCATTCTATCGTTATAGAGTAAGTTTATAGACTGTAGCCCATTCCATCGTTATAGAGTAAGTTGTAGCCCATTCCATTGTTATAGAGTAAGTTTATAGACTGTAGCCCATTCCATCGTTATAGAGTAAGTTGTAGCCCATTATATCGTGATAGAGTAAGTTGTAGCCCATTCCATCGTTATAGAGTAAGTTTATAGACTGTAGCCCATTCTATCGTTATAGAGTAAGTTGTAGCCCATTCTATCGTTATAGAGTAAGTTGTAGCCCATTCTATCGTTATAGAGTAAGTTCATAGACTGTAGCCCATTCTATCGTTATAGAGTAAGTTGTAGCCCATTCTATCGTTATAGAGTAAGTTCATAGACTGTAGCCCACTCCATTGTTATAGAGTAAGTTGTAGCCCATTCTATCGTTATAGAGTAAGTTGTAGCCCATTCTATCGTTATAGAGTAAGTTGTAGCCCATTCCATCGTTATAGAGTAAGTTGTAGCCCATTCTATCGTTATAGAGTAAGTTGTAGCCCATTCTATCGTTATAGAGTAAGTTCATAGACTGTAGCCCACTCCATTGTTATAGAGTAAGTTGTAGCCCATTCTATCGTTATAGAGTAAGTTGTAGCCCATTCTATCGTTATAGAGTAAGTTGTAGCCCATTCCATCGTTATAGAGTAAGTTGTAGCCCATTCTATCGTTATAGAGTAAGTTGTAGCCCATTCTATCTTTATAGAGTAAGTTCATAGACTGTAGCCCATTCTATCGTTATAGAGTAAGTTTATAGACTGTATCCCATTTTATTGTGATAGAGTAAGTTGTAGCCCATTCTATCTTTATAGAGTAAGTTCATAGACTGTAGCCCATTCCATATTTATAGAGTAAGTTGTATCCCATTCTATCGTTATAGAGTAAGTTCATAGACTGTAGCCCATTCTATCTTTATAGAGTAAGTTGTAGCCCATTCTATCGTTATAGAGTAAGTTGTAGCACATTCTGTCTTTATAGAGTAAGTTCATAGATTGTAGCCCATTATATCTTTATAGAGTAAGTTGTAGCCCATTCTATGGTTATAGAGTAAGTTCATAGACTGTAGCCCATTATATCGTTATAAAGTAAGTTGTAGCCCATTCTATGGTTATAGAGTAAGTTCATAGACTACAGCACATACCGTTTATAGAGCAAGATCAGGCACATTGCGCCACATAAAAACTAGTCTGTCAACTTGCAAAACTAGCCTGCCAACAACTCTGGCTTGGACCTATAAAGCCTATATTTCTTTATGTAGACCCAACACAATCACTTGATACAGAACTAAATACAAACACATGAATGATTTGAAATATTTTTTTCCTTAATGAGATCTTTTAATTGTTTTGCTTTAATAACTTTATAGACGTCCACCTGAGGAAGACGAATAACCACCCACATCAAATTTTTAAAATAAACTCTTTATGGGCCAGTCAATGCTCCATTTAGGATTGAGTGTAATCTTAATCGGAACGGGAATCAACGAACGCGTCATTTTAATCCAAGTAGGAACCAGCCAACTTGCGGTTTTGACCCTAATAAGAATGAGTCAACACATTGTCTTAATCTTAATAGGAATTAGCCAACACCTGGTATTAACCCAAATAGGAATTAGTCAACTCCTGGTCATGAACCAAGTAGGAATTAGCCAACTCGTGAAATTAGCCCAAATAGGAATTAGCCAACTCCTGAAATTAGCCCAAATAGGAATTACCCAACTCTTGGTCTCTACCCAAGTAGGAATTAGCCAAGACCTGGCATTAACCCAAGTAGGAATTAGCCAAGACCAGGCATTAACCCAAGTAGGAATCAGCCAAGACCTGGCATTAACCCAAGTAGGAATCAGCCAAGACCTGGCATTAACCCAAGTAGGAATTAGCCAAGACCTGGCATTAACCCAAGTAGGAATTAGCCAAGACCTGGCATTAACCCAAGTTGGAATTAGCCAAGACCTAATTGTATCCTACTGTAAACTTGGCTCAGTTGAGAACTTGTTTCCTTGTTAATGTGTTCATGTCTTTTCTTTTCTCTCTTTTTGATCTGTAATTGATTTTTTAAAAAAATTAAACTTTAAAAAAGAAAGAAACAAAATGTGTTAATAATTCATCTGAATGTTTTTGTTGTGTAAGTGAATGTGTGCTGTGTTTACAGTGCCGGGCGCCAGGTTATTTAGCGCCCTAGGCAAAACTTATTATAACGCCTTCTTCACACACATTAATTACTAAGACATATGTATAAGAAGAAAATTAATTAAAAGTGGCATATTAGTTTATTATCAATTGCATACACGGTATACGTAGACATCAAAATTAAATTTTACTTGCCTCCTTCGTCTCAAAAGTGAGTACTAATTCCTTCAATTCCAGTTTGTAAACGTAATTACATTTTATTGAAATTGTTGCTAACTCCACGAGTCTACTTTGTACTTTACAACATAGCCCCCCCCCCCCCATTTAGAAAATATTAAGTGCTCCCCCCCCCCCCTCCAAAGTCTGGAAAAAAAACACTAAAAAAAATTTCTTGTAGTGTTGGGCTCACTGCAGACCTCCCAAGGTGAGTTCCAAAACGGAACTTACCTGTTTTAACCTTCTGTCTTTAGTTATACTTGTAAAATGTTTATATTGTGTGATTATGTAACGATTTTTTTTTGTTTTTGAAAAATAAAAGGTTATAAATTTGATAGATTCCAGCCTAAAATTGTTATATATGAAACCTTTAGGAGAGGGGAAAAATATGAAAAGACAATTAGATGTTTAATTTACGACAAAGACTGTTTGTCTACTAACATTAAGTATTGCAATCTACGACGGCTACTGATGTAGGCCTATTTGTTTTTCAACTCAATAATGCAAAAAACACCTACCAAACTATTTTGTTTAGAACTTAAGCTCTGTATAATTTTAAAAATAGCAAATAATAACTTAAAGTTGTATTTATATGTTAGCGGTCGACCTAAGGTGCAGGAATTTGATATAATGAATATAAAGTTAAGCAACGAATAGGGCTGGTAAGTAGGTCATCAACCAGTTCTATGGCTCATGCAGTTTTTGTTGAGCCGTAGAACTGGTTGGTGACCTACTTACCAGCCCTATTATCTCCTATTTGAAAATCCAAATACCAAAATTTTATTCAAGGGAAATAACTTTTACAAGAATAGCTAAATTAATCAAGTGTAACTAAGACATGTTTGAAAAACACAATAAAACGCTGTAAATTTCATTACCTAATAATTATAATAAATTTTTTATAATAACTATGTAAACCTGTAAAAACAATATATTAAACCTATTGAATACTTAACTGTAGGTTTTGTTTGAAAGTCTAAAAACGGTAGCTTTATTATAACATACTTCTATTAAATTTTGATGACATACATTTAATTGCGGTGTACTGATAGTCACATTTGCATCATATTTTGGTTACCCTAATTAGGGACGTCTTTCTCAAAAATCAAACACGGTTAACTGTTTTAGACATTGCTATAATTATTGATTAAATATAAAAAAAAATAAAGTGGAAAAACGAAGTATACGGTTAGTTATAAATTCCATCCTGTTTAATCTATATATATAATTCTCTTCTGGGAGACGCTAGAAAACAGGCTGTAAGCGCGCCTTCCTCTCTAGGCATATCTCTATTACCCCCCCCCCCCCCCCCATACCCACATGGTCTGGTGAGCTGTGGTTCACGCTAAATGTTTACAAGCGTAGAGACGGGTTTAGTGACGGCTATTAGGGGCAGATAATTTAGTTTGAAAATATTTTAAACTTAGGGTAGCTAACTAAGAGGAGGCTGCTTTCACGAGGAGGGGGGGGGGGGTTGGGGGGAAAGGAGGGTTTTAGTGTTTTAAAGCAAATATATTTTCAGTGGCAGCATTAGTACTGTCGAATTCACAAATTATGAATTACTGAAAAGTAAAAAAAAACCACCTAAATAGCGGCGTATGATACGTCGCGTGTCGGCTCGTAGTATTTATTAATGGTGTTGTAATATAGATTCCTAAAAAAAAAAAACAAGATTTTTCAATTAGAAAACGCCTACCTTTCTTTGTAGTGTGTTCCGTACTGAATTGAAAACATCTAACTTACGATAAACTCGACTACTCGGTGTACTCTACTACATTCACAACACATATCAAACTTCGATACCTAAACATAACTAGACTCGATGCTCCAGAACTACGACACCAACTCGTTTAACTTCACCAAGCTCTACAAACGGTACTCCCAATGAACAACGATTTCACTGGACCTACTACTACACTTTAACAGTCAATGTAATTCGATACCTTAATACCACAAGAATCAATACTCCCGAACTCCAGAACTACGATACGTCATCACCTGCATTCTCATTTCTCTATTACCAATCAAATTCCACTAGACCTTCAACTACAAAAGAGCCGAATAAAAATTATGACACTCTAACACTTCGATACTTTATATCTACGAAACCATATCAGCAACAGCCTTCCGCCGCTACTCCCAAATCTAAACAATTCATCAAAACTTACCAAACAAGTACAATACTTTGAACACCCCGTCATTACAAAACTCTGTACACCAGGACAGATTTCTAATTCAAAGTCAGAGAAAAAGAGACTTACAAGCCTTATTAAAATTAAATAACCGTTTGAAATATTCGAAATTTATATTACGAACTTATTTAATCGTTTTCTACATCAATTATGTGCCACCAAATTTAAAAGGCAGAGTGACTGGTAAAAAGCGCCCCGACCTTTCCAAATTAGGGAGATGGGGTTGCATTTTGCGCCCCCCTTAGGGATGGCGCCCTAGGCGACCGCCTAGTTCGCCTTAGAGGTGGCACCGGCCCTGTGTGTTTATCTACGTATTTTAACAAGTCTGTGTACAAAAAGAGACTAAAAAAAAACAGACAAAAATGTCTGCTCCGGTTGAAAAGTATTAATATTAAAGCTTTAAACAATTAGCATGTAAAATCTGCAAGACAAAATTTACAAATGCAGAAAACTTGAAAGTCTTACTTTAACTTTGAGGCTACCTTTCTGTTTACTTTACCTTTCTGTGTGATTTTTGAAAGAATACCTATACAATACAAATAATGATCGGCAATACAATTGACAATCATTACTTATGTGCTATTATCGATTCCCGTTTGTGTCCAAGACACATGGGGTAGAGGAAGTAGAGTTGTTTCCCTAATGTGTGTCAGGTACCAATTAGAGCTGGGTGGACTCGGGGATGTCTTGAAGTATTGTGTCCGAACCGAGATCTGAACTCGAGACCTTCATGCTAGCCTTCAAACGCTCTACCACTCGAGCATTCGACCACACCTATTTTTTTAAAATAATAAATTAATCTTTTTTTTTTGTGGCGCTTGAAAAAAAATGTTTTAATAATGTTTACCGTTTCTTTAGGTAAGAATTAAAAATACAATAAAACATCAATACATTTTTAGTTCTTCCGACAAATGTCTCTTTTTACTTTCTCGTATACAGAATATAGAAAAAGTATTGAAATCAGTGGGAAAAAAAGTAAATATTTGTTTAGATTTAAAAAAAAAACAACTCGATTGTGTACAAGAACTACACCGAATGTGTATATATATTCGCACTACAAGATACAACATATATGCGCACTACAAGATAAAACATATATGCGCACTACAAGATTAAACATATATGCACACTACAAAATAAAAAGTACATATGCGCACTACATGAAAAAAAAGGAAATTTCTGTAGATAAACTGTATTTTACTTTCAATGAACGTCTATCTATAATTAAATATTTAATATGATACAATATATTATCTTATAGGAGATTTCTATAAAGGCAGTGTAAAAATCTTCCTAGATCTATCTTACAAAACAGTGTAAGATTCGCTAGTAGTAGAGAAATTACAAAACAGTGTAAGATTCGATAGTAGTAGAGAAATTACTAAAACGGTGTAAGATTCGCTAGTAGTAGAGAAATAACTAAAACATTGTAAGATTCTCTAGTAGTAGAGAAATAACTAAAACAATGTAAGATTCGCTAGTAGTAGAGAAATATCTAAAAAAAACTGTGTAAATTTATTTAGTGTTACAGGAATATATAAAAACAGTGTATGATTCTATTGTGGTAGAAGAATATATATAAACAGTGTAAGAATCTTCCTGGATCTACCTTGTATCTACAAACTGTCTAACAATCTCTAGTTGTAGAGAAATTACTAAAAACAGTGTAAGATTATCTAGTAGTAGAGAAATATCTAAAAACAGTGTAAGATTCTATTGTGGTATATATATATATATATATATATATATATATATATATATATATATATATATATATATATATATATATATATATATATATATATATATTTAAAACCAGTGTAAGATTCTATTGTGGTAGTGATATATCTAAAAACAGTGTAAGATTCTATTGTGGTAGTGATATATCTAAAAACAGTGTAAGATTCTATTGTGGTACAGATATATCTAAAAACAGTGTAAGATTCTATTGTGGTAGTGATATATCTAAAAACAGTGTAATATTCTATTATGGTAATGATATATATAAAAAAAACAGTGTAAGATTCTATTGTGGTACAGATATATCTAAAAACAGTGTAAGATTCTATTGTGGTAGAAATATATCTAAAAACAGTGTAAGATTCTATTGTGGTACAGATATATCTAAAACAGTGTAAGATTCTATTGTGGTACAGATATATCTAAAAACAGTGTAAAATTCTATTGTGGTAGAGATAGATCTAAAAACAGTGTAAGATTCTATTGTGGTACAGATATATCTAAAAACAGTGTAAGATTCTATTGTGGTAGAGATATATCTAAAAACAGTGTAAAATTCTATTGTGGTAGAGATAGATCTAAAAACAGTGTAAGATTCTATTGTGGTACAGATATATCTAAAACAGTGTAAGATTCTATTGTGGTAGAGATATATCTAAAACAGTGTAAGATTCTATTGTGGTACAGATATATCTAAAAACAGTGTAAGATTCTATTGTGGTACAGATATATCTAAAAACAGTGTAAGATTCTATTGTGGTACAGATATATCTAAAAACAGTGTAAGATTCTATTGTGGTAGTGATATATCTAAAAACAGTGTAAGATTCTATTGTGGTACAGATATATCTAAAAACAGTGTAAGATTCTATTGTGGTACAGATATATCTAAAAACAGTGTAAGATTCTATTGTGGTAGTGATATATCTAAAAACAGTGTAAGATTCTATTGTGGTACAGATATATCTAAAAACAGTGTAAGATTCTATTGTGGTAGAGATATATCTAAAAACAGTGTAAGATTCTATTGTGGTAGAAATATATCTAAAAACAGTGTAAGATTCTATTGTGGTAGAGATATATCTAAAAACAGTGCAAGAAATTTTTGTCAGGTCTGGAAAAGTAAACAATGTCGGTGAGTGACCCCTCCAAACTCTCACGTCCAAACGACAACTTTGATTCAGCAGACGACTCCAGAACTCACCAGAGCTTCAACGGCGTGCATTCAAAACGTGAGCTCCTCAACTACGTCATTAGGGGGAGGTTGTATTTTAGTTCTGCAGACGCAAGTTCTGAAGGGGCTTCACCCTTTAGATCCCAGCGTCGTGTGCTCCCCTCACAGGTTCCAGAACTGTCTACAGACGCAAGTTCTGCAGGAGCCACACCTCGCAGGAGCCATATCAAAGGTGGCGCCGGGCCCAAGTCTCGACCAACAGGGAGCCGCTTGCGGCCCTTGAGCCGGAGCCAGGTAGCCGACCGGAGAAAAGTAGCCACGGAACTCGTCGGTCGGGAAAATGTAGCCACTGACGTCATCAGGGCGATGGTGGACGCTGACGTCATCAACCGGACAGAAATAGACACTGACGTCATCAATCGGACAGAAATAGCCGCTGACGTCATCAACCTAACTGAAGTAGCCCCTGACGTCTCTATTTCCCCATGCTGTGACTATGAACAAGAGTTCTCGGTACCTACAGTGACGGATCCCATGTCAGTTGGTTGTCATGACAACAGTCCAGTCGGGCTGCAACATAGCGGCGACCGAAGTAGAAAACAGACAGTGCTGCACAGAAAAAACAAAGCTCTCCGGGTGAACAGGAACAATAACAAAGGTAAACGAATTTACAATAACAAAGGTAAACGAATTTACAATAACAAAGGTAAACGAAATTACAATAACAAAGGTAAGCGAATTTACAATAACAAAGGTAAACGAATTTACAATAACAAAGGTAAACGAATTTAGAATAACAAAGGTAAACGAATTTACAATAACAAAGGTAAACGAATTTACAATAACAAAGATAAAAGAATTTACAATAACAAAAGTAAACGAATTTACAATAGCAATAAACGAATTTGCAATAACAAAAGTAAACGAATTTACAATAACAACAAACGAATTTACTGTAAAAATAAAAAAAAAAAACAGCGCCTCATTTTAGCAATAAAGTCACGATATTGCCGTCATTAATAATAATTATTGACTACGATAACGAACTCCCACGATATAACTGTCATTAACGGTTGTCGCTAACCAAATTTCCCAGATGATGATGAGAAGGGGAGCGAGGTGGCGGAGGACGCAGACGATGACCTCAAGGAGGAGGAGGAGGCCAAATCTTGTCTGGACATTTTACTCCTGGTCTGGCACATCTCGCTAGTGGTAGGTCAAAGGTTAGAGGTCAGAGGGTGCCCGGTTAAAAAAAACAACAACAACCTCCACGTTGTCCAGTAGTCGGGGTTATTGTTCAGAGGTTAAAGTAGGAGGAGGGGGGGGGTGTGATTGTGGGTTAATATCGAGGGATGTTATTAGTTGGGATGGGGGGGGAGAGGTTATCGTCGTGGAGGGGTGACCGTGGTGTTATTGTCGGAAGCAGCGAGGGGGGAAGGGTTAATGTGCGAAAGATATTTGTCCAGTAGCCAGTTCTGGGACTATTTTATGTAAGCTGTTTTGTATGTATTTTGTAGCTGTTTTGTAGATTAAAGTGCAAGAGCATTGGTACATATTTATAAGGTACTTTCTATGGTGTTTGATATGGGTTTTTAAGAAATTGCGTCAGGTTTTTAAAAAAATAGTTTTTGATATATTTTGTAACGTGTTTTAAAATGTGTACTATAGGAAGTTATATAAGGGGTCATCCATAAATGACGTCACGCTTTTTTTTTACGCTTTTTACCTCCCCCCTCTCCTCCGTCACAAAAAGCCAGACCCCCCCTAAAATGACGTCACACATCAGCCTACACCCCCCCCCCCCCCCTCAAAATTGCAGTTGAATCTTTTTTTAAACATCGATATTTTTCTAAAATCTTGTCTGAACTCTGTCAAAATAGAGTATTTTAATCAATTATTATTACAATTTATTAAATCAGTTTTCTAAAACGCGAAATAACGTCTAAAATTCGTTCTCTAACATTGCTTTTTTTATAATGCAAAAGTGTGACGTCACACCATCTGAACCCCCCCCCCCTTTTCCCCTCATCACACACCGTCACAAAATTTCGGTCCCCCCCTCCTCCCCCCTACGAGTGTGACGTCATTTATGGACGACCCCTAAGGTATTTTATAAGGTGTACTGTAGGAAGTTTTATAAGGTATTCTATAAGGTGTACTGTAGAAGTGACGGTAAAGTATTTTATAAGATTCTTGTGAAATATCGTAAAATGTACCCCGGTAGTAGTGAAAATGTGAATTTTTAGAAAAAGGCATCCTAATATATAAATCCCCACGTTCGCACATCTCTCTCTCTCTCTCTCTGTCTGTCCGCAAAATATTTTCGCCGGACATCACGTCAGAATCGGCAGCGATATATGAAGAACTTTTTACGGACTTTTGTTGAAAATAATATTTTAGATGTTTTAAATGTATAACCACAATTTTAGTTAAAGAAGAAAAATAAAAATTAAAGGCGTATTCGAATGTAGAGAAACAGTATTATTTATGCAACCGGAAAAGCATTAATATATGTGAAAAAGAACGCATGAAACTGTGACGTCACTATTGCTTATACATTAACTAATGACGTCATCTGCCGTGTTTAGAATAAAAAGAAATGAACTATTTCATTCAAATTTGATTTAGATCTACGTACACTATGAAATGTATACAATACAATTTTTCCGGCCTAAACTCATAAAATGTATTTTATGTATTTGGATTCTAGATCTAGAGATTCTAGATCTAGACTAAATCTAAATCTACGCAATAACTAGATCTAGACGTAGACGCTAAGATCTAGATCTAGATTTAGACTCTAACTTCACTAAAATCAATTCCAAAAATAAATTTCTATATTAGGACTAAACTATTTCAAGACTTATTTATTTTATACAAAATCTTTGTTTGGAACTGGCTAATTTGGGATAAAAAAATTAATTTGAAAGAATAGGCATATTCGCGTAAGTTAAGATTTTAAAATACGTGTTTCATTCTCCGTATATTATAAGGTGCCTAAATAGCGGAGATGTTAGTGTACATTTAACCACGCAGGTGGTGCGGGTTCGAGACACACCAAGTCAACTTGGTTAATGTATTTTTTTTAATTATGCTCGGGCTTAACTTAAAAAAAAAAATTCTTTTAGGAATCTAGATTGTCGGGTGTCCGATAGGGCACTTCCCGGCGCCGCAGGCGCTTCAAATTTGGCAGGACCTTGCCTTGGGACGACAGAACACGGGGGCCGGTTGGCCGAAAAGTCTACGATGAGGGGGTCAAAACTGACCTCGACTGACCGGTACCTTATATTAGTTATAAATTTAAAAAAAATGTCCACGGAGGAACCTCTTCATAACTCTTGAGGTCGTAGACCGACCCTCGGGCGAATTAATTAAGCATTCAAATTCTCAATGTTTTCGAAAGCCTAAGCGAAGCTGGGCAGCATGCCTAGTCTGTAATAAACGGGGATGAAATATTGTTTAAAGACATTGACGTGAGTGCAACATATAGAAATCAAAATGCTTTGTTTTAGAGTACCGCGGCCAATACAACTCCATCTTAAACACTAATTTGGCGTTGTTATTGTTTTTCTAACGCAGACTCATGCTATCGAGCATCTTATATCCTCAGACTATGATTTTTATCTTGTGATGTTATGGTGTATTCTCAGACTATGAGTTTTATCTTGTGATGTCATGGTGTATCCTCAGACTATGAGTTTTATCTTGTGATGTCATGGTGTATCCTCAGACTATGAGTTTTATCTTGTGATGTGATGATGTATCCTCAGACTATGAGTTTTATCTTGTGATGTCATGTTGTATCCTCAGACTATGAGTTTTATCTTGTAGTGTCATGATGTATCCTCAGACTCTGAGTTTTATCTTGTGATGTCATGATGTAGGCCTATCCTCAGACTATGAGTTTTATCTTGTGATGTCATGATGTATCCTCAGACTCTGAGTTTTATCTTGTAGTGTCATGATGTATCCTCAGACTCTGAGTTTTATCTTGTGATGTCATGATGTAGGCCTATCCTCAGACTATGAGTTTTATCTTGTGATGTCATGATGTATCCTCAGACTCTGAGTTTTATCTTGTAGTGTCATGATGTATCCTCAGACTATGAGTTTTATCTTGTTATGTTGTGTTGTATCCTCAGACTATGAGTTTTATCTTGTGATGTGATGATGTATCCTCAGACTATGAGTTTTATCTTGTGATGTCATGTTGTATCCTCAGACTATGAGTTTTATCTTGTAGTGTCATGATGTATCCTCAGACTCTGAGTTTTATCTTGTGATGTCATGATGTAGGCCTATCCTCAGACTATGAGTTTTATCTTGTGATGTCATGATGTATCCTCAGACTATGAGTTTTATCTTGTGATGTCATGGTGTATCCTCAGACTATGAGTTTTATCTTTTGATGTCATGGTGTATCCTCAGACTATGAGTTTTATCTTTTGATGTCATGGTGTATCCTCAGACTATGAGTTTTATCTTGTGATGTCATGGTGTATCCTCAGACTATGAGTTTTATCTTGCTTATCGTCGGGGTCATCATGAGATTCCACTTCACCTCCATCGTGATGAGCTCCGTCCAAAAACTGGAGAGTTACGAGAACTACCGCCAGTTTGTGCGCTTTGAGTCTGCGCCGAGGGAGTTGGTGTTTGGTGACCTTGTACCGGTGAGAATTGTTTGACCTTTAGCCAAATGTTCAGGTGAGAATTGTTTGACCTTTGGCCAAATGTTCAGGTGAGAATTGGTTGACCTTTTGCCAAATGTTCAGGTGATAAATGTTTGACCTTTAGCCAAATGTTCAGGTGAGAATTGGTTGACCTTTAGCCAAATGTTCAGGTGAGAATTGGTTGACGTTTTGCCAAATGTACAGGTGAGAATTGGTTGACATTTGGCCAAATGTTCAGGTGAGAATTGGTTGACCTTTAGCCAAATGTTCAGGTGAGAATTGGTTGACCTTTAGCCAAATGTTCAGGTGAGAATTGTTTGACGTTTGGCCAAATGTTCAGGTGAGAATTGGTTGACGTTTTGCCAAATGTTCAGGTGAGAATTGTTTGACGTTTGGCCAAATGTTCAGGTGAGAATTGTTTGACCCTTGTCCAACTGCTCAGGTGAGAATTGTTTGACCTTTGGCCAATTGTTCAGGTGAGAATTGTTTGACGTTTTGCCAAATGTTCAGGTGAGAATTGTTTGACCTTTGGCCAAATGTTCAGGTGAGAATTGGTTGACCTTTAGCCAAATGTTCAGGTGAGAATTGGTTGACCTTTAGCCAAATGTTCAGGTGAGAATTGTTTGACGTTTGGCCAAATGTTCAGGTGAGAATTGGTTGACGTTTTGCCAAATGTTCAGGTGAGAATTGTTTGACGTTTGGCCAAATGTTCAGGTGAGAATTGTTTGACCTTTGGCCAATTGTTCAGGTGAGAATTGTTTGACGTTTTGCCAAATGTTCAGGTGAGAATTGTTTGACTTATGGCCAAATGTTCAGGTGAGGATTGTTTGACGTTTGGCCAAATGTTCAGGTGAGAATTGTTTGACCTTTAGCCAAATGTTCAGGTGAGAATTGTTTGACGTTTAGCCAACTGTTCAGGTGAGAACTGTTTGACCTTTGTCCAAATGTTCAGGTGAGAATTGTTTGACGTTTAGCCAACTGTTCAGATGAGGATTGTTTGACGTTTGGCCACACAGGCGAGGGTAGTTTTATAACATTGCATTACGTTTACATATTAATAAAATGATCAAAGTAAATAAATCTTCACTGATTGCTATTGTTCTCAATAGTCTCTAAAGTAACATTTTGTCTACTCTAGCTGGCCTAGCAGCCCCCTCTCTTCCTCTCTATCACTACCACCCCCAAATGGTGTGGTGAGCTGTGGTTCACGCTAAATGTTTACAATCGTAGAGCCGGGTTTAGTGACGGCTATTAGGTGCAGATAATTTAGTTTGAAAAGATTTTAAACTTAGGGAAGGTAACTAAGAGGAGGCTGCTTTCACGGGGGGGGGGGGGGGGGGGGTGTAGGGTATGGGTTGGGGTTGGGGGAAAGGAGGGTGGGGATTTTTGTCCTTAACGACCTACTGATAGTGTTTTAAAGCAAATATTTTCAGTGGCAGCATTGGTACTGTCGAAATCACAAATTATGAATTACTGAAAAGTAGAAAATAAAAAAAACTAAATAGCGGCGTATGATACGCCGCGGGTCGGCTCGTAATTTTAATGCTTCTAAAAGGTTTTTTTTAATACTCTTTTTTTTATTTTTATTTACAGGTGCTTGGTAACTCACTCATTATTTTGAACGGAGTTTACATTATGTGTATGGGTGTCTACATGAGCTTTCTGAAGCACAGGTGAGGGTCGTATGGCGACATGACCGAGACGGCCTACATTGAATATATGACTTGTAACGACAGATAGATGACTTCTAACGACAGATAGATGACTTCTAACGACAGATAGATGACTTCTAACGACAGATAGATGACTTCTAACGACAGATAGATGACTTCTAATGACAGATAGATGACTTCTAACGACAGATAGATGACTTCTAACGACAGATAGATGACTTCTAATGACAGATAGATGACTTCTAACGACAGATAGATGACTTCTAATGACAGATAGATGACTTCTAACGACAGAAATATGACTTCTCACGACAGATAGATGATTGCTAACGACTCATAGATGACTTCTAACGACTAATACATGATTGCTAGCGACTGAGAGATGACTGTTGACGAGTAATATATAACTCCTATGAAAATGTATATGACTGTGGACTTGCAAGTGATACATGAGTTCTGGTGAATAATATATTACTGTTAACATTTGATATGTAATTTCTAGTGAAGTAGTTGAATGCTAAGATTTGTTAAATGACTTCTTGCAAGAAATATATGACTGCTTTTAAATATTTAAGTGTTAGATGACTTCTTTGAAGAAATATATGACTGCAATTAACTAATTAATTGTTATATGACTGCTTGCAAGAAATATATGACTGCTATTAAGTGTTATATGACTTTTACGAGAGTTGCATGACTGACTGAAAGCAATGAAAAAATTGACTGCTCGCTGGCAGTACATGACTAAAGCGTTAAATAAAGACTTCAAGCTAACAATCACGAAAACTGGTCTAGCGATAGAGCAAGCACTTGCTTACCCCAAAAGGTACGAGTTCGGAGCCTAGTCTCTGATGCGCCAAATGTTCCAATAAAGATGGAAGCATCGTATTCCGTTCCTATCTTCCTGAACAATAAACACAGCTGTACACATTAATGAGCTTATACCGGAGATAACGGAGAGAGAGGGGAGAGAGAGAGAGAGAGATAGAGAGATAAATCTATATATATAATTTTGTCACGCAGCTTAGCCACCACCCTCATCCCCACCTGTCAGGTGAGCTGTGGTTAACCCCGAATGTTTACAATCGTAGAGCCGGTTCGAACAAGTGACCGCTATTAGGGGCAGATAATTTAGTTTTTAAACGATTTGAAACTAAGGGGAGATAACAAGTTCTGCTTGGTATTTTCATTGTAGTCTGTAAACGGCTGCTTTCACTGGGCGGGGTAGGGTGGGGTGGAAGGGGGTAGTGGGGGAGGAAGGGGGGGGGGGGGAGTGTCGAATTCACAAATTATGAATTGTTGATAAGTAAAAAATAAAACAACTAGATAGCGGAGTATGCTACGTCGCGGGTCAGCTCGTATACTATATTTGTTGTACTAACGTGTTGATGTTTTTACCCGCCCCTCCCCCAGGAGCCCCTTCACCCTCCCCCTGGTGAGCCTGGTGTCCGGGGTGGTGATCCTGTTCGAGGTGAACATCATCAACGTCTACATGTCCCCCGAGTCAATGGCTAATGAGGAGGCCAAGAAGACCCTCAAAAACAAGATACAGACCATGTACACCATAGATGACAGCTCGGTGTTTTCTGTGACATATGACATCATATCGATATGGGTGAGTCTCTGCCGATGTCATGTAGGTGTCATGGGCGAGTGTTATGTCATGAGTTATGTCTATATGATTGAATGCTGGGCTGTTTATATGTATTAGCAGGCATCTGTATATTACGCTGTGTTGGGATATGTGAGGGATTAAGGTTTTCAAGCAATCGGCCTTAGAGCAATCGGCCTTAGAGCTATCGTCCTTAGAGCTATCGTCCTTAGAGCAATCGGCCTTAGAGCAATCGGCCTTAGAGCTATCGGCCTTAGAGCTATCGGCCTTAGAGCGATAGGCCTTAAAGCATTCGACCTTAGAGCAATCGGCCTTAGAGCTATCGTCCTTAAAGCTATCGGCCTTAGAGCTATCGTTCTTAGAGCAATCGGCCTTAAAGAATTCGACCTTAGAGCAATTGGCCTTAGAGCTATCGGCCTTAGAGCAATCGGATGTAGAGCAATCAGCCTCAGAGCAATCGGCCTTAGAGTAATCGACCTTAGAGCTATCGGCCTTTAGAGTAATCGGCCTTTATGCCCATGCCTCTGAGCTAACACCCACCCTTGATCCCAGGGCAAGTGTTGCGGCATCATAGAACAGTACGACTTCCAAGACGTTGTGCTTAAGTCCGTCAGGACGGAGGACAGTGAGCAACGACTGCAGGTAAAGTTTGCTTCGTGGTCAAGTTTGCGTCGTGGTCAAGTTTGCTTTCTGTCACATTGAGGTAAAGTTTGCGTCGTGGTCAAGTTTGCGTCGTGGTCAAGTTAGCTTTCTATTGCATCGTGGTCAAGTTTGCTTTCTGTCACATTGAGGTAAAGTTTGCATCGTGGTCAAGTTTGCTTTCTGTCACATTGAGGTAAAGTTTGCATCGTGGTCAAGTTTGCTTTCTGTCACATTGAGGTAAAGTTTGCATCGTGGTCAAGTTTGCTTTCTATCACATTGAGGTAAAGTTTGCATCGTTGTCAAGTTAGCTTTCTATTGCATCGTGGTCAAGTTTGCTTTCTATCACATTGAGGTAAAGTTGCATCGTGGTCAAGTTTGCTTTCTGTCACATTGAAGTAAAGTTTGCATCGTGGTCAAGTTTGCTTTCTATTGCATCGTGGTCAAGTTTGCTTTCTATTTCATTGTGGTGAAGTGTGCTCTCTCTTGCATCGTGGTAAAGTTTGCTTTCTATAACATTTAGGTAAAGTTAGCTTTCTATTGCATCGTGGTAAATTTTTTTTTTACGAGCTTTTACTTAAAATAAATATTTAATAAAAATCTTTGTAATAACAAGCCTTTATATGCACTGAAAATGAAGAAATAAAACTAATTTGCTTTCTTTAATAAAAGCTTTGGTCGCTAAAATATGTAAAAGATCTTATGAGCGAGTTTGTTTTCTAAACTTATTTTCAGTGTACCGCCCACATATTGCATTTACCATAACTGGTACCGCCCATATATTACCATTACCATAACTGGTACCGCCCATATATTACCATTACCATATTACCATCGCCCACATTACTATTGCAGGTACCGCCCAAATGTTACCATTACAATTGCAGGTACCGTCTACATGTTACCATTACCATAACTGGTACCGCCCACATTACTATTGCAGGTACCGCCCACATGCTACCATTACTATTGCAGGTACCGCCCACATGCTACCATTACTATTGCAGGTACCGCCCACATGTTGCCAACGAGAGGTTTTTAAAGCCGGGATTCCTAAAGTGATGGAATGTGCCGTGACGGCAGAAAATATTTACACGGTCAGTTGTTTATTTATTCTTGGTGTACTACAGTGTCCCAGTTGTTTGTTTATTCTTGGTATACTACAGTGTCCTATCTCAGTGTCGTCTAAGTGGGCCAGGGTAGACCATCAGGCAAGGGGAGATTATTTATAGTTGTCTACTCTTTTGTAGGGGGCAGTTGTCAATGAAAAAAACGTTTAAAAAACAAGACACATATTCTTTAAGAAAGGAGTGAAACGGGGCGGAGGAGGAAAGATGTATTTTGTAAACTGCGACAACACAGCGTCTTGAGATTCTGAAGACTCGGAGATTCTAGACTGTAGAGACTCAGCATCCCATACGTTTCATCGCACACCAACACACATACATACACACACACACCTATACAGATACACCTACACACACACTCACACACACAAAACGGATAAACAACATCAGCTGGCGAACAACGCCTTCCACACACAATTAATACTCCTCACAACCCCCCGAAAATTTCAAGTGCCCCCCCGGAGAAAAAAGTCTGGAAGAAACACTGCCACCCACACACAGGCAACGCTCCCCACACGCAAACAGCCCCCCCCCCCCCCTCCCCGGACTAACAGACCATTTATTCCTCCACTCCCCCTCCCCAGCAAGGCTGTTACGTCATGTTGAACCAGTGGCTCCTCTACCACTAACCTCCCCTCCCCTCCCCAGCAAGGCTGTTACGTCATGTTGAACCAGTGGCTCCTCTACCACTAACCTCCCCTCCCCAGCAAGGCTGTTACGTCATGTTGAACCAGTGGCTCCTCTACCACTAACCTCCCCTCCCCAGCAAGGCTGTTACGTCATGTTGAACCAGTGGCTCCTCTACCACTAACCTCCCCTCCCCTCCCCAGCAAGGCTGTTACGTCATGTTGAACCAGTGGCTCCTCTACCACAGCAACAACTACTCTCTGGTCGTCATCGTCCGTCTCATCGACGTCTGCATCCACCTGATGCTCTACAAGAGACAGATCCGTGCCGAGCTCGTCTCGCACTCCAGCATCTTACTGGCGTAGGTCGAGTAGAGTTGGGCGGGGGGAGTAGGTCAAGTAGAGTTGGGCGGGGGAGTAGGTGGAGTAGAGTTGGGGGGGTAGGTCAAGTAGAGTTGGGCGGGGGGAGTAGGTGGAGTAGAGTTGGGGGGGGGGGGTAGGTCAAGTAGAGTTGGGCGGGGGAGTAGGTGGAGTAGAGTTGGGGGGGGGGGGGGGTAGGTCAAGTAGAGTTGGGCGGGGGGAGTAGGTAGAGTAGAGTTGGGCGATGGGGAGTAGGTCGAGTAGAGTTGGGCGGGGGAGTAGGTCGAGTAGAGTTGGGCGGGGGAGGGGGGTAGGTCAAGTAGAGTCGGGCGGTGGGGGGGGGAGTAGGTTAGGTAAAGTTTGATGTGAGTAGGTAAAGTAGAGTTTGGTGGAGTAGGTCAAGTAGAGTTGGGCGGGGATGTAGGTCAAGTAGAGTTGGGCGGGGATGTAGGTCGAGTAGAGTTGGGCGGGGGAGTAGGTCAAGTAGAGTTGGGTGGGGGAGTAGGTCAAGTAGAGTTGGGCGGTCGAGTAGGTCAAGTAGAGTTGGGCGGGGGGGTAGGTCAAGTAGAGTTGGGCGGGGGCTAGGTCAAGTAGTGTTTGGTGGAGTAGGTCAAGTAGTGTTTGGTGGAGTAGGTCAAGTAGAGTTGGGCGGGGAGTAGGTCGAGTAGAGTTGGGCGGGGATGTAGGTCAAGTAGAGTTGGGCGGGGATGTAGGTCGAGTAGAGTTGGGCGGGGGAGTAGGTCAAGTAGAGTTGGTTGGGGGAGTAGGTCAAGTAGAGTTGGGCGGTCGAGTAGGTCAAGTAGAGTTGGGCGGGGGAGTAGGTCGAGTAGAGTTGGGCGGGGGGGGGGGGGTAGGTCAAGTAGAGTTGGGCGGGGATGTAGGTCAAGTAGAGTTTGGTGGAATAGGTCAAGTAGAGTTTGGTGGAGTAGGTCAAGTAGAGTTGGGCGGGGATGTAGGTCAAGTAGAGTTGGGCGGGGATGTAGGTCGAGTAGAGTTGGGCGGGGGAGTAGGTCAAGTAGAGTTGGGTGGGGGAGTAGGTCAAGTAGAGTTGGGCGGTCGAGTAGGTCAAGTAGAGTTGGGCGGGGGGTAGGTCAAGTAGAGTTGGGCGGGGGCTAGGTCAAGTAGTGTTTGGTGGAGTAGGTCAAGTAGAGTTTAGAGTTGTAGGTCACGCAGTTTTGTCGGGGAGTAGGTAAGTAGTGTTTTGGGGAGTATGGTTTTGGAGCGTGGAGTTCAAGTAGAGTTTTGGGGAGTAGGTCAAGTAGAGTTTGGGGAATAGATTAAGTAGAGTTTTGGGGAGTAGGTAAGTAGAGTTTTGGGGAGTAGGTAAGTAGAGCTTTGGGGAGTAGGTAAGTAGAGTTTTGGGGAGTAGGTAAGTAGAGTTTTGGGGAGTAGGTAAGTAGAGTTTTGGGGAGTAGGTAAGTAGAGTTTTGGGGAGTAGGTAAGTAGAGTTTTGGGGAGTAGGTAAGTAGAGTTTTGGGGAGTAGGTCAAGTAGAGTTTGGGGAATAGATTAAGTAGAGTTTTGGGGAGTAGGTAAGTAGAGTTTTGGGGAGTAGGTAAGTAGAGCTTTGGGGAGTAGGTAAGTAGAGTTTTGGGGAGTAGGTAAGTAGAGTTTTGGGGAGTAGGTCAAGTAGAGTTTGGGTGAGTATGGTTTTGGGGAGCAGTTTCAATAACGTTGAGGGGAGTTAGACAAAAGAGTTTCTTTGAGTAAGTCTAGAGCTTGAAGTAAAAAGTAGGCTTGTTTTAAGATACATGAGAGTATTAGATCTTTTGTGTAAGGCAGAAGATTAGATCAAGTAGATTAGTAGATTAGCTCTGTTAATTGGTAGCAAGAAATATCAAGTCAGTTATGTAGTAGACATTATCTCACGTTAATCCTCTTAATCTACAGACGCCCGAAAGATATTTTGTCCGACTTATCTCTACGCGAGTAACTCTCACGGATAGGCCTACAGCTAGCTAGCCAATAGTTGGATGTCCTACAGCTAGCTAGCTAGCCAATCAAGGGTAGTCCTACAGCTAGCTAGCCAATAGCTGGATGTCCTACAGCTAGCTAGCTAGCCAATCAAGGGTAGTCCTACAGCTAGCTAGCCAATAGCTGGATGTCCTACAGCTAGCTAGCTAGCCAATCAAGGGTAGTCCTACAGCTAGCTAGCCAATAGCTGGATGTCCTACAGCTAGCTAGCTAGCCAATCAAGGGTAGACCTACAGCTAGCTAGCCAATAGCTGGATGTGCTAAAGCTAGCCAGCTAGACAATCAAGGGTAGTACTACAGCTGCTAGCTAGCCAATCAAGGGTAGTCCTACAGCTAGCTAGCCAATGGTTGGATGTGCTGAAGCTAGCCAGCCAATCACGGGTAGGTCTACAGCTAGCCAGCCAATCACGGGTAGGTCTACAGCTAGCCAGCCAATCACGGGTAGGTCTACAGCTAGCCAGCCAATCGCGGGTAGGTCTACAGCTAGCCAGCCAATCACAGGTAGCCTTACAGCTATGAAGCAGCCACTTCAATGCCAGGGTACAAAGACAAGATGAAGTCAGGCCTTAACCAATCAATGACGACACGTGATTTGTATCGTCTGACATCGTTTGTTAATCGTTTGGCTTTGTTGAAAAACAATTTGTGTTGATCGATTTTTATTTTATTTTTTAATTTAAATATGAGAAATATGATTGGAAATAATATCTTGATAGAATGTCGGTGATAAAAAAAAGTTGAAATTGTTAAAAAGTCAATAAACACGTGTTAAAAGTAATTATATTTAATTTCAAGGCCAGTTTCTTTAATTATGTGTATACAATGTGCTGTGGCGTCGCTAAGATGGTATCCAACCCCATCCCCAATAATGTGAGGGGGGGGGGTGAGGTAAAATATGCCAAGGAACTTGATAGTACAGATACATCGGTAGTTGATTCTAGGGAACAAAAATTACAAATAGTTCAGTTTTTTTCTCGTATTTTTAGTTTACAAAATTCTGCTTCTTCTTTTTCTGCGTTCTCAATTTTAGTTTTGGAAGATATCCCCCCCAACACAATTAAGTATAAAGTGTCAACTGGTTATGCGCCATCGAGGCCATTGACTCCGATTTCAGCCTGCTTCAGTGGCGTAGCGACCCTTCCCGGCGCCCGGGGACAAACTTTTCGATTTGCACCCCCCTCTCGAGATTTCGATTTGCACCCCCCCCCCCTCAAACTTTCGATTTCCAACCCCTCAAACTTTCAATTTCTCCAACCTATTTTGGCGCCCCCTAAGGTCGGCGCCCGGGGACATATGTCCCCCCCCCCGCCCCCCCCCCCCCTCGCTACGCTACTGGCCTGCTTTTCTTTTTGGATTTGCTTCTATAGCCTTTGTCCAACCAAGAACAATCTACAAGGCAGCAGTTGTTTGATTTTGGAGGTGTCTCTCCTAGAAGAGTGGCTGTCCCCAGCTATTGAGCCTCATTTACCCGAGGGTTCGAACTCGAGACTTTTTGCTTTAGCAACCATGAGCTTTTACCCACTCGACCACGCCGACAATGAAATTAAACTGTTTGGGTTGTTAGTTTGTAGTTCTGATGTAATGACCCGATTTTCTGTATTTTCCGCCTGTAACTTTAATGACCGGATTTTCAGCATTCTGCCTGTAATAACCGTATTTTTAATATTTTGGCTGTAATGACCGGGTTTTTAGTCTTCTGTCTGTAATGATCGGCTTGTTAATTTACATTCATTAGTATGCTACCCGTGGTACTGTAAGTGTTGCTACCCCGCACGTGAAAGGTAAAAAAATGGTATTTGTTCAAACCGGAAGTGCTCCAGGGGTCCAGGTTTAAATACTGCGGGCGGAGTGAAGATTTAACCCAGGACAAACACTGTTTAAATATGTATTTGTGTGACAGCCGGCATTGTCCGGGTAATGGCGCCATTGTTGTCGTGTCAAAGGGGACAACGACTGGTGTGGGTGGCGGCAAGGGGAAGCCAAGATGTTCAATGGCCGTGACGTCATGAAATGTACACTCAACTTTTTTTTTAATAGCTTGCCATTGACGACAGTAAGACGACTGGGGTTGTGTCAGGTCTAAGGGGGTCGATGCCGGCTAGTCTAAGGGGTCCATGCCGACAGGTTTAAGGGGGGTTGATGCCGAAAAGGTTAAGGGGTCGATGTAGCCAAATCTAAGAGGTCGATGTAGCCACGTCTAAGGGGTCGATGTAGCCAAATCTAAGGGGTCGATGTAGCCAAGTTTAAGGAGTCAATACCGACAAGTTTAAGGGATCGATGTCGGCAGATCTAAGAGGCCCATGCCGCCAGGTCTAATAGGTCGATGCGGTATCGATGTCAATGTTAAGATTTTGCATTTAGTTGTAACAAATAAAACTCTTTCAAGAGAACGAAGGGGCACCATTTAAAACCAATGTAAATTTATGTAAATACTTTTTAAAAAAATGAACCCGAATCAGCTACACTACATATTTAGAACAGGGATGAGGAAGTGACGTATTATGTGATCCAGTTTAAAAGGAGCCATCAGTAAAAGAAACATACCTGGATGGTCGAACATTTTTGAATATGTTTTTACCAAGATGACTCCGAGATTTCTTGAACGACCAAAGAAAGTTATTTTAATTTTCTTAATTTCAGTTAATAATTATTATAATTAATTGTTATTTGTTATTATAAAGGGTATTTTTTTTCTAATTTTTAATTTACTTATTTCAATTCTTTCGGGTTCGGTCACCGCTCTCTTTCGCAAAAGCACGAATTCTAAAAAACATGAGCATGTTTCTCAAATCATATTTTTTAAATAATCTAACCATTGTGTACATCAAATTTGTTTCCTTCTCACATGTTTCTATATATAACGACCATTCACAAAAGTCTGCCCCCTCTCCTCTATGATATATATTAGCTTGTCTACATATTACATGTTCCCTCCTGGCCAGATTTCTATGATGACCTTAAGTATTTTGTTAGAACGTTGCCAGGAAAGATCTTCAACGAGGGAAAACAATATAAACAAATTTATTTATGGGATCAAAAGCAAGGTCAATAAAACTAAATAAAAAATCTGGAATTATTTTTTGTTTTTCAAGAAAATTGTGTGTATGCGTTAATTACATTTAAAACACAAACATATTTACACGTGGATTAAGATTTACCTGACATGCGTATGACATACATACACAATTAGAACAGGTTTAGGAAAGCTTTGAGAGAAGACAAATATTTTCAAGCATGAGTGTGTATATACGCTAAGGGAAAGAACCCAGTATTTGATAAGAACCAGCGGAGGGATCAACCGTTTGCAATTTTTTCTTGTCTGAACCGTCTTAACACATTTTAGACACCGTGTATGGAGTTAAATATTTGTTTTTTTTTAACTTTTAAAAATAGTTATACTATGGTAGATTATTCAGCGGTTACGCTAGGATTGTAAGGCTAGATATCTATTGTCTGAAGCCGTATGTCAGATGAGTGGAGAGAAAAAATGAATAAAAACGTTTTAACATTTTTTTATGTAATAATGCACTAAAAAGAAGAAAATGAATTATTTTCTTTAAAATCAGTCCATCCATCCATCCATCCATCCATCCATCCATCCATCCATCCATCCATCCATCCATCCATCCATCCATCCATCCATCCATCCATCCATCCATCCATCCATCCATCCATCCATCCATCCATCCATCCATCCATCCATCCATCCATCCATCCATCCATCCATCCATCCATCCATCCATCCATCCATCCATCCATCCATCCATCCATCCATCCATCCATCCATCCATCCATCCATCCATCCATCCATCCATCCATCCATCCATCCATCCATCCATCCATCCATCCATCCATCCATCCATCCATCCATCCATCCATCCATCCATCCATCCATCCATCCGTCCGTCCGTCCATCCGTCCGTCCATCCATCCGTCCGTCCGTCCGTCCGTCCGTCCATCTGTCCGTCCGTCCGTCTGTCCGTCCGTCCGTCCGTCCGTCCATCCGTCCACCCACCCACCCACCCACCCACCCACCCACCCACCCAAACCCACCCACCCACAAACCCCACCCACCCACCCACCCGTCCATCCATCCATCCACCCACCCACCCACCCAAACCCACCCACCCACCCATCCATATTTCAATCTCTACATTTACTCATTAAATCTTACCTTATTCCACCCCCCCCCCACTCCCCAAACACACACCAATGCTCCCCTTTAAAAAAAAATTTCTCTCTTCTGCCATCTAACGATTACACCGATATTTTTTTTTTGTATTCTTATTCATCAAGCAAGTTTTATACACCACACACGTACACACACACACGCACCCACACACAGTTGCTGCACGTAAAATTTAAATTTGCCCTCATCTTCATCAAAACTTCACACCAACTGAACCATATCAGCCCCGCCCACCTCCCCCTTTAAACACCACCCTCATTTCTAGACAACAAACATACGCAAACATATTCCTTTACAAATCATCAATCCACGTCTAAAGGGATGGGGTAGGGTGGGGGAGGGAGAGGGGGGAGTCATCACCACTCCGGCGACATCAGGTCGAAATCGAACTCTCGCAAACTAAGTTTTCTTTCTCTGACCCCCGTCCCCATGAATCGGACGCGTCCAATTATCTGCCAGCCATGCCCCCCAAGTCCGTGTATGAAACAACATAGGACAGTCAAACTCTGGCATTCTGGGAGCGGAAATATAACAGAGAACGTCAATTTAGTCACAAATGTCGCTACCGGAGCCGTGAGGCGGGATATGAACAGGGATACTCAAATTGATAAATTTGGACCCTGTGTTGAAAATCTTGAGAACCGTTGGAGTCACAGCGTTAATTTCGTGTTGTACTCGCAATACATCTGCCCCTGAGGTTAAAATAGCCTGCGTTGTTAGTCTGGGGTTAATTGAAAGAGGGAGTTAGCCGGCTAACTGGTTTAACCTGGCTATTGGTTGCTTGGTCATATGGCGGCAATATCGATTTGTCCCCCTAGTAATGTCGCGGCAATGTCGATTTGTGTCCCTAGTATGGCGCGGCAATGTCGATTTGTGTCCCTAGTATGGCGCGGCAATGTCGATTTGTCCCCCTAGTATGGCGCGGCAATGTCGATTTGTCCCCCTAGTAATGTCGCGGCAATATCGATTTGTCCCCCTAGTAATGTCGCGGCAATGTCGATTTGTCCCCCTAGTAATGTCGCGGCAATGTCTACTTTGAGCATCTACTGGACACGTGTGTTCTGATCAACCTATTGGAGGCACCTAGTCTGGGCTACTAGATCCCCCATCCCTCCCCCAACTACCCTACCCCCATGACACACACAAACAGACATACACATATTCACACACGCAAACACACAAACACCACAGACATAGACATACACACACAAACACACATACACACACGCAGACACACAAACACCACATACATACACACATACACCTTGCCAGCAACAATCTCCAGTCAACAGGTGTCGCTAAGTTCCAACTCTTCAAATCAATGGGAAATATGTCACCAATTTTAGACATAACGCCGTACGTCTGAGTGTTTTCACTAAATCAAGCGTAAAAGAACAACACAATTAATTGGTCAATCAATATTCATGTTAAGCTTTAGATTAGGATTATGCACACGCATAACTTCAGCGCCGTGAACTGACTGAAATAATTCCCTAATGAAATCCGTGCGTTTGACGGCTTAAGATTTATTGCTGCCATATTTTGGTGCGTCTCCTCTCGAACCCTGTTTGATTAGGTTTTATTCCCCCCTCCCCTTTCCTATGTTGCCCCCCCCCTTTCACAAATCTTTCTTAGCATTAGTTAACTTGCAATATAAAAATCATTAAAGAGGTAAACTTGAAACGCCAGTTAAGGAACAGTGAAGCGATTTATTTATTCATATCGTTATCTTGATATCACCTCGTTTACAAACAATGTATATAGACAATGGCCCATTACCCTATTCCAGGGGTTCCCAACCCCGTGCCCGCGGGCGCCATGGCGCCCGCCGAACGATTCGTTTGTGCCCGCCTCTCACTATTCGACAGAGACAGAATTTTTTCATAAACATTATTGAAAGGTTGAAGGGGATGGAAATCGAAAGTTTGAGGGTGGGGGGGGGGGGGTGCAAATCGAAAATTTGAGGGGGGTGCATATCGAAAGTTTGAGGGGGGGGTGCAAATCGAAAATTTGAGGGGGGGGGGGTGCAAATCGCAAATTTTAGGGGGGTGCAAATCGAATGTTTGAGGGGGGGGGGTGCAAATCGAAAGTTTGTCCCCGGGTGACGGGAAGGGTCGCTACGCCTCTGGAAGGAGTTTGTCGATTTAAAATAGGTGGTGCCCGCCACCCTACCGATATTTTAGAATGTGCTCTAGAGTAAAAAAAGGTTGGGAACCCCTGCCCTATTCCATTGATAGAATAAGTTTGTATAACTTCCCACGTGTTAATCTAGAATATATATATATATATATATATATATATATATATATATATATATATATATATATATATATATATATATATATATATATATATATAACTTTGCTTCAAGTAAACCTTAGATCTTAAGTGTTGGTTGTGGGTTAGTTTCTTAAAGTTGTTATTCGAAAATAGGGAGTTTGTGTGTGTGTGGGGGGGGGGGGGGGGGGACTGGCCATCAAAATATTAATTAAAGGTGAACACGGAGGAAAAGAGACGTTAATGAGGTGTCGGCCAATGTCCGCTTTTAAAATCTTTGCGTAAATTTTAATTCCGTTTTTAGTCTTGTAAAATTACGATGTTTGTAAAAATTCAGTTCGCAAAATAGTTTAATCATCGAGGGCAGGGTGCCCTGGGCATGGTGAGTGAATGAACAGGAACCGTCGCAGTAACACGTAGGCCAATTAACAGGATAGGTAGGAAAGGGTTAAAGAGATTAGCAGTAAACAGTACGGGGAAGAAAGGGTTAAACAGATTAGCGGTAAATAGGGTGGGGAAGAAAGGGTTAAACAGATTAGCGGTAAACAGGGTGGGGAAGAAAGGGTTAAACAGATTAGCGGTAAACAGGGTGGGGAAGAAAGGGTTAAACAGATTAGCGGTAAATAGGGTGGGGAAGAAAGGGTTAAACAGATTAGCGGTAAACAGGGTGGGGAAGAAAGGGTTAAACAAATCAGAGGCTGCTGGGTGAAACTGAAGACATGAGAATGAGAAAATATAACGTCATTGGTTAGGGTTTTAGATGGGGAGAAGTTCCATGGATTATGGGATGGTTCCTAGCTGTGGGAAGTTCCATGGATTATGGGATGGTTCCTAGCTGTGGGAAGTTCCATGGATTATGGGATGGTTCCTAGCTGTGGGAAGTTCCATGGATTATGGGATGGTACCTAGCTGTGGAGTAGTTCCATAAATATGGGATGGTTCCTAGCTGTGGGAAGTTCCATGGATTATGGGATGGTTCCTAGCTGTGGAGTAGTTCCATAAATTATGGGATGGTTCCTAGCTGTGGTGTAGTTCCATGGATTATAGGATGGTTCATGGCTGTGGTGTAGTTTCTCATTCTATTCAAATTAGGGGTTATTCATACATGCTATACGTGGAACAAACAGGAAATTATAACTTCCCTTCCCCGATGTGTACTCCTCCGCTACTGATACCCCCCCCCCCCCCCCACCCCCGACGTGAACGTCCACAATGCGTTAATAAACCTTTAAAAACTGACTTCCAATATGTACTAATTCAATAATACATATTGGAAATCATTTTAACGTATTAAACTTTTTTTCATTTTTGTAATGAAACATTACAATAGAATACATGTTTAGAGTTACGAATATTAAATGAGTGCTTGTTTTTACTACGTTGTTTCCCAATATCAACCAAAAAACCCGATGAACGATATTTAACATAAGATTGTTTGTGTGTAAAGGGATGCTCAAAACTATTATTTTCCGAAGTCTTACCCAACATTATACAATTTGAACGTCAGTGTTTCTTTCAGGCATCACTTCGGGGGGACGGGGGGACGGGCGGCGAAGAGAGTCTATCCCCCTCCCCCCAACACTGAACGAAATGGAATTCAAACAAAAAATACAAACTTTTAACAGTGTCCGCCCCCACCCCCCCCCCCCCTCCCCGAAAATTGTAGTATACCCTAAGAAAACAATAATTCCAGTGCCCCCCCCCCCCCCCCGAAGAAAAAAGTCTAGAAGAAACACTGGTGACTGTCTAGCTAGTAATCTTGGGCAGACCGAATCCTGTGGCATCACATACATCTAACAAGAAGTCCTATACACAGCCACTGTGTCGCTATTTAATCGACCGCTGGTGCAGAAGCAGCACATCGCACCACCAATGACAAGCCATCTTAGATTTGCGGACCACAAACAGCAACCTGGCAAAATAAAAACAAAACCCGATTAACCATACTGGCCAGATAGTTGTTAGCGAGGCATGCTGAAAGCTATAAATAATAAAAAAAATATGTGTGGGTGGGCTATGATACATAATATGACCTTTACGTACAATTTACATTTTTGTAAAAATGTATACGTTTACAGCAGAAGGGTGTGTTTCTTCTACTGCATGAAAATAAAATTGGAGTAATTAAAAAAATAAATTTTGTACTTGGTTTAGTCGTATCTCCTGCCAGTTTAAATTTGAGAATTGATTGACGGTCACGTGACATTTAAAATTATTTCTCGTGACTTTTGTGACGACGTGAACGTCACGCAGTAAACAATGTGCACACAACGTCAAAGTAAAACAATAAGAAATTTTTTACAGCTAGTTACTTCAATTCGTTAACTAAATGATATTTTAAAAAACTGTTTTAAGTGTTGACTAGCGTGGAAAATTGTGACGTCATATCCGATGAATGACGTTGACTTTTTGTGACGACGTGTGACGAAGCTTTGGTGGTTTAAATAATCGGTGACGTCATGTATGGGCGAGCGCAGTGACCGTAAACATCTTTTAATTAAAACTAAAACCCCGTGAATATTATCCGCTAATTTCTGTAGCTGAACACGCTTAAGCTCACCGACCATGAGCTAAGTGAACTCCGTGAGCTGAGTTAACGCCGCGCCAAAAAAAATAATAATTGTTTTAATTCGGCCCTCCATTGAATGTCCCCCACACCTCAGCGGGGGAGGGGGGGGATGTGTGAGGTATCTGAAATGAGCCGAATATTTCCTGGGCACTGCACAACACAAGCGATAGCCACGGCTTTCAAAATAAAAATAAAAAAAATATCAAGGGTGGAGAAAAAAAAATCCCCGTTCAACATTTGCTTGAGCCGGAAAAAAAATTTCTCTCGGCGAACATCGAGCCGGCGACGTCGAGGGGTGGGCGATAAATGCCGGAATCGTTATGTCGTGAGTGTTAAAAGAGTGTCTCAGCCAGGGGCCACGCTAGCATAGACAGCTTTCGAACACGGCAGAGGTTAGGCTAAACATGTTTCATTGTTTGGAGAATTAAGGATTTTTTAAAAAATATATTTAACCAGTGGCTAAGTCTGTTTAAAAATAAAAAAAGGAAAACAAAGGAAATGAAATCTGCGGTTTTGTAAATTGAAAAGTAAGTGTTAAACTTTTTTTTTTCTCTTTTAATTACATTTTCATTGTAAAAATGTTTTAAACAAGTTACAAAAGTCGTACTAATCTTTAATCTTCAAGTTGTTAAAAAACTATAATTTCAAATTGTATAATACATTTTACAGCAACACCAATTTTTAAAAAATACGGAATTTTGTACTAAAACCATGTACTTTAAACAATTGCAAATATTTCCTGAAAATATACACCGAATTTTGCGTGTAAAAAAGCTAAAAACTAAAACAAAACTTGTCTCCCTTTCATATAGGAAACAGCGTAGGGGAGACAACTCAAAATGATGAAAACTCATTAAAGCTGAGATATTAAAAGTATTATGTGATCGCGGAAAATTAAAGAAATTTGAACTTATTAAAACTAAAATAGTTGGCTAACCTTGAAAATTACACGTATCGCCCATAACTAACCCCCCCCCCCTCCAACCTCTTTCTAAATCCAGATATGACTTTAATTTTGTTAAACTACAAACAACAATTGTTTATTCTCTGACCTTTGAATTTAAATGAAGTTTAACAATTAGACTAGTACAGTAACATAAACCTAATCTAACGCAATCCAATATTAGCAAAGGGATTTTTTAAAATGATTTTTTAAATTCATTTTCATTTATTTGATTTGAAATATTCAAAATTATCAAAGAATTCATAACTACCAACAAAAATTCCAACATTCCTTCATACATCTTTTAGATGGCGCAGTTTCATCAACCGAAGTGTATAAAACTATATATTTATAAATTATATATATATATATATATATATATATATATATATATATATATATATATATATATATATATATATATATATATATAATATTATATTATCTTTAAAAGAAATAAATATGTAGTTAGAACAGTCTGGTTTTAGAGTAGAGGCTTATATAAGTATGATGTATCATTACACGGCTTATATAAGTATGATGTATCATTACACGTATATTCGAGTGCTATTACAAATTTATGCTAGGTTTCCCTGATTTCCATCTGTAATTAGAGATTTATTCTGTTTAGTTATTTATAACTGTCTCCGCGCATTGTCTGAAAGGCGTCTAATTCTTTTACAACTAATCGATAACAAATTAGCGACCATCACAAATGTCACATATATTTACACGGATTAGTTTTATCGTTCATATCATTTTAATTTTAGATAATTTTTTTTTTCCCTTTTTGTTTTAGTGTAATTCTATACAGATGTTTTTCTTTAAATTAGACAAAAATATTTTAGCTGTTTAATTTGAAGGCTGTCATCAAGTCGGTTTATTTTGTCGGCGTTGTGACAGGTGTGGTAGTTCTGATGTCTGGTGTTTCACCACTGTGACACCGTATCATAAGGGGCGGCGTGGACTAGCGGTAGAGCGGTAGAGCCTAACGGTAGAGCGGTAGAGCGCTCAACCGGTCTAGAGTTCGAATCCGGGTTCAAATAAGTAGTTGTCCCTGAGTCCACCCAGCTCTGATAGGTACCTTACATTAGGGAAACCGAGGCATAGTGTTTGACAACATTATCCCCTTGTATTCTGAGTTATTTGAAACTCGACTTTATCCGCCCCATGTGTGTATTAGGGTACCCGATAGAGTTTGGTTGGATTGGGTACCCGATAGAGATGGGTGGATAAGGGTACCCGATACAGCTGGGTTCACTAGCATACACGCCAGTGCTAGAATGCCTGGGTAAAATGATGCTCGGTACCCTAAAAAACTGAGTTGACTCAAGGACCCACTGGGTCGGTTTATCACCACCTGAGATTTCCAGGGGAGGGGAGAGGGGGGAGGGGGGGGTTCTTGTTTTTGCACACAGTGAAATAAGGCAGATTAACATTCACATCGCATTGTGATGAAAATCGTGTGTGTGTACACTTTGTACACCTTGTGCCCTCTCGTATAAATTGTAATTTACATTCAAAAGTTACACAGTGGGGTAAGCATTCGTGTTTCCCCAATACTAATATACGTAATTGTAGACCCAAACATCTGCGTATGTGAAGTCATACACCCATATATATATATATATATATATATATATATATATATATATATATATATATATATATATATATATATATATATATATATATATATATATCTAATATATAAAGCTCAGTTCTGTATGTAATGCATATGTTTGTCGTTGGTCTTGCATGGATTTAAGTGTTATAATATTATCGTGCGCATTTGTCTAAATTTATGAGTTAAAAAATTACTATTGAAAGTGTTGGGAAATAATTTTCATTTTTCAAATTATAGTAATAATTGTCGGCATGTTCTTTCAACACCAGTTTTAAAAAAATATCATCTTTTACAAAAATTCTAATTATGTCTTTATTTAGTCCTATAGCACTTACTTCCCTTTGATAAATTAGGAAAACACAATTACTTCCCTTTATAAAACCATTGCATTAGGGGAAAATAATTTACTTTTTATTACTTTGTTTTGGTGTTGGGAAAAAAAATAATTACATAATTAGCGGGGATTGATCAAGTGCAAATGTTGTAGGTATTTTACGGATAAGCTTGGAATATTAAAATTGTTCATTAAATTGAAACGGGCGCGTTCGTTTAAGTGAGTGCAAAAGACTGTGAATAAGTTGGGGTACTATAGTCGTTCATTAAGCTAAAACAGGTGATTCCGCCCCGGGCGTTTATGTTCGCGTTAGTGTTTTCTTTGTGTTTAGGTGGGTTTGCGTTAGTGGTTGCGTTTTGATTTGGTTCGTTTTTGTTCTTTCTTTTTTCGTTTTTGTTTGTGTTTTTTTGTTTGGGTTTGTATTTGTGTTTTTGGTTGGTTTTGCGTTTGGATTTGGTTTGTTTTCATTTGCTTTTTCGTTGTTTTTTTTTTTTTTTTGTTGGTATTGGTGTTTGTGGTTGGGTTTGTTGTTAGGTTTTTGTTTTCGTTTGCTTTTTTGTTTGTTTTTTCTTTGTGTTTGTATTGGTGTTTGTGGTTGTGGTTGGATTTGTTGTTAGGTTTTTGTTTTCGTTTGTATTTGTAATTGTGTTAGCGTTTTGTTTGCGTTTTGTTGTTTTGGTTGGTTGTGGTTTGGGTGGGCAATGCCGGGTTTATGATGATTACTAAACACACAGGTAATGGTCTTTAACAGAAAGGTTTTTCACAGAAGCCAGAGCAGGGCCTGGCCGGGACGGCTAGTATATATATATATATATATATATATATATATATATATATATATATATATATATATATATATATATATATATATATATATAAGCAATGTGTGACGTGGGACATGACGAGGTACGTAGATCATATACAAATTAGTTGACATCATTTTTTGGAATACGCCCGAGAAGCTGTTTTGTTATCTAATTAATTTTTTCACCTTCTTTAATTAATTAGTTTTGGTTGTATAAAATTAATTATGTTTCGATGCACTATTTCATATGAAAAATGTTTATCGCGAAACAAATATTAATATTTGATCTAGAGTTTTACAACTATTTTTACATAATTTTAATTACGTTAAACACCCTACAGTTACTTTTAATATTATTGTGTTTCCAACGTGAGACAAAACTATTTTTTTTTACTGACGGAGGCTTTTTGTCGAAACACGAGCTATAATCTTTTATCCATTTGAAGAGCCTTAAGCGCTGTTGTGACACCTGATTTTTAGTGTTAATTTTCAGTTAATTAATTTGTTGTGCCCTTGGCAGCTCTGTGAGTACAAACTGGTGTCTTGGGAGCGGAGATGGGCACGTGATTGTACCGTTATATATATATATATATATATATATATATATATATATATATATATATATATATATATATATATATATATATATATATATATATATATATTGTGTGTGCGTGTGTATGTGTCTTATTCTTAGTTATGATACTTGATACTTGAGGCTGATTACATTTTAATTAGCTAATTATTTTAAACTTTGTTCTGTTAACTCGAGCCCGTAAGTCGTCACTGAGCCTACCCAGCTCTGCTGAGTACCTGACTAACGTTAGGCGGCTGGACAAAGTGCTGACCTTTCTTAACCCAAAATTACTGAAACAGGTAAACTCTACTTCACCTTTTCCATGGACGGTGAATTTCAAAAGAGTGCTGTGTTTAAAAAAAAAAACTTTTTAATCTATTAAAACTGCGACGAGTAATGAAATAGCGTGTTAACTTTGCTATGGTTTCTTGCGGGTGTTGAGGTTCCTAACGTGTAGACATTTCTGGAATAGATCCGCCGTCTCGCTCTACCCTAGTAGGATCGAATCCCCAGTCACAAGTTGGTGACGCGACATCACTTGTTTACTCAGTAGATCTAGATCTAGATTCGTCGTATCGGGGAAATTATGGTTATAAAGCTCTAATATAGACCTGACAATGGTTTTCAGATAATTAACACTTTTAGCACGATATAGCCATTATAGCTGTAAATATACGTGTATATAGAATTTAGCCTCAAGGCTTCTTAAATAATGTTTCTAGAATATAAGAATCAAATATCTAATACTTTTATGACGTACCAGCGGCCATCTTGCCTCGGAGCGTAATAAATATCAAATTCTGCCCCCATCTTCAAACCTTCTCGTTAATTGCAACACTAAAAAAATTAATTTTATCAAACATGTTTTATGATCTGTAGAATCATAATTTTTTTAAAGAGGATGGGGGAGGGGGCGGTGTCCATTATTGGTATCGATTCCTTGTTTCCTGTTGTGTGTGTGCTTGTCATAAATTATTGTCTTCAACCCTAGACGGTGCTTGTACATTGTCATTGATTCCTGATCTGTCTTGTCCAGTCGTCAGCTCTGCTGCCACTACACTTAGCCATAACCTTAGCCCTATAGCCCTACACTTGGCCCTCACCTTAGCCCTACACTTAGCCCTACACTTAGCCCTCACCTTAGCCCTAACACTTAGCCCTATCCTTAGCCCTAAAATTAGCCCTAACTCTCTGCTTACACCCAACCCTAGCCCAACCCTAACCTAGTCTCCACTCTAGCTCAGTCAACACCCATCCCTAACCTCATACCTCAAATATTAATGTTTTTCAGACTTACTCAAAAGCTACTAAACAAACAATATAAGAGAATCCTCGCACTTTTCCTCATACGCCTAGCCCTAGAGGCTCTATAAACCCTCGATCGTCGCTCTACGTAACAATTAATATAGAGAGAACGAGTCTACTCGTCATATCTGTAGAGGCGAGGTCATACTGTAGAGGCGAGGTCATACTGTAGAGGCGAGGTCATATATGTAGAGGCCAGTTTACCCTACGTCTTTAAGCGAACACCTTGGTTACCAGATAAAACAGTATGTTGTGAAGAAAAATTCGAATTCTCTTTTAAACACAAAAATGTATAACGTTGGTAAAATCCATAAGTATATGATCAAAAAGTAAGCCTTATCGAAAGGCACCTTTTAATGTGTATCGGACTATTTGCAAGCCAATATGAGAATCAACAATGGACATGGTATTTCTTTCACACTGGGGATGGCGGAGGGTGACACTGCCTCTCGCACAAACCACATCTCCCATGCCCCCCCCCCCCCCCCCCCACGGACTATCACGAAATAGGAAAACTTGTAAATTTAATTAGAAAAAATATACTTTAATCAGTGTCCGCTGTTTTTAAATTTTTCCATGTGCAGTAAATGTAATTTATTTTTTACTTACAAATTTACTGAACCGCTTTTACAGCTTTCCCCATGAAGTATTTTTAGACCGAATTTAACCAATCGGAAAGATGAGAAAATGATTATTTGGGTCACGCAGGTTCTATCTATATCGTCGTAAGCAATAGAATCAAGACACCCTGTATCTATTTTTAGACGTGAATACATGATTCTCATTGGCCGATAGATTGCAAGCTATTTGTCACAATTTGATAAATTGTTTTTAGTAAGTGTGGGAGGAACAGTCAACTAGATATTTCTCGTCAGCACTATTTAGGTCAACGGAAGATTCGATGGCAGACTTGGCCGTTATGATTAGCAGACGTTCGGATAATTTATGTTCTTAGTTTCGCATCAGGGAAGTGCTCATTACATCAGAGAAACAGAATCGTGTTGAGCGAGCTAGAAAACTACTGCATGATTGCCACTTCTTGTCGTAAAATGTGTTATTAAGTGGCGGGTATTTGAACATAGTAATGTAATTCGTAATCATTTTTTAGTATTGTATTCTAAGACTGAAGTTTTTGACTTTGTTTTATTGTTATGGTATGTAATTTACTTGCTGTATCGGGGGCTTGAAACACGTTCTCTGATGTTATTAGCTATTAAATAAATACACGGGGGTGTGATGGTATTTTTTCCCTATTTCTCACCGTTTGCTGTATATGTGTGAGTGTTCGTGTGGGCGTATCGTGTGTGTGTGTGTTCGTGTTTGTATGTTTGTGTTTTGTGAAGACGTAGGGTGAATTAGAGGTTCCGTGTTGAATGCCAGTTGAAATCTGGCCCAATAGAATCAGTGCCAGATCCAAGCTCTATAGAGAAGCACCGGGTCGTGACGTGTAGCCACACTGACCACTGGTTTAGTTTTATTGGTGACCTGATTCTGTCCAACTAAGAACTCCATAGAAATAGTTGAGGTCGGGGTGGGATAGAGGAGGGTGTGGGGGTGGGGGGCGTTTTAAGAGAAATGACATAGATAGGTAGTGAATGTTCCGTGTTTCACTAATGTAGAGCTCATGATGGGGATAAGTTAGAGCAGTTAACTTTAATTATTAAATTAGCACTACAAGAATCGATACCTACCTTGCAATTCTAAAATGTTTTTTTTTTATTAACTTTTACGGATTGGTAGTTTGATTTGAAGTATTGACATTGGTTGAAGTTTTGCTATGTTTTTTGTAAATGCCTCGAAGTTGACTGGTACTAGCTTTATTACGCTTTGCTAAACGGTTGGTAAAATGTCTCTTTATTGGTAGTGTCCATTTATCGGTAATGTCCCTTTACATGTCCATGTATGGGTACATAGTCCATATATTTAATACAGTATCCCTTAATTGGTCAGCTTGTTTCAGTTTGAGATTCTTAAAAATCACATTCTCTCACGCGTTAAAATATTGTAAAACTAGTTTTAATGTTGGTGAGTGACCCACACCAATCTCACCCACCTGTACGACCCACACCTATCTCACCCACCCACCTGTACGACCCACACCTACCTCACCCACCTGTACGACCCACACCTATCTCACCCACCCACCTGTACGACCCACACCTATCTCACCCACCCACCTGTACGACCCACACCTATCTCACCCACCTGTACGACCCACACCTATCTCACCCACCTGTACGACCAACACCTATCTCACCCACCTGTACGACCCACACCTATCTCACCCACCTGTACGACCCACACCTATCTCACCCACCTGTACGACCCACACCTATCTCACCCACCTGTACGACCCACACCTATCTCACCCACCTGTACGACCCACACCTATCTCACCCACCTGTACGACCCACACCTATCTCACCCACCTGTACGACCCACACCTATCTCACCCACCTGTACGACCCACACCTATCTCACCCACCTGTACGACCCACACCTATCTCACTCACCCACCTGTACGACCCACACCTATCTCACCCACCTGTACGACCCACACCTACCTCACCCACCCACCTGTACGACCCACACCTACCTCACCCACCTGTACGACCCACACCTATCTCACCCACCCACCTGTACGACCCACACCTATCTCACCCACCCACCTGTACGACCCACACCTATCTCACCCACCTGTACGACCCACACCTATCTCACCCACCCACCTGTACGACCCACACCTATCTCACCCACCTGTACGACCCACACCTATCTCACCCACCCACCTGTACGACCCACACCTATCTCACCCACCTGTACGACCCACACCTATCTCACCCACCCACCTGTATGACCCACACCTACCTCACCCACCTGTACGACCCACACCTATCTCACCCACCCACCTGTACGACCCACACCTATCTCACCCACCTGTACGACCCACACCTATCTCACCCACCTGTACGACCCACACCTATCTCACCCACCTGTACGACCCACACCTATCTCACCCACCCACCTGTACGACCCACACCTATCTCACCCACCTGTACGACCCACACCTATCTCACCCACCCACCTGTACGACCCACACCTACCTCACCCACCTGTACGACCCACACCTATCTCACCCACCTGTATGACCCACACCTATCTCACCCACCTGTATGACCCACACCTATCTCACCCACCTGTACGACCCACACCTATCTCACCCACCTGTATGACCCACACCTATCTCACCCACCTGTACGACCCACACCTATCTCACCCACCCACCTGTATGACCCACACATACCTCACCCACCTACCTGTACGACCCACACCTATCTCACCCACCCACCTGTACGACCCACACCTACCTCACCCACCCACCTGTACGACCCACACCTACCTCACCCACCTGTACGACCCACACCTACCTCACCCACCTGTATGACCCACACCTATCTCACCCACCCACCTGTACGACCCACACCTATCTCACCCACCCACCTGTACGACCCACACCTATCTCACCCACCTGTACGACCCACACCTACCTCACCCACCCACCTGTACGACCCACACCTATCTCACCCACCTGTACGACCCACACCTATCTCACCCACCTGTATGACCCACACCAATCTCACCCACCTGTATGACCCACACCTATCTCACCCACCTGTATGACCCACACCTATCTCACCCACCTGTACGACCCACACCTATCTCACCCACCTGTATGACCCACACCAATCTCACCCACCTACCTGTATGACCCACACCTATCTCACCCACCTGTATGACCCACACCTATCTCACCCACCTGTACGACCCACACCTATCTCACCCACCTGTATGACCCACACCAATCTCACCCACCTGTATGACCCACACCTATCTCACCCACCTGTATGACCCACACCTATCTCACCCACCTGTACGACCCACACCTATCTCACCCACCTGTACGACCCACACCTATCTCACCCACCTGTATGACCCACACCAATCTCACCCACCCACCTGTACGACCCACACCTATCTCACCCACCCACCTGTACGACCCACACCTATCTCACCCACCTGTACGACCCACACCTATCTCACCCACCTGTACGACCCACACCTATCTCACCCACCTGTACGACCCACACCTATCTCACCCACCTGTACGACCCACACCTATCTCACCCACCTGTACGACCCACACCTATCTCACCCACCTGTACGACCCACACCTATCTCACCCACCTGTACGACCCACACCTATCTCACCCACCTGTACGACCCACACCTATCTCACCCACCTGTACGACCCACACCTATCTCACCCACCTGTATGACCCACACATACCTCACCCACCTGTACGACCCACACCTACCTCACCCACCTACCTGTACGACCCTCACCTATCTCACCCACCTGTACGACCCACACCTATCTCACCCACCTGTACGACCCACACCTATCTCACCCACCTGTACGACCCACACCTATCTCACCCACCTGTTCGACCCACACCTACCTCACCCACCTGTACGACCCACACCTATCTCACCCACCTGTACGACCCACACCTATCTCACCCACCTGTACGACCCACACCTATCTCACCCACCTGTACGACCCACACCTATCTCACCCACCTGTACGACCCACACCTATCTCACCCACCCACCTGTACGACCCACACCTACCTCACCCACCTGTACGACCCTCACCTATCTCACCCACCTGTACGACCCACACCTATCTCACCCACCCACCTGTACGACCCACACCTATCTCACCCACCTGTACGACCCACACCTATCTCACCCACCCACCTGTACGACCCACACCTACCTCACCCACCTGTACGACCCTCACCTATCTCACCCACCTGTACGACCCACACCTATCTCACCCACCTGTACGACCCACACCTACCTCACCCACCTGTTCGACCCACACCTACCTCACCCACCCACCTGTACGACCCACACCTATCTCACCCACCCACCTGTACGACCCACACCTATCTCACCCACCCACCTGTACGACCCACACCTACCTCACCCACCTGTACGACCCACACCTACCTCACCCACCCACCTGTACGACCCACACCTATCTCACCCACCTGTACGACCCACACCTATCTCACCCACCCACCTGTACGACCCACACCTACCTCACCCACCTGTACGACCCTCACCTATCTCACCCACCTGTACGACCCACACCTATCTCACCCACCTGTACGACCCACACCTACCTCACCCACCTGTTCGACCCACACCTACCTCACCCACCCACCTGTACGACCCACACCTATCTCACCCACCCACCTGTACGACCCACACCTATCTCACCCACCCACCTGTACGACCCACACCTACCTCACCCACCTGTACGACCCACACCTACCTCACCCACCCACCTGTACGACCCACACCTATCTCACCCACCTGTACGACCCACACCTATCTCACCCACCCACCTGTACGACCCACACCTACCTCACCCACCTGTACGACCCACACCTACCTCACCCACCTGTACGACCCACACCTACCTCACCCACCCACCTGTACGACCCACACCTATCTCACCCACCCACCTGTACGACCCACACCTACCTCACCCACCCACCTGTACGACCCACACCTACCTCACCCACCCACCTGTACGACCCACACCTATCTCACCCACCCACCTGTACGACCCACACCTACCTCACCCACCCACCTGTACGACCCACACCTATCTCACCCACCTGTACGACCCACACCTATCTCACCCACCTGTACGACCCACACCTACCTCACCCACCCACCTGTACGACCCACATCTATCTCACCCACCTGTACGACCCACACCTACCTCACCCACCCACCTGTACGACCCACACCTATCTCACCCACCTGTACGACCCACACCTACCTCACCCACCCACCTGTACGACCCACATCTATCTCACCCACCTGTACGACCCACACCTACCTCACCCACCACCTGTACGACCCACACCTATCTCACCCACCTGTACGACCCACACCTATCTCACCCACCCACCTGTACGACCCACACCTATCTCACCCACCCACCTGTACGACCCACACCTATCTCACCCACCTGTACGACCCACACCTACCTCCCTCACCCACCTGTACGACCCACACCTACCTCACCCACCTGTACGACCCACACCTATCTCACCCACCTGTATGACCCACACCTATCTCACCCACCTGTACGACCCACACCTATCTCACCCACCTGTATGACCCACACCTATCTCACCCACCTGTACGACCCACACCTATCTCACCCACCTGTACGACCCACACCTATCTCACTCACCCACCTGTACGACCCACACCTATCTCACCCACCTGTACGACCCACACCTACCTCACCCACCCACCTGTATGACCCACACCTATCTCACCCACCCACCTGTACGACCCACACCTACCTCACCCACCTGTACGACCCACACCTATCTCACCCACCTGTACGACCCACACCTACCTCACCCACCCACCTGTACGACCCACACCTACCTCACCCACCTGTACGACCCACACCTATCTCACCCACCTGTACGACCCACACCTATCTCACCCACCTGTACGACCCACACCTATCTCACCCACCCACCTGTACGACCCACACATATCTCACCCACCTGTACGACCCACACCTATCTCACTCACATGTACGACCCACACCTATCTCACCCACCTGTACGACCCACACCTATCTCACCCACCTGTACGACCCACACCTATCTCACCCACCTGTACGACCCACACCTATCTCACCCACCTGTACGACCCACACCTATCTCACCCACCTGTACGACCCACACCTACCTCACCCACCTGTACGATCCACACCTACCTCACCCACCTGTACGACCCACACCTATCTCACCCACCTGTACGACCCACACCTATCTCACTCACCCACCTGTACGACCCACACCTATCTCACCCACCTGTATGACCCACACCTATCCCACCCACCTGTACGACCCACACCTACCTCACCCACCTGTTCGACCCACACCTACCTCACCCACCCACCTGTACGACCCACACCTACCTCACCCACCCACCTGTACGACCCACACATATCTCACCCACCTGTACGACCCACACCTACCTCACCCACCTGTACGACCCACACATATCTCACCCACCTGTACGACCCACACCTATCTCACTCACCTGTACGACCCACACCTATCTCACCCACCTGTACGACCCACACATATCTCACCCACCTGTACGACCCACACCTATCTCACCCACCCACCTGTACGACCCACACCTATCTCACCCACCCACCTGTACGACCCACACCTATCTCACCCACCTGTACGACCCACACCTATCTCACCCACCCACCTGTACGACCCACACCTACCTCACCCACCTGTACGACCCACACCTATCTCACCCACCTGTACGACCCACACATATCTCACCCACCTGTACGACCCACACCTACCTCACCCACCCACCTGTACGACCCACACCTATCTCACCCACCTGTACGACCCACACCTACCTCACCCACCTGTACGATCCACACCTACCTCACCCAACCACCTGTATGACCCACACCTATCTCACCCACCTGTACGACCCACACCTATCTCACCCACCCACCTGTACGACCCACACCTATCTCACCCACCTGTACGACCCACACCTATCTCACCCACCCACCTGTACGACCCACACCTACCTCACCCACCTGTACGACCCACACCTATCTCACCCACCTGTACGATCCACACCTACCTCACCCAACCACCTGTATGACCCACACCTATCTCACCCACCTGTACGACCCACACCTATCTCACCCACCCACCTGTACGACCCACACCTATCTCACCCACCTGTACGACCCACACCTACCTCACCCACCTGTACGATCCACACCTACCTCACCCAACCACCTGTATGACCCACACCTATCTCACCCACCTGTACGACCCACACATATCTCACCCACCTGTACGATCCACACCTACCTCACCCATCCTTCAGTTCACCCACCTATAGATTTATATCCACCCCCCCCCCACTTTCACTTTCATTTTGTTGATTCAAGTACCGTCTCTTTCTTGTTGACCATAAGCTTATTGTGTCACATACAACTTCACGAGCATAACACGTGATCGGCAGCTGCCAATCAAATGCCCATTAACATTCTGAACATTGTTTTACAACTCTTTGATAGCTACGCGATGTTGTTTATCCTTCCATTGTTCTATCTCTCAATGGGATATTATCACACTGTCTTTCTTACTATTGTTTCAAAATACTTCGTTTACTATTCATTTAACTAAACCCACCTCAAGACAATTCCAACCTTACCGACTCGCGCATTCATTCCTCAATCCAATTGATTTTAGTTTACCTACATCACCCTTAGACAGCACCTTTTAGTGGCGTGGCAGACCGCTTTATCAAATCTTTTGCGACTAATGACATTTCACATGTCAAAATGGCAGATATTTTTGTCATTCTAAGATGGCAAATGTCAGGCCGCCTCAGAAATGTCATACCGTGTGAGGTCTATGTCCCTCGCTGAAAGAAAATCATGCAGGAACACGTTATGTACTATGTTCGCCGGCGCGTGTGTTAATTATGTTAATTACATAGTAACGAATCATACGCCGGCTGTTAATCAGGCACTACTACGTCACCTGAAATACTGTGCCATTGCGACACTTGAAGATCAATTTGGCAGACAGAGTAGAGTTGATCTGTATTTTTAAAAGATGTGCTTGAATACTTGCAATAATTTTAACACGGTTCAAAATTTGAGGTATTTATTGTACGCTTTCTATACAAAATTGATAGTTATTCCATTACGGTTTGTATTATCGTTTTATCAAGTTTTCCCTTTGTGCCCAAGGCACATGAGGCAGATGAAGTAGAGTTCATCTGTTTCAATGACCTCGGCATAGTATTATCATGTAACCGTTGAAAATCAGTACGCTGTTCCGCAGTCTTTATATAGGAGTTTCGCTTTCTTTAAAACCATTCCAGTCTTTGTATTAAGTAAATGCAATTAACTACAATTTTTTAAATTCAGTTATTCCAAAAAAATTTTTTTATCTGATTATCTCAACGCTTGGAAATTGTGGTGTATACATCTGAATTAAAAAGAAATCTCCCGATGGTTTAAATATATTACCGATATAGATAAAACAATCCTGAACTATGTACAGCTGTAATTACAGATGTATATAGGATATTTATACAGTAAAATTATCTGTTTATATTGAAGACATGTTATGTTACATATAGATTTGTGCCTATTTAGTTAAGATCAGTTTGTAATGATGGTCTAAATATAGTGTATATAAGCGCAATGTAAAGTACAGTGATGTATAGCAAACCATTTATTCATGTACAGTTCTATTTTCGATGGTTTTTGAAACTACAGGTGATTACTTCCCTTTCGTTCTGAGGTTGCTCGCGAAGACCAAAAGTCAGAGTGGTAGTATTTTAAATAACATAATTTGGCTTAATTGAAATTCATTGAATCATTTTACTGTTGGGTCTTAAAAATATTCAAGCTCTGGCTAATTAACGTGTCCGCTAAGTGGTGCCACTTCAGCGTGGACGGATAAAAATTGTAATTAATTAATTAAACCGTAATAAAATATTTAGTTTTAGAAATTTAAAAATTATTCATTGAATAAAAACACTATTTTCTCTTATTTATTTTTTTTATTAAAAATAAAATAAAATAATTCGACAGGTTTAATGAAAGGGTAGTCAGCATGCATTCTGTTGCCGTTAAAGTGCATTTAAAAATAGAAACACTTGAACTGAGCTAAAGTTCTGTGTTCAAAACCAAGTCAGACGGGCAGAGTGAGACGTCATTTAGACTAATTTCAATTAAATTACGATTCGAATTGATTGCTACCATGAATAAATAAACATTCAATGTTTCATTAAAATAATAAAATATTAAAATGTATCGGTTTATTTGACACATTTTTAATTATAATAGACCCTTGAGGTGGAGTAGAGTTTACGTGACCTCGGCTTATAAAGGAATTATGTATTCAACGCTGGTTCTAGCCGTCTTCATTAAACAGTACATTAACATATTAATTATATTTCTTAATTTTCTTTTCAGAGTTTTGGCGAAACCATCATCATCGGTAATTATATCTTTAACGAAAGAAAACTAATATCAGGCTATTTCTCAACGTAACCAAAGTCCACCTGAACTATTTAAAAAAAAAAATTGAAACCATCTGCAAAGAGAACAAGCCGACCTACACGAACGTGCACCTACATAAACGACGACAACCCAGGACCTCTAAACCTTCGACCTTGACCTTGGTGAGCACGATGCACGCGCGGCTAAGTCCCTGCGGTGTGGGCTACCTTCTTGTCCTTGTCATCACCGCCCATTCAGTGCTAGTCAGCACCTCGTCAATACCTGCAGCCCAGGAACCGGAAACTGCCCTGCCGCCATTTTCCGACGACCAATCACTGCTAGGGGAGGTAAGTGCAACGGACAAAATCTTGATTATGTTCACCCAGTTGGTTAAAACTTAAAAAAAAAAAATCTTGTCTCGACCGAAGTTCAGTCCTTTCAACCTGTTTAGTGTTGTAGAACACTCGCATATAGATACACACGCACACAAGAACACGCACACTCACGCACTTTTATACACATTCATACATTCGCTCATTCATTCATGCCCAAGCAATCATTTATTCACGCACATTCACTCATATTGACACTCACACATATTCACTTACACTCACACTAATATTCACACACATACACATTAATACGCGTTTACACACACATACACACGCATATATATATATATATATATATATATATATATATATATATATATATATATATATATATATATGTGTGTGTAAATATATATGTATATATATATATATATATATATATATATATATATATATATATATATATATATATATATATATATATATATATATATATATATATATATATATATATATATAATATACAAGAAGGCCATACTACTGCTGATAATTAATACATATTTCTCAACCAAGTTTGTTGGCTATAGGTCAGTATAGTAAGCCGATCCCCACCCCACCCCCTAAGAACATTAAATTTATCCATCTTTTATCTATGTTTACGACACTTAATACATATAGCATGTGTTAACGTCCAACTAAGAAACTGAAATCAATGCTCCGTTTGTCGACTTAAAAACCTTGCATTTCTTTAAACAGAGAACATTTTTGTACTTATTTTATTTTAAATAAACCTTTTGTCGACATGGAAAATTGAAAAAAAAACTTCATATTTGCAGTTTTAGATGGTTTTTTAATAATTTAAATTCTTTACATAAAAATAAAAAGATTAAAGGATTACATTTATAACTAGATTTGTGCGTAGTCCGAAGAATATTTGTCCACATAATGACCTTTTTTTACACGAGTTAAACATCGACTAGAAAAATAAGTTCAAAGGTGAAAGGTAACTCATGAAAATTTCAAACCAAAGAAGTGTTATTTTTAGCATTGGGTAAACCCGAAAATGACATGTTCGAAAAGCTGACAGAAAATAAGCTCATTGTAATAAACAGACGGAAGTAAACAAAACTCAGTTGGTGTGGATTGTGAAACGATAGAGTGCGCATGCGCTGACAGACCTGTGTCGCAATGGCCAAGATTTCGACTGCTCGAGTCGATTGCTCAAATGTTAACTTTTCATCTGGATTAAGTCCCTTACGCACAGCACTCAGCCTTTTGATTTTCATCTTATCTAGGGCTGATTTTCTTTTCAACCCAAACCTATTGTGAAGGTTACATCATCGCTGCATACAAGAACTGTAACAAAAAGATCTAACTAATGCGTCGGCCGTAAATGAGTGCTGGAGTAATTAGCCGAATTTAACTACTTCCTTCCCTCCCTTTAGTCATACTTCTCTTCTACCCCCCCCCCGTCAAAATTGACTCAAAAAAAAAATTAAGAAAATATCCTAAAATTACGACAACCTCTTGTTTCCAGACTTTTGGCCAATGTATAAACTTCTTGATCTTGATTTGAATATATTTAAGATGCATTCTGTCGAAGCTTTCTTTGGCAACTAACGCTTTTACTTTTAAAGAAAAAAATGCTTTTTTTTGTTTTTATTTATTTGTATTGCATTTTAAGTGCATATTAGGTGCATAATAAAACAGATGGGGGATGGGGGGGGGGGGATGGACGGAAGGTTTCCCAAACGGAATCAATCATTTATGAATTACAAGAGACACATTTCAGTAGACTTGTGGTGATGACATGAGACAAACCTTTCAACCTATAGCACTGAAACCCCGCATGTTTTTATATTCAGCTCTCCTAAAATAACTTTAATTAGACGGACAAAGGGTGGACGTATTATAAAAAAAAATCATTATCGTCAAATGTCCCTTTCATGTTTTATTAACCCACAGTGCATGATTCTTGCCAGACTTTTTGTCTGCCCAAAACTTTAAGCCAATTTAAAATCAAAACATTAAAAATTATGGACGATAAAAGGAGATTGTGTAAGAAGTCTTCAATTGATCAAGTTTTTCAGATCTTCAAATAATCAAGTTTTTACCATTCGATCAAGTTTATTTAAATAAAAAATGAGCAAAATTGTTATAAAATGATCAAGTTCATAAATTTTTCTGATTCTTCAATGTATTAATTCATCATTGCAATGCCAATTTATGGAGTTTGAGAATCTTCGACCTTTCTATACCAGTTGATAATGACCTTCTATACCAGTTGATGATGACCTTCTATACCAGTTGATGATGACCTTCTATACCAGTTGTTGATTACCTTTTATAACTGTCGAGGAGATTCTATAACTGCCTTTGACCTTCTATAATTGTCGAGGACCTTCTATACCAGTTGATGATGACCTGATGACCTTATATAACAGTTGATGATGACCTGATGACCTTATATACCAGTTGACGATGACCTTCTATGACTGTCGAAGACCTTGTATACTAGTTGATGATGACCTGATGACCTTATATACCAGTTGACGATGACCTTCTATGACTGTCGAAGACCTTCTATACCAGTTGAGGACCACCGTCCTCGTGAGCTTTAATTGTCAATTGAAACAGGGTATCGACCAATGCTTGTTAGCGGTGTGTGTGTGGGATGGTAGTGGGGGGGGGGGGGGGGGTTGAGGGGGTGGTGGTGTGTGTGAGGGGAGACATAGCAGGAGTGAAATACCGAGTAACCAGATAGCCAGATTTCTTAGCCTTGTGCCAATGTGGCCACTCTGTTGCCAGCATGAACCTGGCGACCACGTGACCTGCAGATAGACACGTGACCTGCAGATAGACACGTGACCTGCAGATAGACACGTGACCTTCAGATAGACACGTGACCTACAGATAGACACGTGACCTGCAGATAGACACGTGACCTGCAGATAGACACGTGACCTGCAGATAGACACGTGACCTGCAGATAGACACGTGACCTGCAGATAGACACGTGACCTGCAGATAGACACGTGACCTTCAGATAGACACGTGACCTACAGATAGACACGTGACCTGCAGATAGACACGTGACCTGCAGATAGACACGTGACCTGCAGATAGACACGTGACCTGCAGATAGACACGTGACCTGCAGATAGACACGTGACCTGCAGATAGACACGTGACCTGCAGATAGACACGTGACCTGCAGATAGACACGTGACCTGCAGATAGACACGTGACCTTCAGATAGACACCTGACCTGCAGATAGACACGTGACACATTCACAACTCATGTCAACTTAGACGTGTGTCCGGATATGACACATCTCCAGTTCCCGAATCTGAGGAACTAGTTCCCTGGGTCTGGCGTCCTCTTACTTGTTCCCGTGCACGCGCAGTAATCTCCCCCCCCCCTTCCCCTCCTCTCCTCTCCCCTCCACTCCTCCCTCTCCCCTCCGTGTAGTACTTGATAAATAAAGTTAATCTAAAATAAACAGTGTGAGCTCATTGGTGCCTAACAAGAATACTCGGAACCTTTGGAGCACACACAGAAGCTGAGGAGATCTGGGTGGGGAAGGGGGGGGGGGGGGGATGCAGTACTTCTTTTAAACTTTTTTCTTCAGGGGCGGGTCACTTGAAACTTCGGGTAGGGGAGGCGGCGGACTAAATTTTTCGAGGGAGGGGGGGGGGGGGTAGGAAACTGGTACAAGTGTATATTTTCTATTTAAATTCTATTTCAATCGGGGGGGGGGGGTGAGGAGGGTAGAAGTGCTTCTGGTTTGGGGGACGGTGCAATGCCGCCCTCCGCCGCCCCCCCCCTACTGAATTGGTGCCAGGAACTTTGATGGGGTGGGGTTACAGTAGGAGGACTTTCATTTCGCTCGTAGTTGAGGTCAGTTTGTGAGCAACTCATTTTTTTGGGGGGTCACTGATCGTGGTACATGTATAGGGCGGGGTTGTAGGGGGTGAGATGGTGGTTCATGGGGTTGTAGGGGGTGAGGTGGTGGTGTATGGGGTTGTAGGGGGTGAGGTGGTGGTGCATGGGTTTGCTGTCTACGACCTGTCAACTTCTCTGTGATCTGATGACGTCACTGATTCCACGCCCACAACAAATGTATCTGCTTCATGCTTGAGTTGTTCCACGTGTCATCTCGTTGCGATTTTATCTCGCGATGTTTTTGTTTTTTAATTCGCTCAACTTTTAACGCTTATCCAAATCAGATAACTTTTTTTTTTCGTCAGTTTAAAAAAATAAAAAAATTCGTGGATGTATGAATGCTTGCCTTAAGACTGAGAATGCAGGCGTCTATTTAACGAAGTTTTCAAATGTTGATTGGCTGTTGTATTAGAACTTGAACTCATAAAACCGTCCATTGGGATACCTTTGTCAAGTCACATCATACTAATCGTAACAATAAAACTCTCCTAAGTGCACGTGTTACCATTATGATATTGTCCATGAAGCAATAAAAAACGCAACAGTGCCCTCGTTCAAAGATCGGTCTACGTTAAAACAACGGCCCTCGTTCTGACTTTCACCCTGGCCTTGACTTCGACCCTCGTTCTGACTATCACCCTCGTTTTGACATCAGTCATTTTCAGACATCAGCCTGTCAATAACCTTCTTAATTAAAAATAAATTCGATTTAACTTTTAAAAGCGCCAATATGTGACCCGCAAGCTTAATTTAAAATAAAAATGTGTGCACCCTTTTTCGTTTTCCCCCCTCTATTTGAAAAAAAATGATAAATTACTCGAGCATCAACTTAAAAATTGTTTCCAAAAAGTTTTTTTCATCAAATTAACGTAGGAAGTATTCGTATAGGAAGCCCTGCGTTTAACAATCGGTAGATACAGTTGGAGGAATAACATACCAAGTCATAGCCGTTGTTTGGGCAATGCCAACAGTTCTTAAGTTAAACATTTATTCATTCATGCAAGTTTTAAGTAGATATTTTTAAAAGATGGGTTAACCCGAAGGCTAAATATAGAAAGACGTCATTCGTGTCTTAAAATAGCAGCGGCTTGACAAAGTCTTAGTCTTGGGGGACTGGTGAAGGCGTAAAAGGGGAGATCACTCATTTCTGATAGGACTTTCACCGATCACAAGAACCTTTTGCCAGAACCTTCCATTTACCAGAACCTTCCGTTCGCCTGAACTTTCCGTTCGGGCAGACGTCCTTTTGGGCTTATGTTTCCTTTGGGAAAACGTCCTTTCAAGCATTTGCCGCATTCGGACAAACGCCCATTCCGGCAAACGTCAATTCCGGCAAACTTCCACTCAAGCAGACGGCCTTAAGACAAATATCGTTTTGGGCAAGTGTCTTTCAGGCATTTGTTGTAAGCCCCTCTAAAATATATGTGATCTGTAGGTATGAAATAAACATTAATGATAAATGATATATTCTTGATTTTAAATAGTTTATGTAATGTGTAGCTTTAAAAATTGCGAGGCTCGTCTGCTGGGAGAGACAACTCAAAAATTAAACACAGACTGTCTTGCAAATTATTTTTTGGGGAGACAAAGGTTGTGGTAGCATAAGAAATTAAGTCGTAGTCAACGGACCATATATGGCGCACAACATATTGACACATGATACTTGTGTAGTAGGGAATCCCCTTCAATTACTAAAAAACTTCTTTGTTCTCAATTTTAAGAAACTTATTATAAAGGCTTAAGACAGTTTGACACTATTTTGTTGTTGATCCAAAAGTTGGAATGTGCCACATATGTAACTGAATATTGCCCACGACTCGTATATTGACATCCACCATTCATCATACGTGCCTTGGATTACCATTCATTTTTATTTTACTTTTATATTTTTATCATACCGAATGATTTTCATAACTTAGGAGTCATTCGCAAGTTGTCAGTTTTCCTCCCAATTTAACATCGCCCTATGCCAATATGTCGCACATTTGTCTAGATTATAAACCCAGAAATCAAATGGACGCTACGTGTTTCTACAACATTAGCATAATTGGAAACACATTACAGTTTGATCATTCACTTTGGGCGGACGTTCTCAAATATCTTTTCCACGCAATCTGATTTTAGATAATATTCTTCTTTATTATCGATATGGGGGTATTCTATTGCTGTATTTGCGATTAGTCAAGTGTTGCGCTTGAAATAAATGAACAAAGAGTTCAGGTAACTCCCGATATCACAGTTTATATTGTCTCCCCTTGTTGGTAAATAGTTCCCCCGGTAACACGAGTGACGTCATTTCCTGCCCGGAGCTAAAATTCCCCCCACGCCTAAGCACACATTGAAAAAATCAAAGTGCCGTTTCGGGATTTCCCAGGGTTTGGTTTATTTTCGGTTTTAGAAGCCTGCGTTAACGGCATCATTACCGACTCTATTACCGTGGGGGTGTACGGCAGGTCGGTAGGTCGATCGAGGCCAGACCACAGGGCTACAGCCTCGTCTGGCAGACTTCTGGCATGACCATCAGGTCTCTGACATAGTGATACTGTCCATTCTGGTAGGACAATTAGGTCTCTGACACAATGCTTCTGTAAATTCTGGTAGGACTATTAGGTCTCTGACAAAGTGCTTCTGTTGATTCTATTATGACAATTAGGTCTCTGACAAAATGCTTCTGTCGATTTTATTATGACAATTAGGTCTCTGACAAAATGCTTCTGTTGATTCTATTATGACAATTAGTTCTCTGACAAAATGCTTCTGTTGATTCTATCATGACAATTAGGTCTCTGACAAAATGCTTCTGTCGATTCTATTATGACAATTAGGTCTCTGCTATAGTGCTTCTGTCGATTTTATTATGACAATTAGGTCTCTGACATAGTGCTTCTGTTGATTCTATTATGACAATTAGGTCTCTGACAAAGTGCTTCTGTTGATTCTATTATGACAATTAGATCTCTGAAAAAGTGCTTCTGTCGATAAGGTCCATATCTAGCACTAGAGTCGCCATGTTTTTAGTTTTGAGTGTAGAACTTCTAGCTTCTGCTAGATGTTTAAGTTACCGCTATCCAAATAGCACATTTAGTTCTGAACTGCTAAAACTAAACAAAAAATGTGAAAATCATAGCACCTCGGTCCGGTCAAGATGTATAAGTAGAGTTTTATTTTTGTCCAAATACAAAATTCCAGTTGCGCGTATTGGCGACTGCCATTATTTTCTCTTTTGTGTAACACGAATAAAAGAACGGACTGACACACTACCGTGCGTGTATGAGCTAGATGTCAATTGTTTTATAAAGTTACATGAGGCGGTGAAAAGAAAAACAATCTTTCACATAGGCAACCACATAAGTGCACACATAGTTGACCACACACAGTTGACCACACACACAGTTGACTATACACGCAGTTGACCACACACACAGTTGACCACACACACAGTTGACCACACACATAGTTGACCACACACACAGTTGACCACACACACAGTTGACCACACACATAGTTGACCACACACATAGTTGACCACACACACAGTTGACCACACGCAGTTGACCACATACGCAGTTGACCACACACACAGTTGACCACACACACAGTTGACCACACACACAGTTGACCACACACATAGTTGACCATACACATAGTTGACCACACACAGTTGACCACACACATAGTTGACCATACACATAGTTGACAACACACACAGTTGACCACACACAAAGTTGACAACACACATAGTTGACCACACATAGATGACCACACAAATAGTTGACAACACACACAGTTGACAACACAAATAGTTGACCACACATAGATGACCACACAGTTGTACACACACAAAGTTGACCACACACAGTTGACCACACACACAGTTGACCACACACAAAGTTGACAACACACATAGTTCACCTCACACACAGTTGACCAAACATATACATTCATAAAATTACAAAATTGTTATATCATCCTCCCCCCCCCCCACACCCCCACACTGGGACAGGTGCTTTTAAAACTGCAATATACTTAATAGCTACTAAACAAGATTAAATTTCCAACATTCATAAACAAATGCCACTGATATTAGAGTGAATCATATCTAGGTAAATTTAAAATCAAATTTGTACTATTGATATTCCCCTAGCACCTAACCCAGCTCTCCAAAGTAAGTTAGTTCAAACTGACCTAAATGATGAGCAATGTAATTATATTAGTTTCAGTTGTTTTACGGTAAGATAAAAGTGTATACAGAGGCGTCGCGGGGCGGAGGCAGGGGTTGAGGACCGCACTGTGTGACACCAATTAGGGGGGGGGGATGACACCAAGACAAAAAATTGTAAAATATATAGAAGAGAAATGCTTTTTGCCAGTTCAATTAAGGATTAATTAGAGTTAAAGAGTCTTTTAAATTTTAAATATACAATCCTGACAGAGTGGGGGGGGGGGGGGGCGCAACATGCTAACTATCGAGTAAACCTTGAAATGTTGCTTTGTTCATTTTGAATTAAAATAATAGTTCACAAATTCACGCGATTTGGTAAAATGGGAGTGGTAACACCAAGTATATATATATATATATATATATATATATATATATATATATATATATATATATATATATATATATATATATATTAGTCCAATTTTTCTGCCAACTTCCGGCTCTAGAATCAACCTACAATAGTGTGTGGTCCTCTGCAAGTCCTACTGGGATTGGTCATTACAACAATTGTGCCACAATCTGCTATTATTTGATTGGTTGATATCAGGGGACAAAGGGGTCACCTTTTTAAAATAGAAACACAAAAGAAGGAGTCTATAGCTTTTTTTTTTAAAAATCCCCGTAGGCTAATGAAGTATAATTTAATCCTTTTTCTATATGAATCAGCTGCGTCACTTTTTAAAATATTTACTGTTTGTACTACATGTATATATATATATATATATATATATATATATATATATATATATATATATATATATATATATATATATATATATATATATATATATCCGGTAAATAAAAATAGAAGTTTAATAATAATATATATATATATATATATATATATATATATATATATATATATATATATATATATATATATATATATATATATATATATATGTCCTGGACAGCTGGAGTGTCACCCCTGACCACCACACCAAGACTATGAATTATTTTCGTGAATCCAATCAATGGCCAGTTTTATTTTCTGTTCAATTTGACAGGGGCAACAACTCTCAAGTACTTGTTCTCGGTAGTTCCCATATTGCACAACAAGTACGGTGAATCTAACAGTGGGTAATAGAAAAACAGTGGGCGGGGTTTACTAGGAATAAACGAGAGGGGAAGTAACTATGATGGGAGTGGGTGTACTCAAGTTTAATATTTTGCAATATAAATTTAATACCTCGGGGTACGAGAGGTTCAAGTGGGGTCCAATGTCCTCCCACCCACATTAAATAACTATCCATTAAAATAAATCAACAGAAGATAAACTAGAATTGATCATTCAAAAGCCCAGATATAAATTGATGACTACGAATCATCATCTTTTCCCGCTCGTGCCCAAGACATGGGGCAGATGAAGTAGAGTTCATCTGCTTCATCAGAGCTCTGTAGACTCATGGACATTCCACTGATTTGAACCCGTTTCGAACTCGAGAGTTTCGTGTTATCAGTTTAGCGCTCTACCGTTAGGCCACGCCGTCTGTTAGCACAAACTTTGTTCCCTTCGTTTTTAAAGCGATACAAAACACATTTTAAGGACATCCAATCTCTGTTTGTGGAAGGTGTGGTTGAATGGTAGAGCGTTTCCCTGCTAGCCCGAAGGTCTCGAGTTCAGACCGCGGATGTGAGGAGGGGGTAGTGTGTCTATACATGATTCACGGGTCTAGGAAGAAGGAGATGTTTACGATTATGTAACAACGTGTGACATTGGGAAAGAGAATGGGCTCAAGAAATATGCAGAATTTATTTTGTATTTTTAACAAAAATTATATTGGAAACCTGTTAAATTAAGTTTAGAGTGGTCACATTATGTGATGTCATTAGGGGGGGGGGGGGGGGGGGGCTTCGGATTAGTAGCAATGATAGAGGTGACGCTTAGATTGAGGTGGGGAGTTCACTAAAATAGCTGGAGGTCAATGATGACCAATGGCGATATTCTTTACCTAGTTTAGTTATGTTTACACGTTTTACCTAAAAGGTGTGCTGTTAAACTCAACAAAATCAATGACAGATTAATTTTCAGTAAACTTATATTTCAACATACAAGAATGACTAACTTATATATAAGTAAAGGGGTCGTACTGACAATGTATTGTCAATAAAAACAACTATCACTTTGTGTGTTGGGACCCGTATTTGGACTAAACTAGACGAGTGACGAGTATTGGTCCGTTCGATCCTCCCAAATTTGCACTATAGCAACAATATTAGATTCAGTGATTGGAGATTGCCCCCCCCCCACACCCCTCCCCCCCCCCTGACCCCAGTGGCCGTTTAGATATACATCAGACCAAGCAATATGGCCAACAGTGGGACGGAAATGTTGGCTTGCGAGCAGACAAAAGCCATTATTGGATCAAGGAAAGAAAATCATAACACGTCAATGGGACGTCAGACAAGTTGGTTTTATTTTGTACAGATTGGCTGGTATTCTGGTGGTCAATACATTAACACGAATTTACATTTATAGCTTACATCGAGGACATATATATATATATATATATATATATATATATATATATATATATATATATATATATATATATATATATATATATATATATATATATATATATATACATGGAATAATGTCTTTTTCTGATTGCCGTACAAGCCCACACAAGGTCACATACATAAAGATATATCGTGATAAATCTATTTTATGAAGTATAAAAATAGATGACAAATTAATTTCCAGGCACTTTTGGTGTGAAGTACAAAAACATTTTTAATGGCTTTAAATACAGCATAAATAATATCAATTCCATTAACCCACTTACCAAAAAACATTGTACTTTTTTTAAAAATATCGTTCATTAATTTTTCTCAACGATTATGCCTAATTTAACCGTTTAAAAATATGAGTAATTAAAAAAAATAAAAAATATCCTTCATTTTGGCCAATTTAACAAAAAAAATCTGGCTTACGTTTGGTTGTGAGGTTATGCTCAACACACCAGAAATAATTTCAATTTCATTTTTTTCTAAATAATTATTAATTGTTTTTACGCTTAGTTCGTGTACGCTAAATCTTTGCCAAATTATTATTGCATTTTTCAAGAATATTTTAGAGGCTTAAATAACAATCATTGAAGAAATCTATTTGCTTAATGACAAATATCACCTCACATTTAAAAAACAAGGGCCATAATTTTATTTTTACCCTAACATAGCGTGATGTCGAGGAAGTGTTAATTTTGGGATAATTCTGGGATACATTTTTTATATCTTCACGAGTAGAAAAAATATTTCCGAAATATTTTAAATTTAATAAAAATAAATTAGTGTCGTCAGACGTAGAAGCAAACAGGCTTTGATACCCATCCTGTTCTTAAAATCGGATTATCTTTTCATCGCGGGGATGCGAAGATAGTTTCCCAACCCTTGGCGAATTCTCAATTAATTTGAACCCCCGATTACTTAGAAACCTAATCGCGCAACCAATTATACCCGAACCACGCTTGCAACTCGAGAAGCCGTTGTTTGTGTGCGTTAAGCCGGGTTTTAATTTTCACGCGGCCGGTGCCGAGTCTGTAAGCCCAGTGAGCCGTGACGGGCTAAATCCGTTCATGACGCCGGGGATTAAGTGTTTTGTCTCGCGTTACCCGGCATGCAATGTTTATGTCAACTTACGACGTGGCCAGATGATGCACGCTCGCGAGATCTTTACTTTCCAGTGACATGTTTGTTCGATTTAAAGTACGTTCACCAGGATTAAACTTCTATTTTTATTTACCGGATATATATATATATATATATATATATATATATATATATATATATATATATATATATATATATATATATATATATATATATATATATACACACACACTAGCGTGCCGTGGTCTCAGAACAAAGTCTGACACAATATTTCAAGAAGGTTTCATCAATGCGTTACCAACTGAATATTCTTAGACGTGTGACTTAGTTTTCTAAATCTGCGTTATTTAACTGTAAACAATACCCGCGCTAAATTTCTTGGATAATATTTGTTGGGTTATGGGATTGCCCACACTACAGCCTAGCATGCCACAACACGACCCAGTGCGTGCTCTATGAAAGCCTCGAGTGTGCGTTAATCACTTTTCATAGCAGTGAGCTAGAACACACTTCGGCGACCGCCCAGGTGTCAGGGACGTATTGGGGCGCTCTCGTGAGCCCTCAGTTACACAACTGCAGGGGCGCCGAGTACGGCCCATGGCTCATTTAATCATCAAATGTCGTGTGCCACCGAGTCAATATTTTAGGGTGCTCTTTAAAACTAACATAGGCGCTATAGTGCTCACATAATGGCCGGGCGCCAAATAGCATGCTGCTGGGTCACGGTAGGACGCGCCTGATTCGATTTAGTGAACGACTATAATATCCCATCTTATCCATAGTCAATCGCACGCAGGTGCCATATTTATCCAAAGTCTAACGCACTGTTTAATACGAACGTAGAGGGATATATATATATATATATATATATATATATATATATATATATATATATATATATATATATATTAATACGCACACCCCATCCTTAATAAATCCCTTGTTTCTGAAAAATGTAAAAAATAATTGATTCATTATTTATTTGAATTTTTAAATCTGTATTTTTCAGATTTCCATATGACACCAACCTAACCATGTGTATTAAATTTATATTGATTTTTGTATCCCCCAGTGTTAAAGACCCCCCCACCCCCACCTTTCAGTGGAGCAGCCTTGACCTCCGCTATAGGAAACCTGTTCTGTAACAATGTCATTGCCACGTCTCTCATTTCTTGATTGCAATTTCCTCAGTCGAAGTCCTCCTCCCTCCCTCCCTCTCTCCTCTTCTTGGTAGCAGGATTTATTTCACGTTTGGCTAGTTTCCTCTTGCAGTCTGATATCGTTCCTTTATATGATATAACAAGAAGCTTTGAGACTATTGATCGTACGAGGTCGACCACCCCCACCCTACCCATCTTTATCATTTCCAGACGATTTCAAGACCTTACAGAAACTGCTTCTCAGAGAGACGAATAAGTGGTTTCGCAATGTAGCGTAAATTTGAGGGAGGGTGGGGGCGGGGGGGGGGGGGGGGAAGGAGGGGGGGGGGGGTGGAGAATAAACTGTGTTTTTTTTTACTAATTAAAACATTACTTTTTTAAAAATAATTAAGGTTTTTGTTAAAGAACTCAGTTCTTCTAGTATCATTATGGCACATTCTGAGTACAGTATTTCTTTATCATTCTTTGTTCGTATCCAATATCGGCACATTGCGCAATAATGGTAAAAATAGAAGGCTTTTTCTCTACTATATATATATATATATATATATATATATATATATATATATATATATATATATATATATATATATATATATATAAACACAAAGGGCTGTAGATACGCATAGTTCGCTAAACAGATAACGAGCTAATCGAGGTTTTGACTAAAAACGATGGGGTGGGGGGGGGGGGGGGTGGAAGAGATATGAGTGTTTGATGCGCACGCAAGCATATGTGCATAAAAACATCTGGTTAATTACAGCGGTGCTATGGATTGATGATTCGTTATGTGCTTACTTACAGTCCAGCACACGGCAGTTTATTACATCATTAAAAAAATACCCTCATTATCTTAACAAGCGATGTCCTAAGTGTTTTTTGACAGTTTGGAGTTATGGGGGATTAAACAGGATAGCTAGATGGTTGCTTTGATGGTCATCGGGCATTATGTATATATATATATATATATATATATATATATATATATATATATATATATATATATATATATATATATATATATATATATATATATATATATATATATATATATATAAGTATATGGTGTACTTCTGTAATTATGTGTGCCGAGTGGTAAAGTGCACCACAGCATTCCCAAAATTTCAGTGTACTGCACACGGACTCTGTTCACTAAACTTATGTACACAGTTTCTTCCAGGCATCTCTGCGGCCCCCCCCCCCCCCCCCACCCCGAACGAAATGGAATTTAGGTAGAAAACAAATACTTTCACCAGTGTCCCCGTCCCCCCCCCCCCCCCCCCGAGAAAAATTCTAAAAAAAAACTTCTTATGTATAGCTGACTCACGTTAAGCAAAGTAAAGGCAGCTAGTCATAGAAACTGGTGAGCTCTACTCCATCTACCATCGGGCTCTAAAGTGTATTTGTTAAGTGTATGTCCCTGTTCTTTATTAAGCCAACTCTATAGCTAAACATCCCTCCCTCTAATACCAATTAGCCGTTTGTTTTAGAATGTAGCATAATAACTTGTACAAACTGGCAAAGGGCAACGCCCGCCTGGCAATGTCACGCTGTATGCTCCTGGCCAGCGGCCATTGTTTTTATTTTTTTGTTCCTAATTCAAAGATCCCCCGTGCTAGAGCTTGGTTAATCAGATAAGATGTTAATTAAATTAAAAAACACTAGAGCTTGATTAGCTCGTACAACAAACAACGCTAATTTGTAAAATAAACAATATCATATGGAAATACATTCCAACTGATTTTTATACATGCACACATGCATGCATGACAAGATAATGTTGAAACATCGGACAGATAGAAAGAGCATTGTAGTTGTATTCTGACTATAGATATACTTTAAGGTAAACTTTGCCAGTTATCGTATTTTTCAGTGTGTGAATTCATCTCCTGATTATTCGTGCATTTTTACTTTCTCGTATATACGTAGTATGGAGAAAGTATTGTAATCGTGCAAAAAAAAAATCGAGATTTTTACAAATCTCGACGTTTTACACCTCACTGATACGGAAAAACATAATTTTGCAATCTTGTCCGTATGTCTGTGTGTGTGTGTGTGTGTGTCTGTGTGTCTGTGTGTCTGTGTGTCCGTGTATAAACACGATACCTTGAGTACCGTTACAGCTAGGCTGGTGAAATTTCATATATAAGTATTTTATCAAAATCGTAGATCCGTATCAACTTTTGAGCGAATTCCGATAACCGGAAGTGGTACTTTTTCTACTTTGAATTTTTCAAAAGCCTATAACTTGAGTACTATTTCAGATAGATAAATGAAATTTGATATGTAAGTAAAAGAGCTAATTCTCCACCTTCTGTCAAATTTTGAGTAATTTCCGTTGACCGGAAGTACTTATTTACGCTATTTCCGATTTCTCAAAAAACGCATGTAAATTTATAAAGTACTAATAATATTGCGCACTATTATGCGCTTTTTTATTTAGCGTTCACTTGGTGTGCATTTCTTTTTTCTACGAGATTATATTCTATTTTAAGAAATGTGAGTATTTAAAATGGATTAAAAATCATGTCTAGAAGTCTATATCCCGAGTTGCCATCCCCTGTAGTGTTATATTAGAATATTCGAGAAAGTTTAGGGGAGATCACTCCCGGTTTATTTTGCATTGATATTTTCTATGATACTACACATCGATTGTAAGTTCAACTAAATAGTGACAATTAACATCACGAGCTAGCCTTCAATAAGTAAATCTCTCCCTCTCTCTCTCTCTCTTTCACTTACAAATACACAAAAATACAAACGTTTACAAAAACCAAAACAGCTCGACTTAGATTGAATATTGTGACAAGTCCTCTCCGCCGAATTAATAAAAATGTATTCAAAGCTGGAAATAATTGTAAAACATATTTTGGATTTGTTTTGACTGCTATTTCAATAAACATACATTCGTAATTTTTCAAAGCTGTGTTAAAAATATCGTTCAAAACATATGATCCTAACTATCGCGAAAAATTGATTTTGGTTCTATAAAAAAACAGAATCGGAAGTGCAATCATTTTTATCGCCCTTCATCTCCACAATACAATGTCAATAACGTTCATTCTTTCGTCAACGTGAAACAAAAAAATATGAGAAGTCAAGTACTAGATAACAAAGCAAGAAATAATAGTTTGACATAAAAGTAATATAGAACAGCATAACAAGCATGGTATAAAATAATATGACACCAACTAAAAATTACAATGTAACAGGGTATTGCAAAACATGACGTCAGCAGTTATGGTCAAAAGGGGTCATATGACCCCTATTTCTGAAAACAACCAAAAATATATAAGAAAAATATATAAATCCTGAATGCGCCCCACTCCTCCCCAGCTTTGTAAAAAAAAAAAACTTACAGGCGCCTATGACTAGCAGCATGACGTCATTGCCAAATTTCTGTTGTCGTCGGTGACTTTTTCCATTTATTTTCCATCTTCCACTAGAATTATGGCATATAGGTTGTTTTTTGTTGTTTTTTTTTTTTTTTTTTTTTACAAAAAAGGTTCGTTTCTACATTCTGCGGAGTATAGGGGGAAGTATAGTTTGTAATCGAGCAAAAAATGGGCAAATCTTGACGTAGAGTGTGCTTGAGTGAATGTGTGTGTGTGCATGTCTGTCTGTCTGTGTGAACACAATAACTTGAGTACCTATTCCGTTAGGTGGACAATATTTCATATTCAATTTTAAGATGACATGTTTAGGATTCTATCAACTCTTAACGAGTCCCAGTAACTAGAAGTGATACTTCCATCTATTTCAGATTTCAAAATAAAATCCTTTAGAATTTGATCATTCTTTATCCACATTCTCATAAAGCATAATATTCTTAGAACGTTTCACCTCTAGAACTGTTTGCTTACTCCAGAAACGTGTGGTTTTGTCAGAAACTTACCCACCATATCTATAGTCCAATTCCACCCCGATCGTTACTGTTGTATTAGAATGTTCGAGAAAGATTATGGGAGCTCACTCCTGCTTGATATATCCGTTATGTCAAGGTATACAGAAGAATTCTACAAACTTCAACTAAATTATTAATCTACAAACTTCAACTCAACCATTAATCTACAAACTTCAACTCAACCATTAATCTACAAACTTCAACTCAACCATTAATCTACAAACTTCAACTCAACCATTAATCTGAGTTCTACAAACTTCAACTGAACCACTGAACCACTGATCTACAAACTTCAATTGAACCACTGAACCACTGATCCAGTGGCGTAGGCAGGGGGGGGGTTAGGGGGGGGTCATAACCTCCCCCCCCCCATAGACCCCTCGGTATATAGAAAAAGTATGAGAGGGGTGCAAATCGAAAGTTTGAGGGGGGGGGGGGGGTGCAAATCGAAAGTTTGTCCCCGGGTAAAAATTGGAACCCCCCCCCCCTTGAGACGATCATGGCTACGCCACTGCACTAATCTACAAACTTCAAGTCAACCATTCATCTGAGTTCTACAAACTTCAACTGAACCATTGATCTACAAACTTCAACTGAACCATTAATCTGAGTTGTGGTAATCAAATATCCCATAGCCTGCTACATAAAGTATAGAAAAGGTAAACATGTAGGCCGATGAGACTTGTCTTATTAAATAATTAATTAACCTCCATTCTCTGCGAGTATCATCAGATCTGCCATGAAGTTTTGTCTGATATTGTTTTGTTTGATGCATGGTTTTAAAAAAATTCTCTTGAACGACGAGTATTTTTAAAAATATGCCGTTGTATGTTTTAACAGTTCTATTTACCTTTAACATTTTCATTAATGATCTACATAGTGCTGTACATTTAATACAACAATTAAATCCACCTTGTTCGGCTGTCTTTAGTGTCACTGAGTCATGCTAGGTACTCGCAAGAGCTGAGGGTGCTCTGTGTCTTCTGCAAGGATCAAAACTCGAGATTCTTGCCATCGGTCATTAAAAAATACAGCCCTAATTGTTCAATTGTAAATAAACTAATCTATATTAATTAATTAATCCTAGATATATTTCTTTGTCTCTGCGTTCATTGCGGATTACCATGTCTCTACTCCCCCCTCCCCTTTTTTTTTTCTCCCATAGCCCAAACTTGGTATCAGCACATAAATCACGAGCAAGAGACAAAGATTACGGTCGGTTTTCACCTGGTGCGGTGCCCCCCCCCCCCCCTCCGACGTACCCAGTGCCCTTCCGCTATGAAAGTCTTTTATCTTTCTGTACCGTTGATTTGTGCATTGCGTCAGATATGTCCGAATTTCGAAATCCTACATAAAACTGTCTCTATTTGAGGGACGACAACACTGCTCAATTGAAAAAAACCAAACTCATACTTTAGATTTTGTGTGTCATATCTTTCAGTTGTTGCCCTTGTGTCACATCTTTCAGTTGTCGCTCTTGTCAACGTTCGTCCCATCGCAACATGCTCGCGAGCCTCAATTCAACTCACATCAATACAAAATTCCATTTCTGTACATGCGACTTTGTATTAAACAAATGTATTACAACTCACGAAAAGCTTGATCTGAAAATAAAACCGGCCTACCACAATCGTGCGGTGTCGTACAAGCGACTTCCGGCATGCAAGCGCCGTAACTCCAACCGGATGTATTGACTGTGTTGTCAAGGCATGACGGGACGAGGTTCCTTGTAGCCTTGACAGGACGAGCCTTAACCCTCGCATGTCTGACGTTGGCGGGAAGCGGGAATCAAAAGTCTATGGCAAACGGACATTGATTTTTAAAAAAAAAATAATATTTAACTGTATTTATATTTGGTGGGATGGGGAGATGGGGGTGTAGGCGGATCAACACAATTAGATCTTTTAGAGAGTTTTTGAGAAGAAAAATGGCACAAATAGTGGACGAGATATTTAGAAAACTCAGCAGAAATTAATTTTAACGTTTAGTATAAACATGCTATTGAAGAAAGCGTTGATCGTGGGTGTTGAATAAAGATTGGCAAGGCTCTCTGTTGCTTTAGTTTTTTACATTTTATTAGAGTAAACAATGGATGGCGAGACAACTTAATTAAGCAAAACGTCGGTAGGACTATGGATGTTCTATTTTTAACCTATTATTAACTCATACAATGGATTGGGAGACAACTTAAGCAAACATCGAAAAGAACGCTTTATTTTTAAACATTTATTTATTCCTACAATGGATGGAGAGAAAATTTAAGCAAAACGTCGGTAGGACTATGGATGTTCTATTTTTAACCTATTATTAACTCATCCAATAGAAAAGGGAGGCAACTTAAGCAAAACATGGGCTTTAATGTTGCTAATATCGTAAGTCAAGCACTAACCAAACCTATATCAAACTGTTGTCTAAACCAAGAACTTATCCCAAGGGTAACTCTGGTTCTAGCCTTCTGTGTGGACCTGACTACTTGTGTCATATGGCGTGGACGATTTAGCTGTGTGTGTGTGTGGGGGGGGGGATGCATTGGGAAAATATCATCCAATAGGGTGATACGAAAACGAAAAAAAAACCTCTCTAACCTTAATGAGACAGACTTCTAGTGACGTCAGTTCGGTACGACGTGGTCTAATGGTAGACCCAAAAGTTTCGAGTTCGGATCCCGGGCTCGGGACCCTAAAGTTGTCCTCTGACCACCCACCTGCCCCCTCATGTCCAACCTAGGGTTGTCCTCTGACCACCCACCTGCCCCTTCATGTCTAAAACATGCACAGGGGGGGGGGGGGGGTAGAAAGCACAAGTCTGGCAGAAACCTTTTGTCTAATGGCTGGTAACCTTGGAGACACAAATGTTCAACTCTAAACCCTGTTTAACTCTTAACCCGGTATTGACCTTATAAAAGAGGGACGCCATTGCCTAATCCCAATCCTAACCCTAGACCTATCACTATACCAGCCGGCACTTAACCATACTGTATCTATTAATGGCATTATTACAAAAAAAATTCTAGGCTTGAGTATGTCTGATGCATGCGTTGAAAAAATCGTTGAAATAAAACTCCATTGGTTACTGTAAACACATTCGGTGTGAGCGAAGCAACCTTTCAGCGGGTCTAGCGTCCGCTCACATCATGTTGAAACTAAAACCGTGAATTACGTCATCAGTTGCTGTGTACACTCATCGCTGCCACAAAACAAACATGAATATTTCCGGTTCAAATAAAAAAAATTGTTTTAAGTAGTGGTTGTCGATTAACAACTCATTAATATTAACGGTTTTGTTTATTTAAAAATTAAACATTACAATGCAACGAACTCCATTGTTTAAAATAGAAAGTTTTTTTCTATGCCCTGACAATGTTTCGAGTGGATGTTAAAGTCAGTTGCAGTTTGTCTGTTAAAATTTAATCGGCGTGGAGTTCTGTTCATACGGACTGAATTTGTTTTACTAATGGGCTTTAGCGTAGGACCGATAACTCTCGCTACCCGGAGAGTTATCGGTATTTGTATTGACAATATGCACGGGGTTGAAACATTACGATATGGTGAAATGTGTGAAGGATCTGGGTGATTGGGTGTCAAAGGTTTGATGGGGGGTGGGGGCATGTCAGTCTAGGGTGTGGGGGTGGGGGAATTAAAAAGTAAAATAATTGGAATTGTGTAGTGACATGCTCTAAATGTACTGATCAGAGCTTGGATAGATCCAGTGAGTCAGGTACCAATCGTTGCTGGGTACAAATTAGAGCTGGGTGGACCCAATGAGTCAGGTATTAATAGCTGTTGGGTACTAATTAGAGCTGGGTACCAATCTGAGCTGGGTGGACCCAGTGAGTCAGGTACCAATCGCTGCTGGGTACCAATTATAGCTGGGTGAATCTGACACGACCCACAGAAGATCCGAACACGACATGTTTATGTTAGTAGTCCAGTGTCCAAGCTCTCGACCACACCATCCCATCTGAACCGCATAAAATTTGCACGACTTAGAGCTGCAGTACATACTAAATCCTCTTATTTTTAATAGCTTATCCTTTAATCCAGGGTGATTATCTAAAATAACGAAAAGCCACTTTTCTTTACTCCATACCTGATTTTCTAACATAGATTATTCAGGTTTTTTTATCCAACAAAATGACACCAGAAGCCACTGGAAGAGGATAGCAATCAAAATAATTGAAACAATAAATGTTACAAAGAAGGTATTTTTAATGAAACGTTAACTATCAACTCTGTACAATTCTCATTTTTATTTTTTTAATCTCGATGTTTAATTAACGGAGACATGTAGTCGATACGTCAGTTGTGATGTTTGTTGGTAAAGGTTATTGTAATGGTTCAGTTTTGATGTTTGTTGGTCAAGGTTATTGTGATGGTTCAGTTTTGATATTTGCTGGTTAAAGTTATTGTGATGGTACAGTTTTGTTATTGTTATTGTGATGGTTTTATTGGCCTGCTATGGCCATCAAACAGTCATATAATAAATTTAAAAAACTCGTGTGATTGACGTGGCCAGGGGATATAACGAGATTGCTTTCCGAGGGTTTGAATCTGTTTCCGGGGTCAAGTCATAAATGACGCACACGACGGGAAAATACCCGACTTTAGCTCTGGGAGGCTCGATAGCTAGGGACAACAACTGTTCTATAAGAGACAGCTCCAAAATTAAACAACTGCTGCCTTGTAGCTTGTTCTTGGTTGGACAAAGGCTATGGAAGCAAATCCTAAAAGAATCGCAGGCTGAAATCGGAGTCAACGGGCTATATGCGCTTAACAAGTTGACACGTAATACTTAATTGTGTTGGAGGGAATCCCTTCCACCGCTAGAAGATCCACCACTAGAAGATCCACTGCTAGAAAATCCTCCACTAGAAGATCCACCACTAGAAGATCCACCACTAGAAGACCTGGGAGATTAAAGGCTGCTAGATTTATGTTAATCACACAATCCAATGTCGAAAAAAAACTTTAAAAAAAAACCTCTAGTTTATCTGCTCTATGGACTTATAATTCTAAAACGGCATTTTATCATACACCACTAAGTAGAGAGACGAAAGAAGAGATAACTGTCATCTTCCTTCAACGATAGCCTCTCCAAAACACAACAATCCAGAAAGTTTATTTTGAGATCTTACAAAATCATCTTCCCCCAACCGTAAACAACAAATCTAAGCAATTAACAACAACACAAACGCGTCCCAAAACACTTGACCTAATTTACCAAATTGCCGATGTCCAGGCAGCACTTATGTCCGACCAGACGAGATATGGATGGTGACATCAAGCTACTGGAAACTTCTGGAAACTTTCGAGCTAATTATGGGAATAACAAGAGAACACTCTCATGTCTGGCTAATGGAATCAGAAATTCGGTGACATCACTTACAGGTGTGATGACCAGGGAATGAGGAGGCGATAATTTAGACGATAATTTAGACTTTAAATTAGAAAATAAATTAGAAGATACATTACACGATAAATTATACGATAAATTTGACAATAAATTCGACGATAAGTTTTACGATAAATTATACTCTTTGATAGCTTTTAAAACAGCTAGAGTGCTAGAGGAATATAACAGCTGTGGTGTAAGGTATATTTTATTAATAAGGTCGACAACTTATACTCTTTAAAACCTTTTAAAACAGTAAGAGGAATATCACAACAGCAGTGGTGTAGGGTGTATTTTATTAATGATGTCGACAACACATGCAATTGAAAAAAATATTGCATTACAAAGGGATATGTAGTGTGCGATCTGTAAAAGACAATTATCTATCCCATTCGTGAGTTCATAGACCGCTGTCTACTCTCAGACAAGGAACCAACCAATAGTTCACCGTCAACGGCCAAATGATAGAGCGACCGCTAATACTCTTGTTAACTTCGGTTTTTTTTTAAATTGAGTTTTGGAAATCTTTGAGTTAACTTGTAATGACTCACCTAAAGTCTAATGAAATTAAACATTAGATACTCTTGCATTGTCATCGAGAAGATTTTTCTAAAGGGTGGAGTAGAGGCAAAATGATTGGGCATCCCTTTATAACGTAAAAAAACAATATATAATTAAAAATCGTTCCATTATTAGTTCATAACTCTATATGAGAATGTCTTTAAGAAGTATTTCATTTTCTTAAGGTTAAAAGTTAATTAAACATATAATTTAACGTTTTATAAAGATTGGAAATTAGCATCATGAGGCATAAGTCATCACGTTCATTCTTGGAACGATAACTCCGCTAAGCAATTATTTCATGCAAATAACAATAATATGCATCTACAATGATTGTATCCCGCATTTCTTTGTCCTTATTTATTAACCCGCTTTGAAGGCATGTTATGTAAAGAAAAAAAATTCTTTATGATCGAGATTTATTTCGTTTTGAAAATACGAGAGCGTAGGAGGTTATATACATGTATTGTACAGAGATAACAACATAATAATGTAAGGGGAGTCCCGTTGATTGCCAGCTGTTAATCGGAAATTTCCTATACGTTTTGTATCTAAATATAGAATGCGTATGCCATCTTCGTTTGTGTGTGACCTTTGTGCGTGTAGAAAAACTGGTCATCAAGTAAAGGTTATTTCCAGGGCTATTGTTAATTTTTTTTTTCTTCGTGGTTTCTCTATCATCATAGATGTTTGAAATATCTCATGTGGCCGGGCTAAAAAATGTACAAGCAGGGAAATAACTCTGATCTAAAGAGCAGTGTAAGGTGGGCTGTGAACTAGGTTTTGTTAGCAGCCTAAGTTTTGAACACCTCAGCAGCCTAAGCCTCAAGTCTTAGCGCCTCTGGTAGCAGCCTAATACTAGATTCCGAGCTCCTCAGCAAAAGCCTCCCGTATTTGAAAAACCAGACACTTTTTTTTGCAGGTCAGACAAGCACATCGCATCAGAGGCGTAGCGAGGGAGGGGGGGGGGCACATGTCCCCGGGCGCCGATCTTAGGGGGTGCCAAAATGGGTTGGAAAAACAAATTGAAAGGTTGAGAGAGGGGGGGGGTGCAAATCGAAAGCTTGAGGGGGGGTGCAAATTGAAAGTTTGTCCCCGGGTGCCGGGAAGGGTCGCTACGCCTCTGCATCGCATACAAACTGGGAGGTTTAAAATAGCCATGTTTGCCCAACTTATTCCGGTGTTGGCTGATTTTATTACGCACCTTGAAAGAAGGAATGAAAAAAAAAGTCTTTGATACGAGTAACCGGAACTCAGTTCTATGTCAGGTTCCTCTTCGACTGACCAATCAATATGAAGCATTAGCTTTATTTCAACTAATGTTTTGTTCTAAATTAAAACAAACTCAAAAGTTATTACAAAAACGTTAAGTGTGTGTTAATGACAACTAAATAAATTATATTTAAAACTTGTTATGTTTAGCCAAGTCTTTTGAAGACAGCGTTTTTTTTTATGGGGGCTAGAAAAGCACAATGGCGATCGAACGTTTTGAGAAACATCTATTGAACTTTAACCTTTTCTTTGATATTTTGTTTTAAACATTATGAAAGGTGGCTTGATGGAAATGTAATGGAAATGTAAAATGTAGTTGTCGTTTTTTTTACAAGGCAGGCATCACATCTTATATTTGTTTTACTTCTTAGTTTACGGATTATGGAGATTTTATTTTAGGCACACGGCTTCAATGCAAGAGCCAGCACTTCTAGAAGCCACAAAGCCTAAGCTATAGCCACAATTTCGAACATCGAGCCACCAAGTCTAGAGCCACAAAGTCTAGAGCCACAAAGTCTAGAGCCACAAAGTCTAGAGCCACAAAGTCTAGAGCCACAAAGTCTAGAGCCACAAAGTCTAGAGCCACAAAGTCTAGAGCCACAAAGTCTAGAGCCACCAAGTCTAGAGCCACAAAGTCTAGAGCCACAAAGTCTAGAGCCACCAAGTCTAGAGCCACAAAGTCTAGAGCCACCAAGTCTAGAGCCACAAAGTCTAGAGCCACAAAGTCTAGAGCCACAAAGTCTAGAGCCACAAAGTCTAGAGCCACCAAGTCTAGAGCCACAAAGTCTAGAGCCATCCACAAAGTCTAGAGCCACCAAGTCTAGAGCCACAAAGTCTAGAGCCACCAAGTCTAGAGCCACAAAGTCTAGAGCCACCAAGTCTAGAGCCACAAAGTCTAGAGCCACCAAGTCTAGAGCCACAAAGTCTATAGCCACAAAGTCTAGAGCCACAAAGTCTAGAGCCACCAAGTCTAGAGCCACAGTCTAGAGCCACAAAGTCTAGAGCCATCCACAAAGTCTAGAGCCACCAAGTCTAGAGCCACAAAGTCTAGAGCCACCAAGTCTAGAGCCACAAAGTCTAGAGCCACAAAGTCTAGAGCCACAAAGTCTAGAGCCACCAAGTCTAGAGCCACAGTCTAGAGCCACAAAGTCTAGAGCCACCAAGTCTAGAGCCACAAAGTCTAGAGCCACCAAGTCTAGAGCCACCAAGTCTAGAGCCACAAAGTCTAGAGCCACCAAGTCTAGAGCCACAAAGTCTAGAGCCACCAAGTCTAGAGCCACCAAGTCTAGAGCCACAAAGTCTAGAGCCACAAAGTCTAGAGCCACAAAGTCTAGAGCCACAAAGTCTAGAGCCACCAAGTCTAGAGCCACAAAGTCTAGAGCCACAAAGTCTAGAGCCACAAAGTCTAGACCCACAAAGTCTAGTGCCACAAAGTCTAGAGCCATCCACAAAGTCTAGAGCCACCAATTCTACCACCCGAGTCACAATGAGTCACGACAGACTCCGCTCAATCTCGACTTGCCTAATGACGCCATTAGTACATTTTAATTCTCCAAGACATTTTGTTTTTCTCTAATCGATCTCCCCATTCTCATTGATACCCTGCCATTCTTATCCTCGCTCCACTAAAACAAAACAAAAAGACCACGTCATTTATCTATATGCTAAACAACTTAAAATAAAATGCCCCGCATTCATTGCTCAATATTGGGGGAGAAATCTCCATCGATTTATGTCTCGATAATCAATAGAAATCGCACTTAAAAACACAACTCTTCTAACTGAGCGCTGTTTTAAGTATTCTTCGAATCTTTTCTCATTTAAATGTTCCAGCGCTACTTTTTGTATCGATAAAAAAAAAACAAAAAAAAAAACAACAAATGCATTGTCTGGAAGTCCAAAAGATAGGGTCTTAAACCAACACAATTGGATCAATATAGAGAAATCAGTGGGTTTTTTTTAGGGGGAGGAGGGTATTTTCAGATCGATTCTAAAACAACGTTTGTTAATAAACTTTACAGAAACGGAATTTTGAGCACCATTCATGTATGTTTCCCTAAAGCTCCCCTACAGGGATTATATTCACGATACTAAATACTTTGTTAAAGAGCACTTTACGGAATGAGAAAACCCTTGCTGGATTTATACGAAAACAATGGTACTGTATAAGAACTTGGCGTTTTTTACCGCGAGAGTAAACAAAGACTTGTAACCCTTGGGTTTTTTTCTGTTATTAGTTTTTAAAGTATTTGTGTTGTATTGAGTGGATTTTATAACGGATTAAAGCAGGTTTAGATAGATCCCAATGCTATGGAACAATGATGAGATTTTCGCCTAGAACTTTTATAATTGTTTAGTTATTTAAATTACTGAAGTGAAGAACTAGTTGAAGTTACAACGGTCGATTATAGACTGCTAAAATATTATGCCTTCTGGAGCTACGTTGAGTTTTTGCCTAGAACTTTTATAATTGTTTTGAAATTTTAAAAGTATGAACTAAAATAGCAGTTAACGTTTAGATGGTCAATCACAGACAGGTCAAATAAATTGCCTCCATGCTCAGTCGTGCCTACGACAGCGGTACTGTGTTTGATTGTTATATTGTAGGTCACGAGTTCTAATATAAGGTCCGAAAATCAGGGTATTTTTTTTTTTCGTTCTAAAAAGACGTAAAATAGCCACACGAATCTGACGGCTCTAGTGGCAGGTGAAGTAGAGTTCACCTGTTTTGTTACTTCGGTATGAAAAGGGAGATTGTGACCAGAACCCCTAACGTGATCAGATGTGAGTGGAATCGGTGACGTCCCACAAACATTCTACTCTCCCTTATTTTTTACTCCACTATCTCTTGTACAGCTAAAATGGCACTTTTTTTTTTAAATATACGAGCTGAACCGCGACGTAGCATAGGCCACTATCTAGTTGTTATATTTTCTACTTATCAACAATTCAAAATGTGTGAATTCGACACTACCCCACCCCACCATCATCACACAACCATCACAACCACCATCACCACACAACCATCACAACCACTATTGCCACACCACCATTCCAGCAACCCTCACCAGACTAGAACAATCGTTACACCCCCCACCCCACCCCATCCCGCCCAGTGAAAGTAGCCGTTTACAGACGACAATGAATATAACAAGCAGAACTTATTATCTCCCCTTAGTTTCAAATCGTTTGAAAACTAAATTATCTGCCCCTAATAGCCGTCACCTATCGAACCGGCTCTACCATTGTATACATTCGGGGTGAACCACAGTTCACCTGACAGGTGGGGATGAGGGTGGTGGCTAAGCTGCGTGGTGTTTTCTATGGTCTCCATGAAGAGAATTATATAATACGAGCTGACCCGCTGCGTATCAAACGCCGCTATTTAGTTGTATTATTTTCTACTTTTCAGTAATTCGAAAGCAGCCTCCTCTTAGTTACCTCCCCTAAGTTTAAAATAGTTTCAAACTAAATTATCTGCCCCTAATAGCCGTCACTAAACCCATCTCTACGATTGTAAATATTTAGCGTGAACCACAGCTCACCAGACCGTGTTGGGGTGGGGGTGGTTGCGATATGCCTAGAGAGGAAGAGAGGGGACTGCGCTTACAGCTTGTTTTCTAACGTCTCCAAGAAGAGAATTATATATATATAGATATATATATAGATACATAGATATCAACATGTATCTCAGCCTGTTATTTTAATTTAAAATATCGCTCCATCGATTCAGCCAACTCAATTAATCCCGGGCAAACAAAGAATCGTCCGCTGTTTTTTTTTCTAAGACTTTTTCTAAGACTTGTTTTGTTATGTCTTTGGTTCCTTACATGTTTGACACGCCCACTCCTGATATCACAGTGACGCCCTTTTCTTCCACCGTTCCGCTTCAGTGCACATGAACATGGAAGCCTCCAGTCTCAGTATTCAAGATGGCGAGACTGCATTCAAGATGGCTACCTAATGGCGCGTGAAATCATTTCTTCAGTCGACCGGTCGGGCACAATTTTCCGGCGGCGTTTTTTCCGGCATGCTAGGTGGACGGCTGGAATAGAAACCTGGTCGAAATTAGGAGCACGACCTTCACCTCTATCCAAAAAATGTGCCTCATGGCCGTTACTTTTTATCCCCCCCCCCCTTTTTTTTTTGTTTCCTCAAGAAAATGCAACACTGACCACTATTACATAATTAACTCTCCACTAATTAGACTATCGAATGTTATATATTTTCATCTGACCACCTCAAGTGTTGATTTTTTTCACGTATTTGTTTGTGCTAAAAACACATCTGTAATGATTTGCATAATAGCGCGTGTCTACCCATAATTAAATTGTGTCGCTGTTGTTATAAGCAGCAACAAATTTAATAACAACCCTCGCGCTGTCGATGATATACGATTGTCAACAGATTCGTGAATATCGCACTATTGCATACCTCAAGCAAATAGCACTCTAGGAATGTCGCATTATGTGAATCATGGTGTTGTTTGTGTACCATTTAGGCGGTACAATCTTCCGTAAAAAGAAATATTCTGTTAAAAGAAGGGTGGGGGGGGGGGGTCATCCATAAATGACGTAACGCTTTATTGAACGAATTCTATACACCCCTCTCCAACCCACTGTAACACATTGTCAAAAATTGTCTCAAAAATAACATTTAAAATTCAATTTCTAACATTATTTTTTTAATACAAATGTATGAAGTCATATTGTCTGAAACCCAACCCCCTCATTACAAAATTACGACCCCCCCCCCTTCCCGCTAGGAGTGTGTTGACATATAAGAACGACCCCCCCCCCCCCCCCAAATGTCTTAATTAAAAGTTACGGTTCGCTGAACATGATTCGACAGAAATCCTGCAAGTCAAAGATTATTTGTTTTACCGTGTTCGAGTGTGTCAACTTTTTAAATTGTTTTCAAGAGACGAAAAAAGCCCCACGTGACCTTGACGGTCGCCATCTTGCTCATTAAAAATTGCGTCCAAATCTTGAAATTTCTGTTGCGTTGATTTTTTTTTATCATTGCATAATTAAAGATAGTTCCCTTTTAGACCAAATGTGTGTGTATGTAGATTTGTGTGTTGAGTATGTTTGTATATAATATACATGTATTTGTGCGTGCCTCTATGTATATGTGTGTATACCTGTGTGTACTCGTGCGTGTGCTTATATGTGTGCCAGTGTATGTATGTTCGTGTGTGTATGTGTATGTGTGCATGCATGTGTAGATATGTGTATGAGTGTGTGTGTATGTGCGAGCGGATATGTGTAGTGCTATACCCCCGTCAAACTAGAAATTCCCATACTTCTCTTAATATCGAGGTAAACTGGTTGGGGGGGGGGGGGGGGGGGAGAGAGAGAGAAAGCATGTGGAGAAATAACTAAACATCCACTGAACATGGACGATAATATAAAGGGAAAGAACTCTTCACTATAAAAGTTAGACGGAGCGAGAATAACACGAAACAAATATCGGAAGACCAAGCAACTCTACACACAGAAATAAAAAAAAAAAGTATTGGTGACGACACTCAAGCGTAGAAAAGGGACGACCTTTACCCTTTATCGATGAACAACAGAACGTCTCCACAAATACAAAAGAAAAAACAAAGTTGGAGACAACCAATATTTCTCAGCAGCAATAACATTACTCACACTTAAGTTCAGTGCCCCCCCCCCCCCCCCACCCTCTCCTCTAACCTCTCTACAGTCAAACTATTTATTCTAAATTATATTTCAAAATTTACATGCAATAATTTACATAGCACGCGTATACCCGATGTCATCTTACAAAAAACTCACTCTAATGATATGCACGTTCACAGCTTAATGGCGTGGGTGGGTGGGGTGTAGGGGGGCGGTATAATCCCCGGGGACGGGATGTATCACACACACGTGATCAATGAACCCGCGGAGAAACGTCACAACAATCGCATTCACTTTTTGTCGTATTTGCATCAGTGATAGGCGGTGAGTAAAAATTGTGGGAAATTTGACATCTTTTGTTCCAGAGTTTGAGCGAGACAGCACGGCTAGGGAATGCGGGATTTGACGAATAGTTCCTGGACATGTTTTAAACATTTCCTTAAGACCTCTCAACACATTATAAAATCATAGAGTTTGGTGATTATCCAAAAGGCTACAATCAACGTTTTAAAACTTCAGGTTTATTCGTCTTAAAGGTTATGATACATAAGAAAAGTATGGACAGTCTCCATTGTTGTTGAGGATTGTTCTTGGACCTCGTTACCGTTGGAGCTTTGGTTTCCCGATACTAATGTTATAAACAAAAGTTGGTCAAACCTTGTCAAACACACGTACACACACACACACAACTACGACATCTACACCCACACAGCCACAAACACATACACACACACCGAAGCATAAATACACACAAAGCCACAAGCACATACCCACAAATCTATATACACAACCACACACACACGCGTACACACACCTACGTCATCTACACACACACACAACCACAAACAAATACACACATCTACACACACAACTCTTAATTAACTGCCCCCCCCCCCCCTTTCCTAAAGTCCAACCGCACATCTTTCACGAAAACTCGACACCCGAAGTTTTTTGTTTCGTTTGTTCTCCAAAAGGCGTCCACGTTTTAAAAAAACAAAATCCTGAACCTGTTTCTGCCCATAATTGCGTCATTGTTTTTTTTTTTTTAAAGAGAAATCACGGCTTTATCTTTTCTACCTCCCCACATCAGCCCCTCCCACCTCCCACACATCAGATGGGTGTCTTCTCCCTCTCACCCCCCCCCCCCCCCCCCCCCCCCCATCAGATGGGTGATTTCCCCCTCCCAACTCCCACACGACTTGTCCAGGAGGGCGTGACGAGGTGATAAATGCGGCATGGAACTTTTATCAATTAAAAAATTGCAATTAATGAAGGGGGAAAAAACGTAAAGTGCGGGGATTTCATTCGTAATAAGAAATATAAAAATGTCCACATTAACTGACACATTTTTACCGCGAAATTGTCAGGGATGAACTACTAGCAGTGATGTTTTAATCATCAAAAAACCTGTATGATTAGTGATTTAAAAAAAAAACGGGAAGGAGTGGGGGGGGGGGGGGGGGGAATTAGTTCCACGGTTCCACAAATTATGGTTCCTCAAGGGATTAGGACATGCAACCTCCAGGAGCAATCTGCTATTACGTTTTTGGTATAACGTTGACCTATGCTGTAGAACAGGAAGTAAGGTCCACCTATCCCCCAGTTTATGGTATAACGTTGCCCTATCCCCCAGTTCATGAAGTAACGTTGCCCTATCCCCCAGTTCATGATGTAACGTTGCCCTATCCCACAGTTCATGATGTAACGTTGCCCTATCCCCCAGTTCATGAAGTAACGTTGCCCTACCCCCCCCCCAGTTCATGATGTAACGTTGCCCTATCCCCCAGTTCATGAAGTAACATTGCCCTATCCCCCAGTTCATGAAGTAACGTTGCCCTATCCCCCAGTTCATGAAGTAACGTTGCCCTATCCCCCAGTTCATGAAGTAACGTTGCCCCATCCCCCAGTTCATGAAGTAACGTTGCCATATCCCCCAGTTCATGATGTAACGTTGCCCTATCCCCCAGTTCATGATGTAACGTTGCCCTATCCCACAGTTCATGATGTAACGTTGCCCTATCCCCCAGTTCATGAAGTAACGTTGCCCTATCCCCCAGTTCATGATGTAACGTTGCCCTATCCCCAAGTTCATGATGTAACGTTGCCCTATCCCCCAGTTCATGATGTAACGTTGCCCTATCCCCCAGTTCATGATGTAAAGCTGCCCTATCCCCCAGTTCATGAAGTAACGTTGCCCTATCCCCCAGTTCATGAAGTAACGTTGCCCTATCCCACAGTTCATGAATTAACGTTGCCCTATCCCCCAGTTCATGAAGTAACGTTGCCCTATCCCACAGTTCATGATGTAACGTTGCCCTATCCCACAGTTCATGAATTAACGTTGCCCTATCCCACAGTTCATGATGTAATGCTGCCCTTCCCTAACTAATGTTGATCTAAGCTTTGTCTGGCTATACACAAAAGACAGCATAGGGCAAATTCTTGGTTTGTCGTTTCATTAACTACCCTAGGCCTGAAATCAGCATTCCTTTTTACTCCTATACCCCTCCCCACCCCCACCCCCACCCCAACAACACACCTCTGCGTCTGTTACGCATGTATCAGTGAATCCCGGTCTTCTTAAACCAAAGAAGATTACCATTAGTTTAGACCCATCAACCTTTCAACAACCAAGAATACAGTTAGCTACTTGAAGTATAGATATATCAAATGTCTCAAGACACTTAATCACAACTGCCCGCTAATGGCGCCTGATAATTAATGACGTTTGATAATGAATGACTTCTGTGAGAAAACAAAATGCATGTCGCTATTTGGATTTGGCGATTCTAATCGCAGACGTCTTGATTTATTCAATACCGGCCATTACATTTACCCTTTAACCTCCCGACAGTGATACTAATCTAAATGCGTTAATTAGAAGGGTAAAAACTCCTCCTTAATTAGGTCTGTATGGTGTCGTTATCTCTCCTCTATATCAATAATTAGAAGTGTTTTTTTTTTCTTTAAAAAAAAAAAGAGACAAATCTAAAAAATTAAAAAAGAGGAGTTATCTCCCGTACCAAGGGAAATAATCAATAAAATTATATTTTGGTCAGGATTTAGATCCAAGGTATTAATTTACACCTCCCTCGTTATACTGCGACTAAAATCTCCGCTGGGCTCTAACAAGCTGGAGAAATTCTATCTGAGGATAGATTATTCTATTTGGGTACTTATTCTGTACGATTTCACCGACCCAGTGAGAGGGTGGATGGCGGTAGTTCTGGAAGACATTGGATTGTGGGTCGATGCATGGGTGGATTGTGAATTAATGTAATCCACACCTAGAAAAGAAAGTCACGAAAAAGCTATGGTCACACGAACACACATTTTTTTAAAAACTCATTTCTTTAGCAGGGATGAAATTTAAATCCCAGAGCTGGAACTTTTGATAACCCATTTCTTCGTTTGGTTCTAGATTTTTCAGGGGAAATAACCAAACAATTTTTTTTTAAATTTCATAAGTAAGAGTAAAATAATGGCCGTCATTTAGAAACGAAAAAGCTAGAAGAAAAAGAAAAGACCAGCTCTAACATCCAGTAAGTCTAACACAACAAATTACGTTACTAGTACATTCTAATCTAACTAAGTCGGCAGTCTAGAGAATTACATTACAAGTGTACCTTCTTGTAGTCTGGCTACACACAGATTTGGAAAGTAAACAATTCTCCAGAATGCTTAGTAACTCTAAGGTAGATCTGAAATTTTAGTAACTCTATCTATTACAATAAGGTAGATTTGAAACATTAGTTACTCTAGATACTACAATATGGTAGATTTAATCGGCTTTTGTGACATACTCTTCCATAATGCAGCAAGTATAAATCAGCCCACAATGTTGACCTCCTGTATGGACACGTCAAACTTGTATATCATCCCATCTATCGAGTCTAAACCCATTCACCTAGTAAAATAATGTATCACGTTTGGTAAAAATCAAAAGAAACTTGAGTTTTTAAATAACATTTTTCATATTCTTAAAAATAAATTCCTGTTACATTGCAAATATTCAAATAGTAACTCTATCTATTACAATAAGATAGATTTCAAACATTAGTTACTCTAGATACTACAATATGGTAGATTTAATCTGCTTTAGTGACAGACTCTAGCCCTACCTGTAAGTGAATATGTAATGTAATGTGTAATTATATCTTGTTGTATCTGTTTGACTTACATAGCCTGGTAGTAAAATTGGATTTTAAATGGCGCAGTGTCTATTGTCTAGTGCGACGAATTGACACACTTTAGCTCTGGAATAATTAATATTTGAGTGTAAGACTAGCTATCATATACTACAGGCTAATGTAGTTTTGACAGCTGATGTTAAATTTGTTCAAGCTTAGTGGGGTTAAGCTCACACAGCTTAAGTTAAAGTGGTCTAGTTGATGTGGTCTGTTTGGTCTAGTCGATGTGGTCTGTGTGGTCTAGTTGATGTGGTCTGTTTGGTCTAGTCGATGTGGTCTGTTTGGTCTAGTCGATGTGGTCTGTTTGGTCTAGTCGATGTGGTCTGTTTGGTCTAGTCGATGTGGTCTGTTTGGTCTAGTCGATGTGGTCTGTTTGGTCTAGTTGATGTGGTCTGTGTGGTCTAGTTGATGTGGTCTGTTTGGTCTAGTCGATGTGGTCTGTTTGGTCTAGTCGATGTGGTCTGTTTGGTCTAGTCGATGTGGTCTGTTTGGTCTAGTCGATGTGGTCTGTTTGGTCTAGTCGATGTGGTCTGTTTGGTCTAGTCGATGTGGTCTGTTTGGTCTAGTCGATGTGGTCTGTTTGGTCTAGTCGATGTGGTCTGTTTGGTCTAGTCGATGTGGTCTGTTTGGTCTAGTCGATGTGGTCTGTTTGGTCTAGTTGATGTGGTCTGTTTGGTCTAGTCGATGTGGTCTGTTTGGTCTTGTTGATGTGGTCTATGTGGTCTTGTTAAGTGGTCCATGTAGACTTGTCTATCAGTTCTATGTGGTATAGTCGATGTGTTCGTGGTGGTCCAAGTGCTCGTGTCGATGTGGTTCGTGTGGTCCTGTGGATGTGATCCATATGGTCCTGTGGATGTGGTCTATGTGGCCCGTGTGGTCACCTTAGTGCAGCCCACCACTCTCATTAACCACGTCATTCAAACAGTGACGATTGTTTCATCGTCCTTATTTCATTGTTTGTTCATTAATTATCTAATTAGGCTTTAAATATTAATTCTAACTCATTGTATTCGTTAATTTTGGCCTTAAATAATTTAATTTGTCCAATTATTACTGGGCATTTTATTTTGTCTGAATAAAGAAGCTGTTCTCACCACTGAGATGGGAGTGTTCAATAGGATGAATGTTTGTTTACTTTCTGGTGTGTCTCAATGAACAGCTGTTCGCAAACTGGGTTAGGTTGTTACTGTTGGTCATAATCGGTTGGTCATTCTTATTCCTGTGTGGGGAATAGGGATATGTATAGGGCTTGGTCATTGAAAGTTTGGGGTGTTAGTTGGGGTGTTAAAAAGGATTTATAATGGCTGTAAAGAGAAAATATATGTAAAGAAATAGGATGAATCTTAAGTAATCTCTTTGGATAAGAATATATATATATATATATATATATATATATATATATATATATATATATATAAGTTGTTTTTTTAATACATTTTTAATTAAACATTTCGTGGAATGGAGTTTTTCGTGATCACTATACGAAAATATGAGCACAAATGTTTTTAGCATAATGCCGAGGTGCGTTTAGAAAAAAAAATGTAGACTATAAATCTCGAAATAAATGTTTTTAAAAAATGAGCTAAAACAGTGCATTCCTGGGAAACCTATACATACATTTTAAAATACAAATATTCCAGTACATCATCATAACATCCCCACATTTACGACAACCCCAAAGAGTTTTGAATAGAACATAACGCCACATTTCTCAACACAATTTTAATATTTTTAATCAATCCTGATGAGATTCTCAATGCTCCCTGATATAATCAACAGTTTAAAATGCATATCTTATTTACAGACGTTTAAAAGGACATCCGAAATTTGATTTAGAAAAACAAATTAAGAACAAAACTTTTGGAAAGAAACTAATGAATAAACTAAAAAGTGAAAAGATATTTGAAAGCTAAAGAAATAATATCACACCTCTTGACCGAATTGTCTGTTTTAATAGAATTGTATATTAAGAAAGGACATTTTTTAATTTCTTGAGTACATTTAAAAATGTATCACATTTATAATTTTTATACGACTTCTATATTTTTTAATAACTAGGAATGTTTTAGAAATAATAGAATTAAGTTGTTTAAAAAAAATGTACCATATTCTTCATTCAGTTCGCTCTAGACGACAACGCTCTTGACTAAAAAAATTTGCTTTCAATGCGATCAGTAGTACAGTAACCCTTTTAAACATGGCGGTCCATGGTGAAGATGAAGTAGAGATCCCCTGTTTCTGTGATCATGGCATATGAAGGGATCATGTGGCCAGCACTATTCTCCTAATTGAGTCCTGGGAAAATCATCGCTCTACCGCTAGGCCACTCAGGCTTGTGATAGACCTATTTAAAAAAACCCACCCGACTTCCCTGTTCTCTGGTTTACTTCCCAGTGAGCGTGTTGTATGTAATATTTTTATTGTAAGTCCATATAATATCATGCTTATCATACGCGCCTGTCAGACTTTCAATTAACTGAACTACAGACCAAGTTAACACCAGTTAAAATATTGGAACGTTGTAATTATAAATTGAAACGTTAAATCAATATTTCACATTAAGAATTAAAAGCCTCCAAATAATTTAATAAGCAACAAGTTATTGAGATGTTTGCACTTCAGTCTAGTCTTCCGTCTCACCCAAGTTATTAATAGCTCTTGTGGAATTTCCGAAAAAGTTTCGACAATACTGATTTTTTTTAAATGACGCAATAAAAATTAATTACATTGGGACCAAATCGTGACCCAAACAATTTAGAAGAGAACAGCAGACTCTGGTATATTGGTGGGTTGGTTATTATAATGTCAATCATAGAGCAAGGGACATTTGTAATTGAAATCTGTCTAGCTAGTTTCAGTCTATCTACAGAGGGGGGGGGGGGGGCGGGGGCAACAACAACTACAGAAGTGGGTTCTGGATTTGGTGTCCATACAACAAACATACATACACACCTACTTATGTATATATATATATATATATATATATATATATATATATATATATATATATATATATATATATATATATATATATATATATATATATACACCCGGACTTGAGAATGTATGACGTCCCAGCTCCACCCAGTCAGTCCTAATAGGTAGCTGATTCACCTTAGCAAAGACGACATGACATTAAACAGACCACACAATCTCTCTTTATATGTCTTTAATTATGAGATTTCAAAACCTCGGTTTATATATTTGACATGAGTACTATTCCGTCTTTTTCTTTTTTTTTGGCACATTGATGGGCATCTAAAGGACACATATTTTTTTATTGAGCACACAAGCGGGACCTCTGTTTAAATATTCTACCGATGGGGCCCAACCATGTTCTAACTGAGAAAATTACGTCATCGGCATCCGTCAGATTACACGTTCAAAAGACGAGGGGGTTACATATTAAAGTCAGCGTTGATCTAGGTTTTTACAAGCTTTTATTTAACTCACTTCCTCGTCAGTCGTCAGTCGTCAGTCTAGACTAGACCGAAACGCAGGAGTGAAAATTCGGAAACTTCTACTTGACCGATACGATTCACACTTGGCACGTGGGTCAAGACATGAAGACAATGCAATCTGAAATTAAATTTGACTTAATTGGATACCTAATTAATTTTTTATGAATTAATTAAAATTTGGACCGAATTAGTAGGCATGTCTAGCCAACCACACCACACGCGTCATCACGTTCAATAGCTGCGCCATCACGTTACGTTCAATAGCTGCGCCATCACGTTCAGTAGGCGCGCAATGGTTTTTAGTCATGTAACTCTATTGTAAATAAAACATGTAAAGTACTGAAAAAAAATTCATAAAAAACGTTTTAATAACAAGCTTTTATGTAATAATGCACTAAAAAGTAGAAAATAAATTAGAGACTACTATTTAAATTACTATAAAGAAAAGCGTGGGTCTCTTCTCAAATATTAGTAAAGGTATCCAATCGGTACTAAAGTGACCCACGCTTTTCTTTATAGTAATTTAAATAGTAGTCTCTAATTTATTTTCTACTTTTTAGTGCATTATTACATAAAAGCTTGTTATTAAAACGTTTTTTATGAATTTTTTTTACAAGCTTTTATTTAACTCACTTCCTCGACAGTCTGTCTGTCTGTCTGTCTAGACCGAAACGCCGGAATGAAAATTGGGAAACTTCTACTTGATCGATACGATTCACACTTGGCACGTGGGTCAAGACATGAAGACAATGCAATCTGAAATTAAATTTGACTTAATTGGATGCCTAATTAATTTTTTATGAATTAATTAAAATTTGGACCGAATTAATAGGCATGTCTATCCAACCACACCACACGCGTCATCACGTTCAATAGCTGCGCCATCACGTTCAATGGCTGCGACATCACGTTCAGTAGGCGCGCAATGGTTTTTAGTCATATAACTCTATTGTAAATAAAACATGTAAAGTACTGAAAAAAAATTCATAAAAAAAAACGTTTTAATAACAAGCTTTTATGTAATAGTGCACTAAAAAGTAGAAAATAAATTATAGACTACTATTTAAATAACTAGAAAGAAAAGCGTGGGTGTCTTCCTTAACATTAGTAAAGGTATCCAATAGATACTAAAGTGACCCACGCTTTTCTTTCTAGTTATTTAAATAGTAGTCTATAATTTATTTTCTACTTTTTAGTGCACTATTACATAAAAGCTTGTTATTAAAACGTTTTTTTATGAATTTTTTACTTTTATGATCTGGTTTAGATTTAACTATTTTTCGCCATTTCAGAGGTATGTGGGTATGCAAGACGTATTTAGCCAATCTAACGCACACCGTTTTGCTATTTATATAAGGCGGATGTTTTTATCTCAGCTAAATTAAACAGGAAAAAAAAAAAAACTATATCCATCACAGGTTTCGGTTTCATTAAGGGCGATCACTCCAGTTTTCTGTTGTTTTTTTTTCAAAGCTGCGTTTTTTTTTTGTTCTTCCGTATCCAGCGTAAAAAAATTAAACTTCTACTTTGTTAATCAGCTGGCTTGAAGGTCTGTTTTTGCTGATATTTAGACTTCTAACTTGCTTTAATCAGCTACCTTGAAGGTCTGTTTTGGCTGATATTTAGACTTCTAATTTGTTTTAATCAGCTTGCTTGAAGGTCTGTTTTGGCTGATAGGCCCAGTTAATCATTGAATGACAAAATTAGCCGCTACCGACCAGCAGACGATCTGGTTTTTGTCGCGCAGTAATCTGCGCGTGGATTGGCTTGTAGCTGGTTATCATAGCCTGCCAGTTTTTAAAGCGTATCATTCCGCTAAATAAAATAGCGCCGCCGTAGGAATTTCTTTTAATCCTGAGCGAAGCGTTGTTGCATGCAGGGAACTAGCTTAGTGAAAATGAAATTTTCCTCGAACCTCATTAAGCAGTAATCACATGTTTTGATAAAGTCAGTATAAGAAAACAGAATGTTCTTTAATGTACGTAGATCTTACGTGAGCAACCAGGTGTTGAAAAAGAATCCTGCATTAGCATAGAAATATAAATGGCCGTAGTCTACGCAGTTTAAAATTTCTTTCTCAAGACAAAACAAAATAATATGTCGAAATAATATTGATCTGTATCGAATTTTTATAATTTTTTTTTAAAATAAAAGAGTGAACACATTTTATCCATTTCGATTACAAAGGAAATCTCCGCGACAAAAAAAAGTTTTAGTTTTTAAACTACATAGAGCAAGTGATCCTGACCTCAAGTGACCCTGACCTCAAGTGACCCTGACCTCAAGTGACCCTGCTCTAAGTGACCTCGCCCTTAAGCCTTAAATAGCCCTCTGGCCTTAAGCAACACTGACCTAGGATCTGCTCGCTTTCAAAAATTGTGTTTTTGTGTCAGTTTATAACGCAGTGTAAATTACGAATTGCCTATAAATTAAAACCAGGTGGTCTGGGGTAACAAGGGGGGGGGGCATGACGATATTTCTTAGAATTGTGGTTTAACACACACCGCACGGACCTTTAAAGGTTGAACTCTGGGACGTATGCAGGGCGAGTATGACTTCCTTTTTGATGACGTATAAGCTAAGAATGCAGCAAGTAAAAATCAGCCTACATTGTTGACCTCCAATATGGACATGTCAAACTAGTACAGCAGCCCATCTATCGAGTCAAAACACATTCATCTAGGAACATAATTTATCATGTTTGGTAAAAATCAAAAGAAACTTGAGTTTTACAAATAACATTTTTCATATTCTTAAAAATAAATCCTTGTTACATTGTAAATATTCAAATTCTGTTTTAAGTTTTTTCTTTTCAAATAAATGAAGTTTTTTTTTTTTTTTTTTTTTTTTTTTTCGTCTAGGTCGAACAGTGCGTTTCAGGTCACAGCATTTGCTCGTCAATTTACACGACTTCCGGTGAAGGAGACGGAGCGGAAGTGACAGCGGTTGTACCCCTTTGCTCATGCGCAGATGGACTGCATTGTCCAAGGGAGCCTGTGGAAAATTTGACTTTACCATTAGCAATGGTGAGATTGGTGTAGTGGTCAGTTAGTGGTCAGTTAGTGGTCAGTTTGGTGTAGTGTCAGTTAGTGGTGAGATTAATGTAGTGGTTAGTTAGTGGTGAGATTGGTGTAGTGTCAGTTAGTGGTCAGTTTGGTGTAGTGTCAGTTAGTGGTCAGTTTGGTGTAGTGTCAGTTAGTGGTGAGATTGGTGTAGTGTCAGTTAGTGGTGAGATTGGTGTAGTGTCAGTTAGTTAGTGGTGAGATTGGTGTAGTGTCAGTTAATTAGTGGTGAGGTTGGTGTAGTGTCAGTTAGTTAGTAGTGAGATTGGTGTAGTGTCAGTTAGTTAGTGGTGAGGTTGGTGTAGTGTCAGTTAGTGGTGAGATAAATGTAGTGGTTAGTTAGTGGTGAGGTTGGTGTAGTGACAGTTAGTGGTCAGTTTGGTGTAGTGTCAGTTAGTGGTGAGATAAATGTAGTGGTTAGTTAGTGGTGAGGTTGGTGTAGTGACAGTTAGTGGTCAGTTTGGTGTAGTGTCAGTTAGTGGTGAGATTAATGTAGTGGTTAGTTAGTGGTGAGGTTGGTGTAGTGTCAGTAAGTTAGTAGTGAGATTGGTGTAGTGTCAGTTAGTGGTCAGTTTGGTGTAGTGTCAGTTAGTGGTCAGTTTGTGGTCAGTTTGGTGTAGTGTCAGTTAGTGGTGAGATTAATGTAGTGGTTAGTTAGTGGTGAGGTTGGTGTAGTGTCAGTAAGTTAGTAGTGAGATTGGTGTAGTGTCAGTTAGTGGTCAGTTTGGTGTAGTGTCAGTTAGTGGTCAGTTTGTGGTCAGTTTGGTGTAGTGTCAGTTAGTGGTGAGATTGGTGTAGTGTCAGTTAGTGGTCAGTTTGGTGTTGTGTCACATTCTGCTTGAAGCGGCGTTAAGCTCCCATATTCTACACTGGAGTAGAATAAAATAAAATAATTCATTCTAAAAATATTCAAACGGTAGCATTTGTGTGTAAAAGACAATGTGCCATTCATCCCTGGTATTCTACGTTTGACAGATATGTTACAATACAAGAGAGAAGTCTGCGTTGTAAAAAAGTTAATACCACTCGCATATTTGTTGGAATGAAAAAAAATGAAGCAGGAACGGTAACTCCCGCATATCACGTAATCTCCTTTATCAAGAAAACAAGGGAATTAATTCAAAAGGGGAAATAACCTAAGGTTTTCTTGAATCAATTTTCCACTCTGTATGCAAGCATATATTTAGGGGTGCAGCCGATAGAATTTGTTCTTAAAATAGTTTGTTTATTTTCCTATATTTAGAGCAGCCAGTAGCTTGTAAGCATAAACCTTTTTATATAAAACTATCATGGTATAAATATAATGGTATAAACTTACAATCAACCCAAAAGTAATTACAAACGTAAAACATCACGAAATCACAATCAATTTAAAAGTAATTACTCAAGTAAAACATCACAGCAGAAATTACAAACAAAGAAGAAATTAAAAAAAAAACCACAACAGCAAAGAACTTAATCAACACAGAAAGTAGAAAAGTAAAAAAGAAACATCACAGAACATACAATTACTCGCGTGAATGAGCTATAAATAGACTGAAGTCTGCTAAAGTGCTAACTGTCCCTTAATCCATCGGTCCAGTGGTTCGCATGGCCAGTTGGGACGTTAAAAATCTGGCCAAAAAAAAAAACCAAAGACTGTGTGGACTGACCTCGATTGTTTTTTGATGAGGTTAGAATCGATTAGTTGACCTGTTACTTGGCCAGTTTAAGACAGGTTTTTGTCATGCCCAGAGCAGTGCAAGTATCCTATCGGATAGGTACAACTCTATTTCATCTGTTTTATACAATAGTGCAGTAGTTTATTTTCTTTTAAATTGAGTACCCCAAAAATTTGGGTAACTATGATTCCCCTTGTGAAAAGACTAGATAAATAAAATATGGTTTATTTTTACGTTGAGCAAAATTTTTGTACATCTCAAGGCATTTTTTCTAGTAAATATTGTAAGAAAACAGAGAAAACATATATGTTAAATTTCTTCTAACTGAAACAGTACTTGATATAGGCTTTTGAAAAAACGAAAGTAGAAAAAGTTCCACTTCAGGTTATCGGAAATTGTTGAAAAGTTTATAGAGAACTACAAATTTGATGTAATACTTCTAAATGAAATTTCGTCAACCTAGCTGTAACGGTACTCAAGTTATCGTGTTCACAGACACACAGACACAAAGACACACACATACACATACACAGATATACAGACAGGATTGCAAAAAAATTTCTACTCAGGGAGGTCTCGCGCGAGTTCAATTTTTCTCACTATTACAATACTTCCTCTATGCGAGAAAGGTAAAAACTATAACACACGATGCTTTAGCTTAAGTAGACGCGTGAAGCCTAGACGCGTGGAGCCAAAATATGTGTCCCATGCCCCGAGTCCATGAGCCTCTTGCCATCAACGTGAGTAAATAAGGTTTCTCATTTGTTCCCTGCCCTGCAGGTATGGTCTGTGTCGGCCCCTCCACGAGCTCAAGGTGTGCGAGGAGGGGGAGGAGACGCTCAGCACTGAGGTCGCCGTAGACGGGAGCTGGATAGAGAGGCACGACATTCAGGTAAGTGGTGGTGCCCGGTACGTAAAGTAGAGGTGGTCGGTACGTTCATTGGAGGTGCCCGGTACGTTCAGTGGTGGAGTCCGGTACGTTCAGTGGAGGTGGCCGGTACGTTCAGTGGAGGTGGCCGGTATGTTCAGTGGAGGTGGCCGGTATGTTAAGTGGAGGTGCCCGGTACGTTCAGTGGTGGAGTCCGGTACGTTCAGTGGAGGTGCCAGGTACGTAAAGTAGAGGTGGTCGGTACGTTCATTGGAGGTGCCCGGTACGTTGAGTGGAGGTGACCGGTACGTTCAGTGGAGGTGGCCGGTACGTTCAGTGGAGGTGGCCGGTACGTTCAGTGGAGGTGACCGGTACGTTCAGTGGTGGAGTCCGGTACGTTCAGTGGAGGTGCCAGGTACGTAAAGTAGAGGTGGTCGGTACGTTCAGTAGAGGTGGTCGGTACGTTCAGTAGAGGTGGTCGGTACGTTCATTGGAGGTGCCCGGTACGTTGAGTGGAGGTGACCGGTACGTTCAGTGGAGGTGGCCGGTACGTTCAGTGGAGGTGGCCGGTATGTTCAGTGGAGGTGGCCGGTATGTTCAGTAGAGGTGGCCGGTATGTTAAGTGGAGGTGCCCGGTACGTTCAGTGGTGGAGTCCGGTACGTTGAGTGGAGGTAACCGGTACGTTGAGTGGAGGTGACCGGTACGTTCAGTGGTGGAGTCCGGTACGTTCAGTGGTGGAGTCCGGTACGTTCAGTGGAGGTGTCCGGTACGTTCAGTGGAGGTGGCCGGTACGTTCAGTGGAGGTGGCCGGTACGTTCAGTAGAAGTGCCTGGTACTTCATTTCAATTCTATCCTTACAATGTATTGGTCTCTGGTTAACCTGAGAATATGTAGGACACAGGGCCATCCTGAGATTTTGTAGGACATAGGGCCATCCTGAGATAATGTAGGATATAGGGCCATCTTGAGAATATGTAGGACACAGGGCCATCCTGTGAATATGTCGGGCCATCCTGAGAATATATCGGACACAGGGCCATCCTGTGAATATGTCGGACACAGGGCCATCCTGTGAATATGTCGGACACAGGACCATCATGTGAATATGTCGGACACGGGGCCATCCTGTGAATATGTCGGACACGGGGCCATCCTGTGAATATGTCGGACACAGGGCCATCATGTGAATATGTCGGACACGGGGCCATCCTGTGAATATGTCGGACACAGGGCCATCATGTGAATATGTCGGACACGGGGCCATCCTGTGAATATGTCGGACACAGGGCCATCATGTGAATATGTCGGACACAGGGCCATCATGTGAATATGTCGGACACAGGGCCATCATGTGAATATGTCGGACAAAGGGCCCTCATGTGAATATGTCGGACAAAGGGCCCTCATGTGAATATGTCGGACACAGGGCCATCATGTGAATATGTCGGACACAGGGCCATCATGTGAATATGTCGGACAAAGGGCCCTCATGTGAATATGTCAGACACAGGGCCACCCTGAGAATATGGCAGACACGGGGCCATCCTGTAAATATGTCGGACACAGGGCCATCCTGCGAATATGTTGGACCATCCTGTGAAAATGCTCTTGCTAAAGCTCACAGGAAGAAACTGTAATACACCGCTGTTCATCAATTATTGAAATCCATAGATTCAGGGGATTAAAAAAACAAACAAATAGACATGTCTTTTAAATAATCTAATATACCCCAGGGACTGACCTAGTAAGATTTCAAGACTCATAAGACTCGAGTTGAATAAAAGAATACATTGCTAAAAACTTGTAGCATTATCTTGTTTTGTTCTAGCCGTTATGCTAATTTTTTTACAGCTACATTGTGAATGCCAGACCGGCAGTGACATCAGGAAGAACGAAATCAAGATAGTGGACGGGTCAAGCACAGACACCAAAAGAGTTGCCGTTCTTTGCAAAGGTATTCTTAGGAAGATAGAAAATAACTTTCATATTTTAATTGATGTTTTGTTTTGTATATTTAACGTTGATATTTTATGTTTTGTTTTGTATCCATAAATTTCATATATATATATATATATATATATATATATATATATATATATATATATATATATATATATATATATATATATATATATAATATATATATATATATATATGTGCATGTATGGGTAAGTGTGTGAGTGTATCACACGTGTCCACGAAGGCTATATTTATCTGTGTACACAAGAAAATTCATGGGTGTGCTGCTATTAATTATAAAGCTCCATACTTAGACCTGCTGGTCTGTGATTATCGCGACAGCTGAATTGAGTTTTCCCAACACAACAATAGCCAAACATTCCCATCATCCTCGTTACTTGTCTCCTCACCCATCACCGGAAGTAGATCCACCTGTTGCTAGGGACGCGCCGCAACCTGCGCCCGTCTCAGGGCGTCATCGCGTCCCTGTCACGCCTCACGTGACCAAGTGTGTTCACGTGACTAGTCGTGAACAGAGAATGACGTCTGCTGGGAAGGGTTCGACAGTGACAAGGGTTTTATTTTGGGTAGGATGGAGCTGATGTGCGAGATGTTGTCTAAAATTTGAATTGTCTGAAATAGAAAGATTAAACAGGGATGAGACTTGATGAGACATAGACCAGTTATATTAGGGAAGAGGGTTTGGTGATTACAAGGGTAGAAGAGAGGCATGATGGCAGTTATAAGATTAAACAGGGATGAGACGGAGACCAGTTATATTAGGGAAGAGGGTTTGGTGATTACAGGGGTAGAAGAGATTCATGATGGCAGTTGTGCAGGCAGGACTTGCTGGTGTTGGAGGGGAGGGGGGTGTTTAAGATATTTCATTAAGGGTGATAGAGCGTATGTTTGTGTGTATGTGTTATACATGGGAGCAGGACATTAACCCCTGTCAATTACCCCTCCCCCATCCGTACATTTAATCTCCCCCCCCCCGACGTTACGCCCGCAGCAATTACGCCCCCACGACAATTATGCCCCTGTCAATTAACCCCCCCCCCCCGTCAGTGTTAGGTTAGGGTTAGGGTTAGATGTAGGTTTAGAGTTGGGGTTAGTATTGATGTTGGGTTTAGGGTTATCTATTGATTTGTGTTTGGGGTTGGAGTTAGGGTCGGGGTTCTTCAGCATGGGGGGGGGGAGGTAATTACCCGGGGGGGGGGGGGGTAAATGACAGCTGGATGTAATGGTAGTGGAGGGGGTAAGTTCGTGGTGGGGGGTAGTTGACGGGTGATAATGTCCTAGACCCGTTAGACCTAAGGTGTGATGGTGTATGTAGTGATAGACTAACATTATGGTTGGGTAATTTTACAGTTGATGGTGTTGAGCAAGTACCACTGGCATACTGGGATTGGTTGATATTGTGTTCATGTTTTGAATATTAATTATAATTTAATTATGATGTGTACTTTATCTTCATAAAGATTGCATTAACACGGGAAGTGCGTAACATAATTATATATGAATAGTTATCCATCTATCAAAAGGGGGAAGAATTTTTTTTTATCTAGATATAAAACATGAGAGATAATCAACCCATACACTCGCTAGATAACGAAAACACTTGCCGTCGCCTCAACATTTTATAATTTCCTTGTAAGTGAATCAAAAGGGGAGACAACAGAATCAAGGGGAGACAACAGAATCAAGGGGAGACAACTCAATTGTGCGGCGCTGTGAGACTACAGCACCGGGACATTTTTCATTGGTGTAAGGGCGATAACTCAATTGAAATCTTCAAAAACAGAGAGTCCCGGTAATGTGAGGTGGGGTGGGGGCGATTAAAAGGATCGGCCAGTGGCAATTATCGTCTGCGAAAACAGAGGGTGTGGGGTTATCATCAGCGGCGATCGGTGGACTGCTCTGTGCTAATTATAGAAGCTTTTTCATGTTTCTCAGAACATTTTTTTCTTCTTGTGGTCTCGGGTCGTGTGATGTTGTATGGCCGAGTGGCATTTTGTTGGCCAGGATGGATGGAAGCAGTGTGTGTGTGTGTATGTGTGCGGGGGAGGGGGAGGGGGATAGATGAGTTATGTCGATTACATATACATACATACATACATATATTTATATATATATATAAATAAATAAATAAATATATATATATATATATATATATATATATATATATATATATATATATATATATATATATATATATATATATATATATATATATATATTCAAAAGAACAACATAATATCTCTCTCTTGCCATCTGATCTCTCTGTTGCTTAAGTAAAGTACACGTATAAATGTGCGTGTGCGTATATATATATATATATATATATATATATATATATATATATATATATATATATATATATATATGTCTGTCTGTCTGTCTGTCTGTCTGTCTGTCTGTCTGTCTGTCTGTCTGTCTGTCTGTCTGTCTGTCTGTCTGTCTGTCTGTCTGTCTGTCTGTCTGTCTGTCTGTCTGTCTGTCTGTCTGTCTGTCTGTCTGTCTGTCTGTCTGTCTGTCTGTCTGTCTGTCTGTCTGTCTGTCTGTCTGTCTGTCTGTCTGTCTGTCTGTCTGTCTGTCTGTCTGTCTGTCTGTCTGTCTGTCTGTCTGTCTGTCTGTCTGTCTGTCTGTCTGTCTGTCTGTCTGTCTGTCTGTCTGTCTGTCTGTCTGTCTGTCTGTCTGTCTGTCTGTCTGTCTGTCTGTCTAAGAAATCTAAAGGACCCTAAAAGTGGCAAATATGCTACATTGCAAAAAGGAGAAATCTGTCCCCTACATTGACACAGTTTTAGCCGTTGTAAAAAAACAAACATGTATTTTATGTAAGAAAAAAACAAACTGCAGTTTAAAAAAATATGGAGTGTCGTAATTCCATAAAAATATACACTTCCTCTACGCGTATGTTAATAACGGTTCGAACAGGGGAAAAAAGATTCGGCTGTCGAACTGAGCTTACACGTGAAGATGTAATAAGGGGATGTGTAATAGATGGGAAAGATAAAAGATCGAAGTATTGAGGCTTTCTTGTTTTTTTTACAGCGAAAACTGAGAACGAGGCTCCTGAATCCCACAGGGTACCGGAACAGACAGATGGCCAAATAAATACAGAGGAGGACAAGAGAGCCCGTGATTTTATGGCCTTCTACAAAAGGGGTCTTTCGGATCTGTCTGCGTTTTACAAGCGTGGGTCCCTGAGTGCGTTTTACAAAAGAGCCCCCTTCTACAAGCGGGGAATAAGTGCGTTTTACAAAAGGGCCCCCTTCTACAAGCGAGAGTCTCTAAGCGCTTTTTATAAAAGGGCCCCCTTTTATAAAAGATCAGTGGATCAAAGCAGGTCAACTCGTGATGTAAGTTCATTTTACAAGAGGGCCCCGTTCTACAAGAGGGGTGGACTAGATGACGGGTACACTCACAACGATAACGATGACTTGGAGTTCGCCAAGAAAGCCGACGGACTGAGTGCGTTTTATAAGCGGAATGGGGTGAGCTCTTTCTACAAGAGAGGGGGCGGGCACGGCATGAGCGCCTTTTACAAGCGGGCCGACGATGCTGACGACGACTTCATGGACGAAGACCTGCAGAAGCGTGTCCAGAGCGCCTTCTACAAACGTGGACCACACGACGATCTCAGCGCTTTCTACAAAAGAGGAGACAACGGGGTTTCGCGATTTTACAAGCGCGGGCCTGGGGGAAAGTCCAGGTTTTACAAAAGAAGCGCGGAACTCCTGCAGCCTGCGACTTCCGGGGAGACGGACGTACAGCTGGTGGAAAGGAGAAGCGGTGACGTCAGCGCTTTTTACAAGAGGGATTTTGATGACGTCAGTGCGTTTTACAAACGGGCACCCTCGTACGGTGTGAGCAGTTTCTACAAAAGGGGACCTTACAGTGACGTGAGCAGCTTCTACAAAAGGTCGCCGATGTCTTCAGATAGTGCGTTTTATAAAAGGTCACCTTACTACAATGACCTTAGTGCGTTCTACAAAAGGTCCCCTGATTATGAAAGCGCGTTCTACAAAAGGTCACCTGGCTATGACCTCAGCTCTTTCTACAAAAGGTCATACGATAACAATGACCTAAGTTCCTTCTACAAAAGGTCACCTGGCTATGACCTCAGCTCTTTCTACAAAAGGTCATACGATAACAATGACCTAAGCTCCTTCTACAAAAGGTCATACGACTACAATGACCTCAGCTCTTTCTACAAAAGGTCATACGACAACAATGACCTAAGCTCATTCTACAAAAGGTCACCTGACTATCACCTCAGTTCCTTCTACAAAAGGTCACCAAACGACCTTAGCTCCTTCTACAAAAGGTCACCAAACGACCTTAGCTCCTTCTACAAAAGGTCACCAAACGACCTTAGCGCGTTCTACAAACGAGCACTAAACGACGACAGCGCCTTCTATAAAAAATCTTCGGGTCTTAGCTCTTTTTATAAAAGGTCACCACACTTAAGCTCCTTCTATAAAAAATCATCTGACCTGAGCTCCTTCTATAAGCGCATGCGCGACGACCTGAGCGCGTTTTACAAAAGATCCCCGGATGATGTGAGCAGCTTCTACAAGCGGTCCCCATTGAGCAGCTTCTACAAGAGAGACTCCACCGACGGTCCCGAGGAAAACAGTGAGAGCAACTCCATTCAAGACGACAACAACAACACCGAACAGAGCTATACAGAACAGAACCAAGACAAGGAAGATCTCGCGTCTGAAAGTGCGTCTGATGAAAACAGCATAAGTAGACTGTATTGACAGAAACCGTTGTTTGATTCTTTTTCTTAAAAAAAAACAAAACTTGATACGGAAACCACGGGAAAATGAAACCATTTATATTTATTAAAATATATATTCTAAGCTAAAAACGTACGCATAAAATAATAATAATTCAGTAGTAAAATTTTGAATTGAACTTGACCTTGTTACGACTGACACGAGAATTTTGTTAGCTCCAAGCTTTGCAAAGAAACATGTGGAGAAATGATTACACTTTTGTTCATGACTAATATGATGTGTGTTGGCCTCTTTATTTCAAAGTTCGTTCTGTTCTTGTTGTATTGTTTAAATATGTTCTTTCGGTGTTTGTATGGGGGTGAGAGAATTGACTTAAGAAAAAACACAACAAAAATAGAAACTACGACACAGGAAAAATTATTTGTTGAGCACAAGGGGGTGAGAAAATAGACTAAACACAACTCACACGAAAATAGAAACTTTACCCCAAGTAAAATTACGTGTTGAGTACATCTCTGTTGATGCCAGAATTCTGGTGATAAGAACTAAAAAAATTCACAAAAATTGGCTACTACGGCAAATATAAGATTAGGTATAAAGTACCAAAGGAGGAAAGTAGAAGCAGAGTTCATGTTTTTTTCATCAAGTCAGAACAACTTTAAAAAGCGTCGACATTGGCCCATACACAATTGAGTTAACAACGGGGTCAGGGGTCACACAATTGAGTTAACACCGGGTTTTAGGGTCATCAAAGTTTTAAAAATAATAAAGACTTCGGCCCATGTCAAATAAAGTACTCATTCAGAATTGTGGGGTCATTCGTATTAAATCAAATTATTAAATTTGGCCCACGTAACATTAATTACTCTGTAAATATCAGGGCTATGTGGTCATCAGTATAAAAACAAAAACCACAACTTCAGCCCATGTTCAATAAAGTCATTTATCCGTACCAGGCCGGCCAAGGAAGACATGGACAAGAACGGTTGAAGAAGAGGCGAAAACAACTGGGCTCACATGGGCAGCCCAAAACCCAGTCCGCTGGAGATGTGTGGTTGCAGCCCTTTGCTCCCCAGGGGCCACAAAGGAATGATAATGATTCCCATATGAATGTGTATGTACAGATTCAAGTGTACACGATCCAAAAACTTGTATTTTATGTATACATTCCCAAAGCTTCTATAGTAGTAGAAAAGTTCTTTTCGTTCCTTGTGTAACATATAGGGTTGCCAGTTTTGAACTGGACAGTCCAGTATTTGAGCAGACTGTCCAGGATAAAATAAATATAAATACTGGACAAGTATATGAATAATACTCTGTTACCCCCCCCCCCCCCCCTTCTTCTGCTAACATAGGACCCCTGTCAAAACTTTCCACTCCCCCACGGTCTCCTGCCACAGTTTTCAGCTGTTCCCAATTCCTTCCTAAACCTTTCATCCTCTTCCAGCACATTGCGTCACCATGTCTTCCTAGGTCTGACCCGAGGTCGCTGATATTATAGAAATTACAGGAACAAAATTCTTCAAGTCATCAACAACAAAACTTGGTGTAGCTCTAAGCTGGGGTCTAGTATTAAACCAAGGGATTGATTGCAGTAAACTTGAAACAGTTGAGTCTCGGCTTTGTAAAGGTGTTCTGTTACTGCAGGCTTTTACAGTTGACCAATGTTTAAAACGAGAAGGTGTGTGGCAGCTTCGATACGGTGACTGGTTTAAGTAAAGTTCCCTTTTCGAACCTGAAGGTCCATGGGGCAAGTTAAGTAGAGTTCACCTGTTTCTGAGGCCTCGGAATATGAAGGGATAATGTGGGCAGTACTATTTTCCTTAACGTGAGTTACGAATCTATAAGAGCTGGGTGGACTCGGGAACGTTCTACTGATTGAAGCAGGATTCGTGTTAGCAGTCTAACGCTCTAAAAACAGGGGAAATAAAGAAAATGATAAAATGAAGAAACAGATTGTAAAAGCGTAGGAAACTGTTGGAGAAACTCACCACCTTTCTCATGTTGTGCTCTAATCGCTGGACGGTAAACTGAAGATTAGACTTTGTACAGGAAAAAAGTAATGCATTACTCTGGGTATACCCGGCGCCAGGGGACAAACTTTCGATTTGCACCCCCCCCCTCGAACTTTTCATTTGCACCCCCCCCCCCCTCAAACTTTCGATTTGCACCCCCCCCCTCAAACTTTCAATTTGCCATCCCCCTAAGGTCGGCGCCCGGGGACATATGTCCCCCCCGCCCCCCCCCTCGCTACGCCTCTGGGGTATACTAAAGATGGGGCATTTATATATATAGAAAAGTAATGCATTACTCTGGGTATACTAAAGATGGGGCATTAATATATAGAAAAGTAATGCATTACTCTGGGTATACTAAAGATGGGGAATAAATAAATAGAAAAGTAATACATTACTCTGGATATACTTAAGGTGGGAAATTAATATATAGGAAAAGTAAAGCAATACTATGGGCATACTAATGGTGGAACATAAATATTAAATATATAAGGGGGGCGGGGGGGGGGGGGGTCAAATATTTTTTTGCTCATTTCCAAATAGAAACATTTCTATCAATATTCAAGCTCAAACGTCAGTCAAGTCCTCGGCTTGACTTCATACTAACCTTATTCATCGTCGTCACCTAACCCATTTAACTCAATCTCTGCCCAACCTTAACGCACCAGTTTAACCCTTTCTAACATCCATGTGTGGTGATGTATAACGGTAAAGTGCTAACCAAACATCCAAAGATTTCCACGTGAAAAAAAAAATGTCCGACGATTTAAAAAGTCCAAACTTCTCCCAGAGCCGAACCACCCAATTTACGTTAACCAAATTTCACGCGCCTAAAGTAATACCGCCCTTGCATTTACACGGAATATTTAAACGAATTAGCCGTGTTTGATCCTCCCGAGTCATTTTGTTTTGCGCTGTTACGGGTATTTGCACCACCAATGTATTTCACAATTTCAATAGAAGCCCGCGGAAACAGAGTTACCGTTCCTACTTGTGCAAACGACAGTACGCGTTGCCCCAGCAACGGGACGTAACTCCAATAATTTATAACAGCGTACCGTGGGTATCGTCAGTATCAAGAAACCTCATAGATCTGACGATGGTTAAAATAAATCCCCCGTTGTTGTTTTTTTAAAAGTTGGTAGAAAAAGAGCACACGTCTGATAAAAATTCAGATAAAACTGATAACATGACGCACGAATGTTGACACAGCACTAGTTTTAACTAACTACTCATCTATTTATAGTATCGGATTTTTACACTTGGTCTTCAAATAAAACCAAGACTATGCTGTTTTTTTGTCAGCCATATTTGATTCCAATTCGAGTTGTGCTTTAAGGACTATTTCAATAAATTATTCAGTAATTATTAAACAAACCGCTACAACTAACATGGTAAAATAATATTCAGCAAGTTAGGAAGATTTGTTTGAAAGCTCTAGATCTGAACGAGAAATGTAGGGTGGGGTATTATGAAAAGCGATTGAGAAAGTTAGGGGAAAATTGCGCCCTGAATACAACACACTTAAACTACTAAATTAAAGATCATTATGCTACGACAAAAGTTTGCGAGTAGAATGGCTCCTTACCGAACAAAAGTAATGTCATCACATTTTTATGACCAATCATTTTTATGAGGGCAGAAACATGTGCCGGAAACAGGTTATTTAGCACCTAGGCAAAATTTATTTAAACGCCCCCTTCACACAAATTAATTAATAAAACATATGCACAAAAAACAATTGATTAAAAGTGACATATTAATTTATTATCAATTGCATTAACGTTTTAACTATACTCCAAATCAAATTTTACTTGCCTTCTTCGTCGCAGAAGTTTGTGTTAATTCCTTAAATTCCAGTGTTGAAGCGTAATCACATTCAGAGCCGGCGTTAGGGGTACGCGGGGCCTATGGCCAACCATCCGCGCGGGGCCTTATATTTTTTTCATTGGTGTATAATTAAAACATGTACAGTGATGCGTTTTTTTTTCTTCTTCTCAACGCGAATTGATATTTATAACGATATTTATGGTATTTTTAAGCTGCTTATCAATGTCGTATTAACATTAAGACACTGATTAACAAATAATTTGTTTACTTAGAAGTGCTTTTGAAACTTTGTTTGTTAAGGCGTTTTGTTTGAAAAGTAAAAAATAAAACAGATATAAGTTTGAGACACGCATTAAAGAGACGATGAACGTCAGCTTCAAACCTGATTTTTTTTACATTTATGTTTATTTATGAAAATCTTACCAGTACGTTCACAAACGAAGATCTACTTTTCTTGCCTTTCGTGAGAAAAATTCCATTATTATATCATCATAGTCCAAACTGGAGGCTATGTCTTTTTCTATTTTTAACACGTTTTTCTTAACTCAGCTTCGCGTTTGTGGATGTGTGGATTTGTTTGTTGTTAAAATTGACATCGAAAATTAGCCCACTTCTGATTGCTCTAGAGACCTGAAATTTGGCATGCATGCTACTTTCGCCTAACAATTTCAGATGCAATCATAAAAACTAGCAATTAGAGACCGTAATTAGCTTAATTTAATTACGCCCAAAGGACCATAAAATTGAGGACATGATTTCTAAAGATACCGACAAGACTGAAGGCTTATTGACACAGTTACTTCGGCCCCAATCGATGTGAGCGCGCTGGCCGTGATCGTATAGTGGTTAGTACTTCGCGTTGTGGCCGCGACAACCCAGGTTCGAATCCTGGTCGCTCAAGATTTTTTTAGTCCGTGTATTTATAAACACTTAGTCAATTCATACTTAATCAAGTCATTAGATAAAGTAGAAAATAAACTATATAAAAAACTTTTTTAAAAACCACGTTTTTCATGTGTAGCAACGGACTAAAAAGGAGAAAATAAAATACTTAAAAAAAACTTTTTAAAAAACCACGTTTTTCTTGTGGACTAAAAAATAGAAAATAACTATTTACATACATTTGATGACAAAAAACGTGGGTCGGGCAGATGGGTCGGGAAATTTGATGGTGAACGTACCCACGTTTTTTGTCATCAAATGTATGTAAATAGTTATTTTCTATTTTTTAGTCCACAAGAAAAACGTGGTTTTTTAAAAAGTTTTTTTTAAGTATTTTATTCTATCCTCGCTTTTGATGCACCTGATTCATACTTGCGAAATCTATCTCTGTCTCTTGTAGCCATGGTGTAGAGGAAAAATGGTGAAATCACTTTGAAGCAACGTTAAATCGGTCCACAGTGGCGGGTGATAGTATCGATATTTTCTCAATTTATCGAGTGTTAACAGTGGCATTCAAAGTGTGTGGATGCCGGGGAAAATAGCAAAACATTGATAGATTTCGGAATAAGCTCGAATCATGAAAAACACTGTTTACGGCTATAGATATCAAATGTAATCACGGACGCTCAGTAAGGTGGAACACTGGGGGGGGGGGGGGGGGGGCTGACAGTTGGTGGGGTGAGGTAAAGGATAACTGTACATTTAAATCTATGGGATGCCAAACCGTAAAAAAAATCAGTTCGGGTACTACGTTACTGGATCTCTGACCGCAGCCATTCAAGAGAAGGTGCGTGTTTATAGAGCGTCTGCGTATTACATTACAGGCTAAGACCGCGTTCTCACAAGAGAAGGTCCGTGTCTATAATTAGAAAGTGAACCATGTGACAGCCAGCTTCATGTTATTTATGAGTTTCGCGATGGCATGCTCGGACTGCCGGTAATTTAGACGTTTTAGAAATCAGGAGAACTTTACCATAAAACAGTCTAGGCCCGATGTATCAAACAGTATAGACTTTATAATTTGTTTAGTGTGCCTACACTATTTTAAAACAAGAATCACTATGGCCTTAATTATTATACTGAATATCCCTACACAGAGGCGTAGCGAGGGGAGGGGGTGCGGACCGCACCGGGTGACACCATTGAGGGGGGTGACACCAAGGCAAAAAATAGCAAAATATATAGAGAAAAACTTGAGGGGGGTACAAATCGAAAGTTTGAGGGGGGGGGGGTGAAAATCAAAGACTTGAGCGGGGTGCAAATCGAAAGTTTGAGGTGGGAGGGGGGTGCAAATTGAAAGTTTGAGGCGGGGGGGGGGGGGTGCAAATCGAAAATTTGAAAGTTTTTTCCAGGGAAGGGGCATGTCCCCATCCGCACTCCCCCCTCCCCCCTCCTCTGCAAGCCATCATCAGGTCACTGACTGTTTACTACAGGCACCCCCGCCTGCTCACTAAAAAAACGTCTTCAACGGTCCGCAAACAATAGGGTATCTGTTTACGTTTTTCCCGATTTTACCTCCCATGTCAGGTCGGGGGCTAATTCGCGACCGCCATCTCCAGTCACCTCAGGACAATAGCGAGTCGACCGTGTCAGCGATGTGTGACACTAATGTCTTTCTTTAGAATAACGGTCTGTCCCAGTCCATGTAGAGGATAACTCACTAACATCAGCCGTGGCCTCAGTTTTAACATCCAACAATTTCGGCCATTTAGTTGGGGTTTTTTAAATTTAATTCAGCAAAGATTATTTAAGTTTACAAACTAATTCAGGCAACAATGGCGTTGCTGAAGCGCGGGGCCCCTTCAAGCGCGGGGCCTGGGGCGACCGCCCCGTTTGCCACCCCCTAACGCCGGCTCTGATCACATTCTATTGAAATTGTTGCCAAGTCCACGAGTCTACTTTACGACATAGCCTCCCCCCCACCCCCGAAAATTTCAAGTGCCTCCCCCCCCCCCCCCCCCCCCCGTAGAATAATGTCTGGAAAAAAACCCACTGAAAAAACTCACAGTTCTTGAAATGTTGGGCTGCAGACCTCCCAAGGTGAGTTCAAGAACGGAACTTACGGGCCAGTTGTAGGTTAGTTTAGAATAGGTTAGAATAGTCTAGAACTAGGGGAGAGTGCCTGTGTGAGTGGAGTTCACCTTACTGTGTAGTTACCCTTGTGTGTTTATGTCTTGTAATCCCAAGGTCGAATGCGGGTATAAAAGGGGGAGTGAACGATTGTGGGGGGCAGTCAGCGGGTTAGTAGCGGTTAGGACGAGGGCTGTTATGGTACGCTTGAATGCATTGAGACAAATAAAAGGAGTGAAGTTATACACGAAGCGTTGTTATTGATTTGAAATGAACGCAGAACGTAACAACTGGTGGCCAGTATGAATCAAGTAGAAGCATAAACTTGATGCTGTCCTGTCGTTTGCCTGATGCTGTCCTGTCGTTTGCCTGGTGCTGTCCTGATGTTTGCCTGATGCTGTCCTGATGTTTGCCGGTGGCTGTCCTGATGTTTGCCGGTTGCTGTCCTGATGTTTGCCGGTTGCTGTCCTGATGTTTGCTGGTTGCTGTCCTGGTGTTTGCCGGTTGCTGTCCTGATGTTTGCCGGTTGCTGTCCTGATGTTTGCCGGTTGCTGTCCTGATGCTTGCCGGTTGCTGTCCTGATGTTTGCCGGTTGCTGTCCTGATGTTTGCCGGTTGCTGTCCTGATGTTTGCCGGTTGCTGTCCTGATGTTTGACGGTTGCTGTCCTGATGTGTGCCGGTTGCTGTCCTGATGTGTGCCGGTTGCTGTCCTGATGTGTGCCGGTTGCTGTCCTGATGTGTGCCGGTTGCTGTCCTGATGTGTGCCGGTTGCTGTCCTGATGTGTGCCGGTTGCTGTCCTGGTGTGTGCCGGTTGCTGTCCTGACGTTTGTTAGATGTTGTGGGGATGCCGTTAGCCCGACGCTATAGCTGTTTGACAGAGTATGTAACAACATTGACTGCGAGTTGCAAAATTTTGTGATGTAGAATGGTTGAGATAGGTGCAGGAGTCGTAAACCAGTGTAGCCATAGAGCGCAGGTTGACTCAAATTTTTTGTGATGTAGAGTGGTTGAGATATAGGTAGGAGTCGTAAACCAGTGTAGCCATAGAGCGCAGGTAGACTCAAATTTTTAGTGATGTAGAATGGTTGAGATATGAGTAGGAGTCGTAAACCAGTGTAGCCATAGAGCGCAGGTTGACTCAAATTTTTTGTGATGTAGAATGGTTGAGATATAGGTAGGAGTCGTAAACCAGTGTAGCCATAGAGCGCACAGGGTAGACTCAAATTTTTAGTGATGCAGAATGGTTGAGATATGAGTAGGAGTCGTAAACCAGTGTAGCCATAGAGCGCAGGTTGACTCAAATTTTTTGTGATGTGGAATGGTTGAGATATGGGTAGGAGTCGTAAACCAGTGTAGCCATAGAGCGCAGGTTGACTCAAATTTTTTGTGATGTGGAATGGTTGAGATATGGGTAGGAGTCGTAAACCAGTGTAGCCATAGAGCGCACAGGGTAGACTCAAAAAAATTGTGGTCTGGAAAGTCTTAGATTCGGTACGATGCAACTGGGTGTGTATGATTTTTTTTTTTTGGTTAGTTACACGGATGATTTGTGCTAGCTCGAAATTGTAGCAGTTCTGTATGTTGTCATTATGTATTTCATTGTATATACAATCTGTCATATACATTCTTCGGAATGTATATTTTTAACTTGTCTACTAGTGTATGTGTATGAAAGGCTTTGTGTTTTTTATTTAGCTAGGATTTGTTAGTCAGTATTTGTAGTTATTACTACAAATACTTAGGTGGGGGGTAGTGTTACGGGCCAGTTGTAGGTTAGTTTAGAATAGGTTAGAATAGTCTAGAACTAGGGGAGAGTGCCTGTGTGAGTGGAGTTCACCTTACTGTGTAGTTACCCTTGTGTGTTTATGTCTTGTAATCCCAAGGTCGAATGCGGGTATAAAAGGGGGAGTGAACGATTGTGGGGGGCAGTCAGCGGGTTAGTAGCGGTTAGGACGAGGGCTGTTATGGTACGCTTGAATGCAGTGAGACGAATAAAAGTAGTGAAGTTATACACGAAGTGTTGTTGATGATTTGAAACGAACCCAGAACGTAACAACTTCCATACACAAATATTTATAATTATATTATTTCATGTTCCAATCTCATAAAAATATTGTATTGTAAAGAAACACAACTTTAACATAAACAGGACTAAAACACTCCACAGAGAACAGTGAGAATAAGTGCAGTAAAAAGTATACGCACAGCTGAGAGACGCTTGAGTACCAGGCCCAGCCCCACAGCCGTGCTGTAGCCAGCCCCGTACCGACGGTTCCATGCTTGCCACTGCCCAAGTGCTGACTTTTTCGAATATCAACTGACTGACTTGTATCACTTATTACAACAGATATACAAACTTGTCTGCCACTGCCAAACCTCAAATTAAAAAAAAAAAAAAACTTTAAAAAATAAATTAAAAAAAAAAAAATTTAAAAAAGCTATGATCAAAGAGAAATAACCAAGCTTTTACAACTGGTGTTTTTAAAACTAATTATTTCCCTTTAATCCTTTAATTTTTTTTTTTTTTTTTTAAATCTTTTTGTTTCTTGCGTTTCTTTCCACATTTTAATATGTTAATTTATGTAAAGTAAATATATTCACAGTCTGTGGAAAACAAATATAACAATTTTAAAATTATTACATTCGACAACAAGCGATAAGAAAATAAACTAGATCTTTTTAAACAAAGAAGCATATCAGAATGAAAAGTTCTGCCCAGTGAGATACAGGACCCATCTTAGAATATCGATACTATGTATCAAGTTTATGAGTTCCACCAAATGACTCAGATGTCCCTAACAATTTCAAAACAACAAAACTGTCGTACTGAGTCGGTCCACAAAGCGCTCAAATATTCCTATACAATTTAAGGATAGTGTTCTTTTTGTAAGCCTTTATTTTGTTAACAATGTCTTTTGTTTTTGTTCGTTTTTTTTAATTGGTGGATTTCTGTCAAATCTTATATCTCAGTTTTACCCAATTCTAATACATATATTTCGTTTAGACTTTTCAGATACATCCGTCTCCGGTGACGATGCAGGAATATCTCATTTTTAAAAATCTAATTCGACATTTGACTAATCAATAAAATTAATTAATTAATTAAAAAATTACTAAAGTCAAATAATGAAAAGGGGAGATAACAATTTAAAAAAAAACCATTCGCTTGATCAACTAGCCTACTGCGATAAACTGTTGGTCACAATTGTTTGGTTACTTGCCAGATTAAGATTTGTCAACAGTTTATGCAACTATACTTGCTTTACGCGGACGAATAGTTAGCTTTTTTTACACGCTCAACGCTCATATATATATATATATATATATATATATATATATATATATATATATATATATATATATATATATATATTATATATATATATATATACATATATATACATATATATGTCCGTCCAACACATATGATATATGTACTTATGTGTATGTATATATAAGCGGCCAGGTAGTGTGTAATTCCTTCAGTCCCTGGACCTTATTCTGCACCATAGTTTCTTTTAGGCATCTCTTCGAGGGTTCAACGCCCCTGTCTCCCGGAGGAAATAGAGAAAATATGATTCATACAATAAATAACATAGGCCTATACTTTAACTAGTGTCTGCCCCCCTCCCCCATCCTGCAAATGTAACTTCCCCCCCCCCCCCTTTTTTTTTAAGTTTCAAGAGCCGCCCCGACCACCACTGGAGAGAATTTCTGAAAGAAACTCTGTACTGGGCTCACCGCTAACACTTTCTGAACATCTGTATACGCCCCTTACTGTTTTAGAAAAATAACTATCCTAGTACTTATAGTATTGCTATTTCGCAAAGGCATTGTGATCTTTTGGTTTCTATTCGGCATTTGTTTGGTTTTTTGGCATTTAGTCCGACTGAATTTATCAATGTTTAAATACACGTTTGTTTCGCAAAAATACGTAGCCTAGATCTTGATCGTTTTCATTTTTAATCTGAGTACATTCACCTAAAGATGGTGAAACCAGTCAGAACAGCTGATAAAGTTAATTTATAATTAGTCTGTAGAATATAGGCCTAATTTAGATTTAGATTTCTAAGTGTTATGAAACAAACAACCGAAGTGATTTGTCATGTGATAGACTTAGATCTAGTTCTAGACTCTAGTTATATGTGAGTATTTTATTTTACCACATAGAAGAACACTGGCATTTTTTCATCGTTCCCCCCAGGTTTGATTACGTAAAAGTTTTACTTTACGGCACTTGTCGGTGCATAAGATTTAGATTTTTCTAAATTTAAAGTAAAGTTACACGAAAAAAGGCCTAAATCTACTTGAAACTAGATCTAGATAAACTAGCTAAAGCTAGTTATAACAATTAAAATAAAAGAAACCAGAGTTAGAGTAAAATGTAGGCCTAAATCATTGAATTGTTTATTGAATATTGTCTGAGAAATTAGAAACACTCACTAAGAAAATGATTTGACAGAAATAATTTTTGCAAAATAATCTTAACTCTACTTAGGGCCTACTTAACTATTGAATAATTATTAATTTGTTGCACACAGTCAGTTGCTTGATTAACTTCTTTTTAAAATGTGGGTCTCTTTACTGAGTTTTCTAGATGATGTTTATTAATAAGTGTGGTTACTCTCTGTCTGCCCATGCCCATGGCTCTGTATCTCAAAATCAAAATTCTCAAAAGAGCTTGAAAATTTCCATAATTTTTAACAGATTCCTCCAACTGCAACTCTCCTAAATCCCTGCACCCAAGTGCAAGACTTTGTAGGCCACAAAAAATTATGGGTGGTTTTTAATATAATACCAGTCTGATAATACAATGTTCTTAAAAACTGGTAGGGCCCTATTATTAGCCAGTATTAGGTTACTGTTAGATGTGCGTCGTTACCTAAATACACAAATAGCTTGCTAACCCTATCCCTAAATCCAACCCTAGCTCTACCAAACGCTTAAAAACCTAACACACCTATTTTCGATGATCCAATTAGTTGCGATTATTGTCACTAATCTAAAATGATTTTTTAGAATTTGTTGACTTATGAGGAGTTCAAGGCGATGTTACTAGGTTCAGTTTGTTTCAAAATTACAGATCTACAATTTTGGGAAAGTAAAATAACTATCTTATACTGCTCAGCTGCTGGCGCTCATTAAACTTGTCTGTTGCTTTAATCCATTTTGATAATAGAATTTTTGAAAGCTTACTTAAAGGCTGACTACCTACAGCTTCATTATTCCAACTAAACGAAACACAATATTTGTATTTCTTGATTCTGAAATTTGACTTGGGTTACACATCACCTGCCATTCCTTGATAACATGGTATGTCACACAAATATAAACATATAAGCATCAGAGTAGAAACATTATAGAGATAACTGCTTGTTACTATTGTTACTGACCTTCCCAACCCTAACCTAGTATAAAAATAAAAGCCACCAGTACCCATTAAATGTTAAATACTATGTACAGGATCACAAATAATATTAAAACCTAACTTACAGTCTTAAGATTTTCATAAATAATTATTTCATTAGCCCCCAGCTCAATCAATTACCTCCTGTCAATTACCACTCAGCGTAAATACCCCACTACTGAATACAAAACCAATACTAATCCCTATCTTTCCCCATATCGATCTCCCTAACTCTACTCCTAATCAAAGTCAAATGCTTATCCTAATTTTTATTAAATCCTTTACCATTACCATTAGTGCCAATACCAAACCATTACTGTTACCCTAATAAATAGGTAATTGTCAGGGGCTAATGTCCTTGAGCAATATTTGGTTTGGAGTAAGGTCTGGAAGGTAGAGTAATTGGTCTTGAAGACATGATCAGGGGTAATTGATGGAAGGGGAGTAATATCATACTCCCATTTTGACCAACCACTATCCAATTGTGTAAAGTTTCACAACAACTCCATATGCCACAAAACCTATCCTATAATTGTTTATACGACAAAATATGGATTTTTTAAAAAGTAGCTTGAATCGCTTTTTTTTTAGACAGATGTTGCAATTTTATAACCTTATATACTTTGCAATAAAAATAAATTATAGTGTAGTTTTTTATTAATATTTTTTAGATAGCTGGAGTTTGCTGAATTAATAAATACAATGGAAAAAAAAGCATCACTCTATACTACCCCTAGACTATTACCATTGCTATTTTAAAATTTATTTCAAACAACTGCTTGTAAATTTTAATTATTCCGATCTATTTAACTTTAACTGTCAAAGACCTTCCATCAAAGCTGTTTGAATTTCTCTTTCTGTGAGTCTTCTCAGAGCGTTTTATACTAAATACACTCTTTAACTATTCAGTAGTAGTATTAAAAAGTTTCAGGTGAGCAAGATTCTGGGTGACCTAGATGTAATCATGCCATAACTTATATCCTATGTACAAGTGACTTAAATTTTTAACAAGATGTTATAATGCAGTACAGTTGAGTATGGCAACTAGCACACTGATAATTGACAGTACCAAGTTATTTAAAAGGGATTTAATATAGAATTGTCAAACAAGTGTTTAAATACAAAAACACTAGATGGTTTATTGAAATCAAATAACTATTACAATTGGGTCATGTGAGTTTTTGTTACTAAAATTAGAAGCGAAATGTGCCCTTGTGGCAAGGCCCCGGAAAACACGGAGCACGTACTCCAGGATTGTACTCTGTATGGCCAGGCAAGAGGCAGACACTGGCCCCAGCCCACCCCACTCAGGGAAAAATTATATGGGACACCTGACAAACTGGAAACCACAGTCCGGTTTGTCCATGAAGTTGGACTTGTTGTCTAATTCCTCCACCATAATCAAAAATTAAGAACGAAGAAGAAGAAGAAGAAGAAGCTCTTTACACAGGTGCTAGCTGTTGAAAATTTCAGAGTAACTAGTTATGCTTTTAAAATATAACCTGTTCCCAGAACATTTGTTACTTGTGTGTTAAATGTCTATATTCCCTAGTGGAAATCTAAACATGAAAAAATAAATAGTTAAAGATTTGTCTTAAACGATTAGAAATTCTTAACGCAAAGTAATAATTTAAAAAAAATTGATGTCATTGTTTTTTAAAACCTCACTAAATCAACAAAACCATATTTGCAGCTGTAACTGTAGGGGTATTTTACTTTTAATTATTTCAGTTTTATGTCTCTGATTTGAGTATAAACAATTTATAATAAGATTTATACCAACTTATTAGCACCAGGAGCTGACTATTGACCCTGCTGTCCTAATCACACACAAGTCATAAACTGTAACTTTGATTCTGTAACACTGAATACTATTTATATCCTGGATTGAACCCTCCTTAACCTGACTTATTTTTTTTCCTTCTGGTCTTGTGATGTTTTCAAGTATACCCTTACTCTTTTCTCCCACAGTAAACAAAATAATCCTGGAAATCTAAAAATAGCTTTAAGGATATTCCCTATTTTAAAATGTCATTTGTTTTTACCTCACTTTCACATGGAGAATTACCAACAGTTGGAAAACCCGTATATAAACTGAGACATACAAAGCTTTTTTTAACATTTCTGTTGAAACGTTTACTGGTGGTGTAGCCTTAAAGTCTCATTTAATTGAGTTTTAATATTATGTTTATTATATTCTGTAATTAATTAATTAGTCTATATTTCAATATTTTTTAACTGCAAAAGTAACTAAACTTTAAATGTGCTTTTCCACTTATTGTAAAGATAGCTCTAAAAAAAGACATGAATAAAGTCATTAAAGTTGTATCACATCACCATTTTTACATTAACTTAAAATTTTTTGGCTGCATAGGGCAGTACCACATACAAAAATCTGCAGCGCAATTAGCAGCGATTGACAATAATTAGTTAACTGATTATTAATTAATTATCAGCAATCTTTCTTATAGATCTACATCTATTATAAAATTTAAATTTATTTATTTATAAAAATAGTCTGTTGTTCTTTGTAAAATTTTTTTAATAACACCATTTTGTTTTTTAGGTGAAGAGGCTCTTCATTTTTTTTATCAGCCTTTAAGAAGCTCCAGAGTGTCAACAACTCAAGTGTGCAATTAAAGGGAATCAGAGATATGATAGGATTGAGCATAAGAATTTCACATTAAGTCAGGATAACATAAGCCTGCGTAACTCTAAATAAGGACATCAGATAATCTCCTACGAATGTTAGTAGCATGGATGAATCGTTGCGTCATGTTAATCCTAATCCAACGCTCACCGCAAATTTTTTCTCCAAGGTGTCGTTCTGGTAAGTCTTGAAATTTTTTTCCTTATGTATTTTATTGTTATAATTTTTTAATCAACACTCTTGTTTTTTAAATGCAAAATGAAGGCTGTGGGTATCAATATCAATGATGCATGAATTAATATATTTATAAACTTGCATGTATCATTTTGTGAAAGCTATAAGAACCATTATTTTGAGAAAGCTGTGAATCAGTATTACAGAAAGGTGTGTGTATCATTATTGTATAAAAGCTTTGTAAATCATTATTGTATGAAAGCTTTGTGTATCATTATTTTAATGGCAGCTTCCTGTATCATTTTAATTTCTGTATCTGAACCTCTTCTCAGGTGGGTTAACTCCCTGTTTAAGAAAGGATACAGACGCCCTCTAGAGGAAGCAGACCTGTACAATGTATGTCCCTCTGATTCGTCAGATTATTTGGGCAACAAGCTAGAAGTGTAAGTAGAGAGTAGCTTAACGTCTTTGTTCTTCTGGTTACATTGACATGACTGTCTGCCTCACTCACGCTCTACACATTCAAATAATTACTGGCTCATGTTGGAGAAAGTAAAGGTGGCTGGGCATAGTGCTGCCCACATTACTTTATCTGCCCCATGGATGGGTCCATAGAGAAAGTAAAGGTGGCTGGGCATAGTGCTGACCACATTACTTTATCTGCCCCATGGATGGGTCCATAGAGAAAGTAAAGGTGGCTGGGCATAATGCTGACTACACTACTTTAGTTGCCCCATGGACTGCCCATTAGAGAAAGTAAAGGTGTGTGGGCATAGTGCTGACCATTCTACTTTATCTGTCCCATGGACTTCCCATTAGAGAAAAGTAAAGGTGTGTGGGCATAGTGCTGACCATTCTACTTTATCTGTCCCATGGACTGCCCATTAGAGAAAGTAAAGCTAGCTGGGCATAGTGCTGACCACTCTACTTTATCTGCCCAAGGACCACCATTAAAGAAGCAAAAGGTGGCTGGACATAGTGCTGACCACACTACTTTATCTGTCCATGGACCGCTTTGATCTTTAGGAAATACCTCTTCTTCACTTACCCTTGATACCATCACATAAAAAAAACACCACACATCCATATACCATCCATGTTTAGGGACATTGTTTTAATATTAAAATGTTAAAAAAATATTAACTCTACTTCACATGTCCCTCAGTTCTACATTGGTATGATAGTTTTTTTAATTAATTTTTATTATTTTTATTAACTTCACTGTGCCAGATGACTGTGGTACGATTTATGGTCGGGAAACCATTTGACCTTAATTAGATGGTGACTTAATTTCTAAATAATTAACTGCCTGTCTGTTGCCTCCACCCTGGGCTGTGGAATGTCAATGTGATTTGTTGGTTTGATCATGCTTTTAACAAACATAAGATTGATGGAGGGGGGGGGGCTATGGAATGTCAAATTGATATATTGGTCTGATCATGCTTTTAACAAACATAAGATGGATGGAGGGGGGGGGGGGTGCTATGGAATGTCAAATTGATATGTTGGTCTGATCATGCTTTTAAAAAACATAAGATGGATGGAGGGGGGGGGGGTGCTATGGAATGTCAAATTGATATATTGGTCTGATCATGCTTTTAACAAACATAAGATGGATGGAGGGGGGGGGGGGTGCTATGGAATGTCAAATTGATATATTGGTCTGATCATGCTTTTAACAAACATAAGATGGATGGAGGAGGGGGGTGCTATGGAATGTCAAATTGATATATTGGTCTGATCCTGCTTTTAAAAAACATAAGATGGATGGAGGGGGGGGGGTGCTATGGAATGTCAAATTGATATATTGGTCTGATCATGCTTTTAACAAACATAAGATGGATGGAGGGGGGGGGGGTGCTATGGAATGTCAAATTGATATATTGGTCTGATCATGCTTTTAAAAAACATAAGATGGATGGAGGGGGGGGGGTGCTATGGAATGTCAAATTGATATATTGGTCGATCATGCTTTTAAAAAACATAAGATGGATGGAGGGGGGGGGTGCTATGAAATGTCAAATTGATATATTGGTCTGATCATGCTTTTAAAAAACATAAGATGGATGGAGGGGGGGGGGTGCTATGGAATGTCAAATTGATATATTGGTCTGATCATGCTTTTAAAAAACATAAGATGGATGGGGCGGGGGGCAGTTGTAGGGAGCAGCCAGTGCTAAACAGGGCATGACCTACTGTGTCTTAACCAGGTAAGGACATGTTGTCTCATCTGTTATGTGGTGGTGTCAGGACCTGGTGGCTGTTGTGACGTGGGTCTGTTGTTGCCACGGAAACGTGTGGCCTTGGTTTTAATCAACACAATTAGAAGGTTAAATCTGCTGCTGTTATTGGGGTGTAGGGACTCCGTGGGCTGTGGTTTTAATCAACACAATTAGAAGATTAAATCTGCTGCTGTTATTGGGGTGTAGTGACTCCGTGGGCTGTGGTTTTAATCAACACAATTAGAAGATTAAATCTGCTGCTGTTATTGGGGTGTAGGGACTCCGTGGGCTGTGGTTTTAATCAACACAATTAGAAGGTTAAATCTGCTGCTGTTTTTGGGGTGTAGGGACTCCGTGGGCTGTGGTTTTAATCAACACAATTAGAAGATTAAATCTGCTGCTATTATTGGGGTGTCAATTAGAAGGTTAAATCTGCTGCTGTTATTGGGGTGTAGGGACTCCTCGGGCTGTACATTGTCATGATAGGAACACTTTATAGGCTACCACTCAGTTAAAAGCACCGTGGTTTGGTGCCATGAGGCAGGTGATCTAAATTTAGCTGTCACGGGTTCAGTCAAGTGCCTGCCTGATGACCCGTTTAGTCTTATCATTTGGTTGATCACGTGTTACACAAGGTTCGAGTGTGTGTCTCTCTTCTTAAATCTTATCAGTGTTAATTGAAAGCATTTTTTCTCCCGGGGGGGGGGGGGGAGCATTTGAGACTTTCAGCCCCCCCCCCCGAAGACATGCTTGAAAAACCTGTATATTACACCCCGATTACATGTGTAGATCAATTATTAAGTATTTTAAAATTTTAATTTCTTACTTTATCGTTGTTGATGATGTAAACTAATTTTTGTAAGATGAAGAGCTATTGCCTGTGGTTAAAAAAAAATCCTTTGTATAAATCACTATTACGTAGTTGATCATGAAATATAGGCTTTAGCGTGCTAGCCATTCATCTCTTGGTTAGAAGGTGGACATTCTATTACGTCAGCTGTCCTAACATAGAGCCTCAACTTGATATGTGATGTGCTAAATAGACCGTAACGGTCATTTCTTTGGTGTCCTTGCTTAAAACTTGCCCTCTCACTACACCCCCTCCCCCTCGATTAATTCCGTATTTCGGTTGGAATTTGTTTTCCCGTTGAGATTTCCGGGAACATTGGGAAACACGTCACCTTGAGACGACTCGCGCGGTAAACAAGCGGGTGATGTTTGCCGTGCTTACAGGTCAGAGGTCACGTTCCAGGATAGAATTAATGTTTCGGCTATTTCATTTCCTCGTTGGTAAAGTCAGCGCAAGTACACGCACTTCAGTGTAGTTCATTGTGTGTATAGAGTCCTGAGCCAACCCGCCTCCAACCTGGGAACAACCCGCCCACAACCTTAAAAACACTTGGAGGTTCACGTAAAATAATCCGGTAGATTTTTCCGAACGGGTTTTCTAAAAACATTGCTCCTACCTAGCATAGTTTTACACAACGCAAATTTTAAAACGCATTTTGACTAATGTTGGAAATTTTCTAGCTGAAGTTGAAATCTAGTGTGATTTGTTAAATAGGGTCTATATCTGCTATGTCATACGTTTATGTAAACTAGTGTAGTCTTTGGTCGGGAAAATGTGAACGTTTGACTGACTGACATGATAATTTAAATTAATGTTATAAAAATAATCGGTGGCGTTGAGTGTAGGTCAAATCAAGTAAGGTGACCCCGGTCATTAACCCGGCCTGGAGTTGTACCGTGACCACTTAAATCTGACCTTGTTATGGACCAGATACCCCCTTGATGATGTAGGCATTGTGTTCAAATCAGCGCGGATATTTCGAGAATGTGGTCATTAACACACCAGCAAACTGCCTCGTCATGGCCAGGGCCGGGTAAAGAGATAAGGCTACTGGCTGGGGGGGGGGGGGGCTTCTTGCAACTAGTAGTCCATGTCATTACTATAACCTAGATCTATGTAGTCAAAGGGGCGGTACTCGTCCTATGCAAATTTCACTATAAAACGCTAATTCAAGAATTACCGTCGCTGGCCAATTGAGTTTTTTCTTATTGTCCTTATCACCCCGCCTCAATCTGCCCCAATCACACTAACAAAGACAACAATAGATGTACTAAGACCACCACTTTACAAAAGGCCAAGGTGGCTACTTCATATTGGCCACTTCAGTTAACCAAACTCAGGTTCCTCTAATAACCGACACACACACATTTATCTTTCCCGAGTAAACAACAAGTCCAAACCCGTAACCTAATTGGCTGTTGACATTTCTCTAATTAGTCATCCCATCACGGTCTTACTGTGCATGTTTATTTTTCCCATTAAGTGCCGGAATGCGTGTGTGATTGCTGTATTCATTAACAATCACCTCTACCACACAATTCTGCGGCAAAGCGAATCAGCGTCAGCACATTCTGGTGCACGTTTGTCACCCAAAGTTTGGAGAACGTTCAGGGAAATGACTGGTTGTACACATTTTTAAACTCACACAATCGCCACTGGAGCCGTATCTATTTGGATATGCAAACAGCTGTTTAGAACAGACCCTTCAGCGGACCGACTGCATCCGCTAAGTTGTGTCGGGATAAAGGAATGTGTTCCCTCCCCCTCAATCCAGATACTGGCTGACCACTAGACCACCCTAGACCACAGACTTAACAAATAACACAGTTTAGATTTTATTGTGCAACTACTGTAAAGATCTGTGACCTGAATAAAGAAAAATACACACACTATATTTTAAATAGATAAATAGCTCGTATTTTTATATTACTTAATCGATTTCTGCACCAATTGAAAATGACGCACTGTACGTTAGTCTACTGCGTCTTTGGTGTTGTCTGTGGGGTGGGGAGGGGGTGAGGACGTAAACTTTTCCAACATCCTGGTCCACGTTCAAAGGTCACTGATAGCTAGGTTATACATGGGGGGGGGGGGGGGGTAAACATAACAGCCCCATCAAACACTGCTGTGGTCAGTGGCTCACGTGTCTAATCTTGTTTTGTAAAAGATGGAGTACTGTTGTGCTAGGAGGTAGATCACGATGACATGGTAGGTTGAGGCAAGACAAAATGAAGTTTTGGTTTTAACCATGTCCGACAATAGACTCTTCCGAAAATAGGTGTAGTAGGTTGATAGTAGCATTTAATATCAGGTTTAGTTTTATGATAAGAAATTAGGGTTAGGGCTATGGTAGGACTTGGGTTAGGGTTAGCTGTGATACATGTGTATTTAGTTATCTGTTACCGGCCATTGAGAGGTTAGGTTAGAATAGGTTAAAAAGAGAGTGTGAGTCGAGTTGACCTTTGGGTGTTTATGTATTGTTATCCCAAGGTCGATTGCTAGATTAGTAGCGGGAATGAACGATTGTAATGGGGTTGGTAGCAGTTCGGGAATATGGCTTAGGTGTAGTGTGTGAAGACGAGACCAACCAACGTACTGAACATCGCCTCTGGTCTTGTTTTGTAATAAATAAAACTCAGTCGCAACAACAAGAAGATTCTATTATTGTGGCATTGTCGGACACTGGTGTAAAACATATAAAACCGGACCGGTCCTCCAAAGCATTGACCCGTTAGACTAAAAGAACCGGATCGGTCCTTCAAATCATTGACCCGTTAGACAAGAACCGGACCGGTCCATGACGTCTGCTACTGCTAGCTTTGAGCCGTTATTTTGTCAGTGTCTTCCCTGACAACTCACTCATCGAAAGCTGCGTGTGTGTGTGTGTGTGAATCAATGACGGTAGCCATCAACAAATCATCACCGTCTTTTCTATAAACGAAGGTCGAGAAAAAAATGTCCACAAAATAAAGTTGAGGTCTCAGGCTTGATGTGGTGCGGGGAATATCATCTCTTGAGTGATCTATCTAATGTTATGCATATTCCAAGTCAGTGGTACCTCTCTCTCATTTAGAACAATTTCTAGTGTTGCTCCTCTCTATCTCTTTATTTTTTCTCTTTCAATACTATGCCGCTATTGTCTTGGACACTGGTTTTAAAAAGAAATTATGGTCTTTACTTATCACATTATAATTTTCTGAGAAACAGCTCAACTGTTGTACCGTTAAAAATGAACACCGTTTTAATTCTCGACATTTGATGTAGGTTATCTTTGTAGAACAGTAGGTCATCGGCCTGATTTTTTTAATGCGCTATTATTTACTTACACTATAAAAATACGACCTATGTTCAACTACGGCGCTACTTGATAATGAAATAGTTGATTTAAAGGAGTATCTTATTCCAACTAGAACAATGTATGTGTGTCAAATAGTTGCTTTATAGCAGTATCTTATTCCAACTAGAACAATGTATGTGTGTCAAATAGTTGATTTAAAGCAGTATCTTATTCCAACTAGAACAATGTATGTGTGTCAAATAGTTGCTTTATAGCAGTATCTTATTCCAACTAGAACAATGTATGTGTGTCAAATAGTTGATTTAAAGCAGTATCTTATTCCAACTAGAACAATGTATGTGTGTCATGCTAGGCCCTACGTTGGTTTACTGCCATGGCACGAAGAAGACAGGGAGATAACTGTCGTGGTTTAGCTACTAGTTGGATCGAACTTTGACTCTGCTAGACGTGACAGCGTTATACTGCTGTCATTGATGGTGTGGGTAGCTGTAGATTGTCTATGTAGTGGTAGGTGAGGTTGTAGATACATGTTAGCTATTGTTACACGTGTAAGCTATTGTTACACGTGTAAGGTATTGTTACATGTGTAAGCAATTGTTACACTTTGGAAAGAACATAAAGGAAAATGTAGGCTGTACGTTGTGCGGTCATCTATCTGAAGTTAGTGTGTGGAGCAGGAGGGGTGGGGACATGATGGGCTCGGTTCACGGGGTCGAGCTACATGAAAGGCACGGGTTTCATCTCATGGTTAAAAAAATCACTCTTTTTTTTTTTTAATAAGAGAATGAAATACAACGTAGTCTATAATAGTTGAAGCCAAGTACACGTCCTTACACCGCTGTATGAGAATTGAGGATCCTTGTCTCATAGCATGTTATACAGGTGGAATGTGGACCAGGTTCTTTTTTGAAGTAATCAAGCAAAGACCTGGGGTAGATTCTGGCTATTCTGGTTTTAAAAGCTTAAGCAGCCACAACGACCCGCTGTGTAATTCCTTCAACCCTCGCTGTGGTTTAGACCTGGGGTTGATTGTTCCGACCTGTGGGGTAGATTCTGGCTATTCTGGTTTTAAAGTTTTAAAAACTAAAACAGCCACAACGACCCGCTGTGTAATTCCTTCAACCCTCGCTGTGGTTCCCACCTGGGGTAGATTCTGGCTATTCTGGTTTTAAAGTTTTAAAAGCTAAAACAGCCACAACGACCCGCTGTGTAATTCCTTCAACCCTCGCTGTGGTTCCCACCTGGGGTAGATTCTGGCTATTCTGGTTTTAAAGTTTTAAAAGCTAAAACAGCCACAACGACCCGCTGTGTAATTCCTTCAACCCTCGCTGTGGTTCCCACCTGGGGTAGATTCTGGCTATTCTGGTTTTAAAGTTTTAAAAGCTAAAACAGCCACAACGACCCGCTGTGTAATTCCTTCAACCCTCGCTGTGGTTCCCACCTGGGGTAGATTCTGGCTATTCTGGTTTTAAAGTTTTAAAAGCTAAAACAGCCACAACGACCCGCTGTGTAATTCCTTCAACCCTCGCTGTGGTTCCGACCTGGGGTTGATTGTTCCGACTGTGGGTTGATTCTGACTATTCTGGTTTTAAAAACTAAAGCAGCCACAACGACCCGCTGTGTAAAAAAATACCTTAACGCTTGCCGTGGTTCAATAACCAGACGCTTGAATCTCTTGCCATTGGAAATGTTATGTGTTGCCTTGTTGCATAACGTCCTACCTCGGCTGTGTGTGGAGTTGATGGGTGGGGTGGGGGAGACCTGGTTTTTAAAACAGGTTTTTTTTTGTCTATGTACACCTGTTGGTGCTTGGCAGACGACGGTTTGACGTCACACGTGTAATTGGTTTACAATTCAAACGATGTTAATGTTATGACGATGGCAAATGAGATTTAAAATGGGGCGGGAAGATAGAGTGAATAGAGTTCCTGTTGAATTGGAGTTGGGGTGGGGTGGGTGCATAGAGTTCATGAAAGCCAACGATTACGTTTTTTCCTTGCCTTAATTACTATCATATTTAATTATATGTCATATTTAATTGTAAGCCCGTGTCCCACAAGTTGGTTAGCGCTGACGTGTGGGCATAACTCACAACACTAGCTGCTTTCAACATACACGACCATGCTGTTTAGTTCTATTTATAATTCATTGATTGTGTTCCACATTGTAACACAATGGCAATGCTAAGCTTTAGCCATCAGTATTTAAATATTTTTCCCCTATGATTACCACCAGAGCATAAATACTGGAGCCTCAATGAGTTCATCTCCTTACGTTTTTTTTTATCCCATTGTCAGTCTCATGTTTGTTTGATCTGTACATGTATTGTGTACAACCTATGTGTGATCTGTACATGTATTATGCACAACACGTATCTGATCTGTACATGTTTTGTGTACAGCCCATGGTCTGATCTGTACATGTATTGTGTACAGCTCATGGTCTGGTCTATACATGTATTGTGTACAACACGTGTCTGATCTGTACATGTATTGTGTACAACCCATGTCTGGTCTATACATGTATTGTGTACACCCTTTGTGTGATCTGTACATGTATTGTGTACATCCCATGGTCTGATATGTACATGTATTGTGTAAAACCCATGGTCTGGTCTATACATGTATTGTGTAAAACCCATGGTCTGGTCTATACATGTATTGTGTACAACCCATGTCTGATCTGTACATGTATTGTGTACAACCCATGTCTGATCTGTACATGTATTGTGTAAAACCCATGGTCTGGTCTATACATGTATTGTGTACAACCCATGTCTGATCTGTACATGTATTGTGTACAACCCATGTCTGATCTGTACATGTATTGTGTAAAACCCATGGTCTGGTCTATACATGTATTGTGTACAAACCAATTAGTTACACTATACACATGTGCCTTATCTCCATCCACTATGGGCTTATATAAACACTGGTTTAATTATGTCAGTGTTGCTCCAACACATGGTCACGTCAATAAGTCATGTCACTGTCAGTATGTCATCTTGACCTCATGTTCCTTGGTCTGTAAGTCTTCTTTACCTCATGTTCCCTTGGTCAGTAAGTCATCTTGACCTCATGTTCCCCTGGTCAGAAAGTCAACTTGACATCATGTTCCTTGGTCAGTAAGTCATCTTGACATCATGTTCCCTTGGTCAGTAAGTCATCTTGACCTCATGTTCCCTTGGTCAGTAAGTCATCTTGACCTCATTTTCCCTTGGTCAGTAATTCATCTTGACCTCATGTTCCCTTGGTCAGTAAGTCATCTTGGCCTCATGTTCCTTGGTCAGTAAGTCATCTTGACCTCATGTTCCTTGGTCAGTAAGTCATCTTGACCTCATGTTCCCTTTGTCAGTATGTCATCTTGACCTCATGTTCCTTGGTCAGTAAGTCATCTTGACCTCATGTTCCTTGGTCAGTAAGTCATCTTGACCTCATGTTCCTTGGTCAGTAAGTCATCTTGACCTCATGTTCCCTTGGTCAGTAAGTCATCTTGACCTCATGTTCCCTTGGTCAGTAAGTCATCTTGGCCTCATGTTCCCTTGGTCAGTAAGTCATCTTGGCCTCATGTTCCTTGGTCAGTAAGTCATCTTGACCTCATGTTCCCCTGGTCAGTAAGTCATCTTGACATCATGTTCCTTGGTCTGTAAGTCATCTTGACTTCATGTCCCCTTGGTTAGTAAGTCATCTTGACCTCATGTTCCTTGGTCTGTAAGTCATCTTGACCTCATGTCCCCTTGGTCAGTAAGTCATCTTGACCTCATGTTCCTTGGTCTGTAAGTCATCTTGACCTCATGTTCCCCTGGTCAGTAAGTATACTTGACATCATGTTCCCTTGGTCTGTAAGTCATAACTCACCACCATGCCATAGTGGAGCCAAGTCACTCTGCTCACTGGACCATAACAATGACTAATAAATGGGTTAACACAGCAGCATCACATTAGCATACTAACCAGGTGGTTATTGATCTGTTAGCACCTGATGCTTGTAAACTTTGTGTGGTGACATATGGGGACGTAAGTAAAATATCCCACAGGTGGCTGGTTACAGTCAGTGGTGTTGTATGAGTGAGTCCACTGTTACCAAACATAAGGTCACAAGTTTGGTTCAATGGTGCTTGATGTAGTAGTATGTCCATCAGTCCACTTAGCCCTGATGGGAACCTTCCCTGACCTGAAACACAGAGAACTTTATTTGCCTGGAGATAGTACTGACTACACTATCATTTCAGTGATCAGAAAAATACAAACAATCATCTTTTCATTTCTTTTCCAAAGACACATGGGGCCGCCACAGAAAGCTCCCTCCACTTTTGTTGGTCTCCAGTAATTTTTCTGGCAGTCCACACAGACAGTCCTGCCTCTGCCAGCTGCTTTGAAGTCTCCCTTAGCCTTCTGTTTTCTTTTTTCCTTGAGGCATCCAGTTTATCGCCATTCCTGTGGTATCATCTAAATCCATTCTTATGACTTGCGCCATCCTCTTTTTTCAATTTTTTCAAAAACTGCTTCCATTTCTATCTTTCCTAGTATAAAGATAATACCTGTCCCTTATCATGATGATTGTACTCCCGTATTGGGTTGCTGTCACATCTTGTATAAAGATTATCTTCTATGAAAGGGAAGATGATTTTGAAACATCAAACCCACTGTTAATTGTCTTAAGACTCAACTAACTTCTTTTTTTTACACAAAAAATGATTGCCAGATAATTTAATATTTGTAAAAAAAAACAATTTTAAAATATGTCTTACATAGCTTTACAACAGCACTGAGCAGTTTGAAACGAAATGTCATGTTATATTTTTGTAAAACTGTATTTTTGTTAAATATCTATTTCAGTGAGTGGAATAAACAGTTAAAGAAAGATGGAAAAAACCCAAGTCTGCTTAGAGCATTGTTGCACACATTTGGTGTTCAGTACATGTTGGTGGGGTTTGTGGTTTTGTTTGAGGTGAGTACATAATGGGTGAGTGTGTATGTGTGTATGTATGTGTGTGTGTGTGTGTGGGGGGGGGGGGGTTATAATTGCTGGGGTGGGGAACTAGTTTATGATCCAAGAACTGTATGTAAGAGAGATGTACTCAAGATATGGCAACAATAATACTATTTTCTTCCCTTGAACAGGAGGCAACCAAAGTTTTCCAGCCCATCTTGTTGGGTGGTCTCATCCGATACTTCACACCAGACTCCACGGTGACAAAGTCCGAGGCATGGCTGTATGCCTTTGGTGTGTCCATGTGTGCTATAGTGCTAGCCATAACACACCACCCCTATTTCTTCTGTGTGCAAAGGATTGGCATGCGCATGAGAATAGCTTGTTGTTCCCTCATGTATAAAAAGGTTGGTAGTTGTATGATTTTGTACTGGTTGAAACCTTTATAGGATGTTTGTCAGTCTTTTTGGTAGGGCCGCTATCTAAATCCTGGACCCTACTCAAAACCTAGTCTATATCTATAGTCATTCAATTGTTTATTTATTTCTTGGTAATGAAATTATGAATTGCAATTTTGCATATTATCTTCATCTTAGTAAATTAAAATTTCCAACTTGATCTGGTATATGAGCAACATTCCTTATAAATTTTTATTTAGTTAAACACATTTTTAAAATAATTTTCAAATTTTATCGTAGTGATTAACTCATCTTTGTAACAATTTCTAGTGATTAAAATGAATCGCAGTAAAATGTGTAATTGGAAAAATACTCTATTGAAAATTAAGCAAACAGAAGATGCGCAAATACAAACGAATTAGAATGAATACATTTTCATTTTGTCATATTATATGGAAAGTGTTTTATTATGGTGCAATGTATATGTGGTCATTTTTTGCTTATACCCTCAAATGACGGATTTTTAAAAAAATCCAGGGTCCGTAGCGGACCTTGAATCCTTGAAAAACCCTTGAATTCCAAAAAACATCTCAAGGCATTGAAAAACCCTTGAATTTCCCCAAAAATGAGCAAAAACCCTTGAATTTTATAGGTAAACCTTGAAAACCGTGCATAAATCGAATTTCTTTTTAATTCCATTCCGATGGACCTAAAATGTATTTTTCTGGCTTTTTTTTTTATCGTTGATGAGTCTGCGTAAACTTAGTAAAGCCTACTATAATACTATTTCCTACCCTCTCCTCCGCTGTGCTGCGCGGCGGGACCTTTAACCTCACCAGTTTTGCATATGCTCCTAGATTCTAGATCGTAGGCCTAACGTAAACGATAGCGGAGGGCTAAATTTAGCATCTTTTTCGGGTATCTCCGTTTTAGACCGTGTCACTAGATTCAGTGTTGCCTACTTGTACGGTTTTGTCCGTAATTTTTCGATTTTGACGCCTACGCCCATATTACGGAATCATGCCTACAGTAAACATCAGAATCGAATTGGCGTCATTTTTTTTTCTTGTGGTATCCAGTTCTATGGTTTCAAGTATCTTCTGTAACAATCGCTCCCCCCCCCCCCTCCCCCATCCCTTCCCGCCAATATCTTGGAAGTCGGCAGTCTTTTGCTATTTTGTGAACTTTATTGACCCCGCGAGTGGTCTGTAGTACCTCGTGATCATTGGTGATGTCCGTAAAAAAAAAAAGATCGGTGGCCTAGAATCTAAATAATTGAAAATCTGGTTGCGCATGGAAATTATCTCGATTAAAATTAAACCTACATCTAGATCTACTTTTTTTTCTTTAAGAAAACAAGCCTCAGGTTTAAATAATAAAATTTATTATATAATATTTATGTTAAAATTATCTGGGTGTTGGTAAAACGCGAAAGGGTGAACCGAAGCTGCGAAATTGTGGCTAAATACTAATTAGCGAGACTTTATTTATCGAGGTATTGTGTTCTGTTTTTTGAGATGTGCGAGAAGACGCGTTTTTACGAAACTAGATCAATCACGGGTCGTATTTTCAAAAAAAAAAAAACCATCTGTTCTAAATATTACCTAGATAAAATCTAGATTTAAAAAAAAAAAAATTCAAGAAATATGCTAATTCTAAACATCGTCACCCCTGCGATCGGCCTCTCACGTTTTGTTGTGAGCGGGGAAAAAATCCTGACACTGTCGAGGGGTCACTGAGTTCACATTGGTTTAGATGGCAGTGTAGGACTGTAGGCCTATCATAGCAAGAACAATCCCTATTTGAGATTTTCCCTTGTGGCCCTACACGCTGAATTTCGCGGCGTTTTTTTTTAAAAATTAGTCAATTTCTTTAAAATAAAAAGTTGTACGAGTACGGTAACGTAGTGTGATGGGGGGAAATGCATGCGTTGCTATATGAATCTATGTGAAGACTAGTATAACTAACACTCCAACTGAGGGCGGGAACACTCGTATTTTCCGACGACACTAAGTTAACGATATCAACAACTTTGATCATAAAATAGAATTAACTTTATTATCAAATACTAATAGTATTAGTATTTGATAATAAAGTTAATTCTATTTTATGATCAAAGTTGTTGATATCGTATTAGTAATACTAAACGAGCTAGAATTATACTACAAAAATATACAACAGGTCCTTTTCCAACTATGGCTAACCCCCAACTGTCTTCACTCCTGCGTCCTACGTCATCGGTAACATTTTTGCGTCACGCTCACGCCTTACTCGTGCCACAAATACTCTCGAACCGAATCATCTACCGTCAAGTTTACACCGTCCTTATTAGTCTCTTATCTATCTACGCTATGACACGTAGCCCATTACCATCATTACGCTGAGAATATGGGATAAAATAAAATTGGTCTTATTTACGTTGTATAAAAAAAATGTGTCCAACTACTGAAAGTTACAGACAGTATCCAATTATTACGGAAAATCTATTCTCTTGTTACTGAAAAAAATCTTTTTAGGGTAGGCAGCCCTGCTTATGTCAATTTCATGATAAGCAGAATGTTTCAATGCTCCTTAATGTTGGAATCTGTGGATTACACAATGTTCATGGAGCTGCTAAAGCAGTTATGGAGGCTAAAAACATGGACTAATTTTTTGAAGCCACTCCAGCTAGGAGGGGAGATTCCACAAGCAACTGGATCTTCTATATTTCCTCTTCACTTTTGCATACATTGCTGGCTAGAAAACTCTAATGTCGCTCAAAATACTTGGACAACATTAGCAAAGGAGAGAATACTCAACCTAAAAATAAGCCATTTTAAATAGTAAAAACTGCCATTGAGCAGGATAAATTTCTACAAGCAAAGCTAGTTTTTTTTTGTTTCTAAATGTAGGCAACTAGAGCCCTTTTTTAAGGACTATCAGACAGACAAACCAATGCTTACTTTTATGTATAATGACCTACATCACTTGACATTTGGAATTCTCAGGCATTTGTGAAGGAAAGTAAATTAGATACCTTAAAAACAACTAGCGACATACTGTCATTTAATGTCACTGATTCTGATTATCACTTGACAAGTCATTCAATTGAAGTTGGGTTTGTTGCTGACTCTCTATTACAGTCTCTTAAAAATAAAATAAGTGATCTTCAAATTTTTTGTTCAAATCTGATATTAAGACACCATTAATACAGTTTTCATCAAATTTTTTGTTAAAACCTCCTTTACTTTAGTTATTAGTGAGAAATTTAGCCTGCCTCTATTGCAATTGTTGGAAAATAAAGCCTGTTCACTATCAAGTGTGACCAAGTTATGTTTCAATTTTCAACATTCATAGATACATGTACTCTAAATAGTTGTCTATCTAAATCTAATAGAGAACATGATAGGCTGGACATTTTTTTCATAGAACAGCTTGGTAGCAAAATTTCTTATGTGAACATTTGGAAAATTGTTAGAGATCTATTGCTTCTGTCACATGGTCAAACCAGTGTTGAAAGAGGTTTTTCTGAAAATAGAAGTTGGAGGAGTGTCATTTGACACCAAAGATACTGATTGCAAAAGGGATTATGCTGGACTCAGACAATCTCCTGACTTAGATAATTTTGTAATCACACCAACATTATGTTAAAAATTGTGTGTGCAAAAAACATACATCACCCTCATTGTAATGCCTGTTAGTGGTAGTTTTTACCTTGAAATTCCCCCCAAAATCACCTTGAAAACCTTGAAAAACCCTTGAATTTTCTTTTGGGATTTGGCTATGGACCCTGAAAATCGTTTTCCATTGCACATGTTTCTGGTCATTTGTTAAAAAATGTATTTTTTTGTGATTAAAACATAACTTCGATCTCATTTTGTAACATGATCCCATTTTGTAACACTTTTCTTTGATTAAAACATGCTTTGATCTGCTATTGTAACAATTTGTTCCAGTGTCTAAAACTCAGCAACAAAGCAATGGGGGAGACAACCACTGGCCAGATTGTCAACCTGATGTCCAACGATGTCAATAGGTTTGATCAAGTGAGCTCCCTTTTATTAAGTCCTATCTGCTTTACCTTCTCTAGGCCAGCAACATAGTGTCATGTGTTTGAAATACTCACATAACATTAATGCTATGGTTAAATAAAATCCAAGAATCCAAGTACATATATGCGCTACCAGATTCAATTAACTTTTACAATTTAAAAAAAAAAGATGTGGATTTATGAAAATTAGCATTGTAAGCTTGGTTTTTAAAAAAATCTAATTTTTGTTTTAGTAATCTCAATATCAGATACATTTTTTTTTACAAATTAATTTTTTGTTTGTTTAATGCATAATATGTTGCCCTGTGTGTGAGAACAGGTGTTTAATGATCTGCCATCTCTCTTGTCCATCAGGCTGTTGTGTTTCTCCACTTCCTGTGGGTCGGCCCCCTTCAGGCCATCGCTGTTCTAGTCATACTCTGGCATGAGCTGGGGCCCTCTGTCCTGGCAGGATTTTTTGTCCTGCTCCTACTTATCCCGGTGCAAGGCTTCATGGGGAAGCTCTTCTCTAAACTGAGGTTTGATTTTTTTTTTATCAAGGGAGGGCACCTGTGGAAAAAAGAAATATAAAACATTAATTTATTAATATTTATCGTTCTAACACAATGTATTTTTCAAAACAAAGAAATAAATTTCATTTTTTATAAATTGAATTTATAGAAATTAGCTATTCATAAGTTAAAATTTAAAACTATTAGCAAAAATGATGCATAAAAATGGACTAATCAGACATCTTCAACCACCAACACCAGTGCTGGGTGTCCTATTACAGCTGGGGGAGGTTACCCCTTGTAACGTTAACCTATCTATCAGCCAAATAGAAGGAGAACGTTCCCGGATTCTTTTTTCGGGGTCATATGCAAATACCTTACGGCCTAAGTGGATGAACCTTAACACAACGACCACTAGGGCTCGAATTTAATGTCTAGGGAAGCTAGTGATACTATTGTAATTAACACTCATCCAATCTACATATAACCTTTAATCAGCGAACACAGAAGTGGCAAAACACAAGGTTGAAACTAGATAAAATATTTAATGTATAAAATATCAAAAACCCAACTTACACGATGTAGGAAAAAAACACTATCACAGATTTCTACACTGTCCAAAGAACAGCTACAGGCCACACAACACTGTTGTAGCTTCAAGACTTACTTAGCGACAAGTAATATTAAACTAGAAGACTAAATCAACTGAAGAAAGCAAGGCACACACAGGTCTTAAGTACTCTCACGTTCAAATGGTCAGAGTCTAAAGCCGGACAATATGGACGGCTGTCTGATCAAGATAAAACGGCCTCGTAGACTGCCAGGTCAAGAAAAACTGCCTCGTGTTGCGAGTGTGCAGTGCAATTAAAGACTTCTGTGACAGGGGAGGTTATCCTCAACTCATGTCGCCATTGGTTGGGATAATCATCTGATCAGAATCATTCAATCAGATTTTAATGGAAAATTTCTATGTCTCAAACACCTTAATAAGTCAGTGGAAAAACCCCAGGTGTTACACCATCATTCCATATAAGGAATTATACAATGTCAAAATAAAAATGACTCGACCTAAGTAGGTCACATCCCCTCCCTTTTTGGAAGTGACAGATAGGTTCCACAAAAAAATACATAAGGAACCAATCTGGCAATGAAATAACAAAAATGTTTTACAAATGTAGGCAATCAAAATCATAATACCAGATGAAAATATCCCTGAACATAAAAGGGAAGTAACTCCAACTTTTACAATTGGTGAAAGGGGAGTAACCCTTCAAAAAGTAATTATACATCAAAATCCCTCAAAAAAGGGTATTACAATATTTCCATGAGGATATTAAAAGTGGTAAACCCGCCAGGGTAAGACCTTTATTTCAATGACTAGCTACAATATCAATTGAGTCATATGAGACATTTTATTATAAAAGATTACATATAATCAAAAACCACCTTTAATTAAGGTTCACCTGAAAATAAACAAAATATTCAACAGGATGGGATTTTGAAAAAAATTCAAAACTCACACCACTCATTTTCATATGAGTGACACTCAAACAAAACCTGTTTATGGTCCTAATGAACCACAAAGCATGTCACATGATCAATGTGTGTAACAAGATTTTACATCCTTGACAAACAATCAGCCACAACATTATTACTACCCTTAATGTGTGAAATTTCCAGATTAAAATTTTGGAAATATAAGCACCATCTCAATATTCTTTGATTTGTCTGTCCTAACTTAGAGGTAAATTTCAGGGGATCATGGTCAGAAAACACTCTGACTGGATTGGTTGAAGAAGAGACATAGACTTCAAAATGTTGTAATGATAAAACCAAAGCTAAAGCTTCTTTTTCAATAGTAGAATAATTCTTTTGGTTCTCATTTAACTTCCTGGAAAAAAAGGCAATGGGATGGTCAATTCCCATGTTGTCTTCTTGAAATAGGACTGAGCCAATGGCTAAGTTGCTAGCATCAATGGCAAGTTTAAAGGGCTGGCTGAAATTTGGTGCAGCCATAACAGGAGCATTTGATAAAAATGACTTAATGGTTAAAAAAGCTTCTTGACATTTATTGGACCATTCAAATTCAACACCCTTTTTCAATAATGCAGTAAGAGGTTCAGCAATAGCTGAAAAGTTTTGACAGAACCGCCTATAGTAACCAGCCATCCCAAGGAACTTTTTGATCTCTTTACAATTTTTGGGTGGTGGCACTTTACAATAGCATCTACTTTAGCTTCAATGGGCCGAACTTGGTTCGTTCCCACTTGATAACCCAAATAGGTAATTGAAGCTTTACAGAAATCACTTTTATATAAGTTTACAGTAAAATTAACTTCAGACAATTTTCTAAAAAGGTTAGTCAATTGAACAATATGTTCTTCAAAAGTATTAGAAAATACAACTATATCATCTATGTAGGCCTCACATTGGTCTATGTCAGCAATGACAGAGTTAATGACCCTCTGGAAAGTTTGACCAGCATTTCGCATACCAAAGGGCATACGTTTGTATCTATAAAAACCATTAGGGGTTACAAAAGCAGATATTTCTTTTGCACGGTCAGATAAGGGGATTTGCCAGTATCCTGAAAGTAAATCAATTTTGGAAATTATTTTAGCCTGACCAACTTTATCAATAACGTCCTCTATCCGAGGTAATGGATAGGAATCAGCTTTGGTGAGCGCATTCACCTTCCTAAAGTCGGTCACAAACCTGAAAGATCCACCGTCTTTCGGTACTAGGAGACATGGGGAACTCCAGTTGCTGAAACTGGGCTCAATGATATCATTCTTGAGCATATAATCAATTTCATCTTTTATCAAAGCAGCTTTTTCCGGATTAACTCTATAGGGGTGTTGTTTAATGGGTTTTGCGTCACCAACGTCTACATCATGAGGTGGTACTTTCGCTTCTTTGGGGACATCCCCAAAAATAGAGGGAAATGTCTCAAACAATTGAGACAACCTATGGCTTTCCTCTGTGGACAAATGCATAAGGTGGACATTCAAATTATCTAAAAAGGAAGAATTTACCAATTTTGGGGGTTTCAATTTATCATGTATCACATCATCAGAAACATTTGAACATACAGGTAAAGTAATTTTAGCTGTGGATTGAAAATTGTTACAATTATCATAATACTTTTTCAGTGAGTTGACATGATACACTGTCTGTTTCTTTCTTCTGTCGGGCGTATTGACAACATAGTTCAAATCACTTAATTTTGAATGCACAGTAAAGGGTCCACAATATCTCAAGGATAACGCATTGTTCAGATTAGGTACTAGCACAAGAACTTTGTCGCCTGGATTGAATGTTCGTTTACAAGAACTCTTATCATACAGTCCTTTCATTCTCACTTGGGCCTTTCTTAAGTTCTTGTGAGCCATTTCGCACACGGCTTTCAGTCGAACGTGAAAATCGTCGAAGTTTTCCACTGGATGATCACTGGTACCTGTCCAACGTTCGTGTATCAGCTTCAGGGGGCCACGGACAGAATGTCCAAACACAAGTTGAAAAGGCGAGTAGCCTAAAGAGTCCTGGACACAGTCCCTCGCGGCGAAAATAATCCAAGGAACAGACTCATCCCATTGGGTGTTACTGTTAGCGAATGACCTTAGCATGGTTTTGAGGGTTTGGTGGAACCTCTCAAGTACGCCTTGAGACTGAGGGTGGTAGGCTGAGCTGGTGATGTGGGTAACGCCTAGCTTGGCTAGCGCTTCCTGAAAATGGTGACTGGTGAAGTTGCTGCCTTGATCTGTTTGGACGATTCTAGGTAATCCAAAGGTAGTGAAGAACCGGGTCATGGCTCTGACTACAGTCTTTGCCTTAATGTTCCGTAAGGGAATCGCCTCGGGAAAACGGGTACTTGAACACATAAAGGTAAGTAGGTACTCGTTGCCCGCCTTGGTTTTAGGCAAGGGACCTACACAGTCCATGACGATTTTAGAAAAAGGTTCTTCTAATACAGGAATCGGACTCAAAGGGGCCTTAGGAATTGTCTGGTTTGGCTTTCCGGCCAACTGACAGTTCGTGCAACTTCTACAGTAACGCGACACATCTTTTCTCATTTTGGGCCAAAAGAACAGTTCTTTGATCTTCGCCGTCGTTTTAGTGACACCTGGGTGCGCTGACATTGGATGGTCATGTGCCAGCTTAAGTATTTCATGCCGATAAGGTGGAGGGATCCACAGCTGGTTTTTACTCAACCATGGTTCGGCTGGTGAGGCATTCACTGGTATAGCGCGACGAAAGAAGAGGCCATTCTCGGAGAAATATTCTCCATCGTCAGATGATAGAGATTTTTCGACCGTTGCCTTGAGTTCCGCGTCGACTTCTTGAGCTTTAATGATGTCTTCCTGAGATATCCTCAGGGGTAAGCCCAGACTTGTGTTTTCTGGAAGCATAGACTCCAATTTGGGAGTCGAATTTCTTGACGATGATGGCGGGTGTGGTTCAGACGTTGTGTCAGCCAATTGTTTGGTCTGGCTTCTTGTCACCGCACATGCAGGATACAGTTCATAATCATTATCTGGAACTGTTGACAAAGGGTCTGAAACCGTACAGGGGTATACTTTGCTTCCCGCAAGGTCATTCCCTAGAAGTAGGTGTACTCCTGGGACTGGAATACTATCTATCACACCTAAAATGATTTCACCTTCGACGAGATGATGTTTCAGGGCGAACTTGTGTAGAGGGACGACAGTAGATTTCGTCCCTACTCCCTGGATAATGGAAATCCTTCCGGTGTTCGTCTCTGGTGAAATGTCCATTGAACTTTTCAAAAGGAGTGATTGTGACGCTCCTGTGTCTCTTAGAACGGTGATATTCTTCTGAGACAACGGATCACCTGGTTTGCTAATGATGGCTTCGGCAATAAAAGATGAAAAGTCAACTTTTCTCGATCCCTCGAGATCGGTAGACTCGAAAGAAACTGGATGGTGGCGAGAACAGTCAAAATGTGACTGCACATAATGTGTGGAGACTTGACTACCTTCTTGCGGACACTTAGGGTTAGAGTCCTTTACAATTCTAGAGTTCATAGTTGAACTGGCTGCTTGAGGGGATAGAGCATAGTGCGCGGAAGTACGCACCACCTCTCTGTTATATTGACGACGTTTGTAACAGTCCTTGACATGGTGACCAGGCCTTTTGCAGAACTGGCATACCGCTCGACGATTGAGAGTTGATCTTGGTTTCTCTCTGGACTGTGATGCCTTCAAATGTTGGCCAACAGGATGATTGCTGCCAAAAAGGGGAAGCACGGGGTTGAGGCGGTTTCCTGACACTGGTGGTTTCTTATGCACCAACATATATGTGTCAGCCGACTCAGCAGCCTTCTGGATGTCAGTTATCTTGTTATCCAGAATGTGTAGTCGTATCTCTTCAGGCAGGGACGATAGGAATTCTTCCCTTAGGATAAGTGACCTGAGTTTCTCAAACTCAGAAACTTCCTCAGAGTGTAGCCACCTTGAGAATATTTTCTCCTTTTCGAAGAGAAATTCCACATATGATTGTGTGGGTAACTTGCGGAGTGTTCGGAATTTTGTCCGATAGGCCTCGGGCGTCAGTGCGTAGGCCTTTAAAATGGCAGTCTTGACCAAACTATAGGTATTTTGAACGTCGTGAGAGAGTGCCTGGTATGTTTTTGCAGCTTTCCCAGTAAGGACAGAACTCAATAAAGCAGTAATGGAGGTTTCGGGCCATTCACAAGTCTTCGCTAAACTCTCAAACGAGTTAAAGAAAACGACCAAATCTGTTTCATCAAATTTAGGAACTAATTTCCCAAATTTGGCAATCACTTGCCCTACCGATAACTTTTTTGGATCTACCAGAGAAGTGACATCACTAACTTGACCAAATTCTGATTCCAACCTCCTCCTATCTAAAGCAATTTTAACCTTTAACTCCTGTTCTTTTAATGCCTTCTCTAAAGCAACTTTCTCCTCGCGGAGTAACACACCAGCCAACAAACTTTCATCAAATACCCCTTCATTAATAAAATGAACAACAACTTTATCTCTCAACACCTCTGACTTCTGCGTAACAGAATAATCCAATTTCAATTCCTTAACAACACTAACCAAAACTTTTCTACTCAACTTTTCTACATCTTCAACAGTAGGATTAGCCAAAAAAGACTCCATAACACTAACTTTCAAATCACAACAAGCCTAGATCCTTTAAATTAATACACAGCGTTGGGCCGTGTACTTGACCTCTAAATGTAGGACGTGACACGTCTGCTTATTTGACCTAGATACTCTAGCCTGAGCGCGCGTTGTAAGACCACGGCGCTACACTGGATATAAAAACAACTAAATCCAACTAACCTTAGTATTCAACTGATATAAACAACAACTGGAACGACAGATTAAATCCCGGACGGGCCCCCACTTTGTAACGTTAACCTATCTATCAGCCAAATAGAAGGAGAACGTTCCCGGATTCTTTTTTCGGGGTCATATGCAAATACCTTACGGCCTAAGTGGATGAACCTTAACACAACGACCACTAGGGCTCGAATTTAATGTCTAGGGAAGCTAGTGATACTATTGTAATTAACACTCATCCAATCTACATATAACCTTTAATCAGCGAACACAGAAGTGGCAAAACACAAGGTTGAAACTAGATAAAATATTTAATGTATAAAATATCAAAAACCCAACTTACACGATGTAGGAAAAAAACACTATCACAGATTTCTACACTGTCCAAAGAACAGCTACAGGCCACACAACACTGTTGTAGCTTCAAGACTTACTTAGCGACAAGTAATATTAAACTAGAAGACTAAATCAACTGAAGAAAGCAAGGCACACACAGGTCTTAAGTACTCTCACGTTCAAATGGTCAGAGTCTAAAGCCGGACAATATGGACGGCTGTCTGATCAAGATAAAACGGCCTCGTAGACTGCCAGGTCAAGAAAAACTGCCTCGTGTTGCGAGTGTGCAGTGCAATTAAAGACTTCTGTGACAGGGGAGGTTATCCTCAACTCATGTCGCCATTGGTTGGGATAATCATCTGATCAGAATCATTCAATCAGATTTTAATGGAAAATTTCTATGTCTCAAACACCTTAATAAGTCAGTGGAAAAACCCCAGGTGTTACACCATCATTCCATATAAGGAATTATACAATGTCAAAATAAAAATGACTCGACCTAAGTAGGTCACACCCTTTTGAACCTGGTGGGCCATGGGGTAGATGAAGTAGAGTTTACCTGTTTCTCTGGCCTCAGCATTTGAAGGTATAGTGTGGTCTGCACTGTGCCCAGCCACCTTAATTTTCCCCTGATGTGAGTTAGGTGTCTAAGAGAACTGCATGGTCTCCAGTGCATTTTTTGAACTTGTGACTTGTGTGTAAGCAGTTGTGCGCTCTGCTACTTGACCATGCCGTCCCATAACACAGCTGAATGAACCCTGAAAGAACACCTTGGTATGACTGGTATTTGAACCTGTAACCTGGTAGATGATGGTTGTCATTTAGACACAACTCTGCATTGCCTGGTTAACTAGCTAGTTGCGTCAGTAATACAGTTGTTCACTTCAAGATGGTGCAGCTACCGTAGAAACCATTAGTCACAGAAACTTGGCACAATCTGAATGCATCAGTCAATTGTTGTATGCTGTTCAACCAGAATTTTTTTTGTATTGTGCAGACACAAAACTGCAATCCACACAGACGAAAGGGTCAAGGTCATGAACGAAATCATCTCAGGGATGAGGGTCATCAAGATGTACTGTTGGGAGAAACCTTTCGGAGAGCTGGTTGAGAAGATTCGCAGGTAAGTCACAACATTCTCCATTTCCTCATCTGTTCCTTTTTATCCTTGAACTACTTCTGTTAAAATGATGTTGAATTTTAAATATTTTACATTTAATGTTTTTTTGAAGTTTAATTTTTTGCTAAACTTGTGAAAATTATATTAATAATACTGAATTTTAAAAAAATCATTCTATGCAAACAAATTATGCAATAATAAGCTTTAATTGATTTCTATAAGTTGTTAAAATGATAAGTTAGCAGTGTTTATTACATGATAATATTGGTAGGTATTACTGATAGGAATAAAGTTTACAATTCTAAATAAAATCAAAAACTCCATTGTTGCTTTAACTAAGGCTAGAGTTGCTGGACACCAAGACACCAGTACATGCTGCTCTTATTTGGCTGGTGGTTTTATTTTATTGAACATGCCACCAAATTAGTGCTGCTGGTTTGAGGTTACTTGGATAGTTTAAATTTGTCATTCTGGCATCAGTTTGTTTTTAATTTTAAGCAGCAGTGGAATATGTTCTTTGATTTTGCTTTTGTCAGACTTCAAGGAGTTTAAGTGAAATCTCCTTGAAAAATATTAAGTTAAAACTATAAGTAATTTTAAAGATTGTTAGTAAGTAATTGCAGTTTGATAGTAAATTTACGCTAATAAATTGTTTAAAAGAATTAAAGCTTCATTCCCTATTTACTCAAATCTTTACTGTTTAAAAGGTCAGTTATGTTTGTTTAAAAAGTACAAGTATAATTTTTTATTTCTCATAAAATTCCAAATTGATTAAAGTTTATGCTGGTGTCTGCAGTGGCAGGCAGGCATTCATTTATTTTTTTCTAAAATAGTTTTTAAAAAAAATTGCAAAAATCTGTTTTTTAATCTAAAAAAAAAATAGTATTAAAATGTTTCTGAAATAATTTTGAAGAAATTCAAAATGCCATTTCTTATATTAGATAAAAATAGAGGTCTATATCACTTTATAGCTTAACTGGCTTGAAGTTTGACAAAATATTTAGAATTGTTTTATATTTTTAAAAATATAAATTAAAAATATATGGTTATCATGCATGCATTTATTCTTTTGTAATATTTATTGAAATGTTTAAATAAAAAATTCTACATTCTTAATTTTAATCTAATTAAAACTTAGAAAAACATGTTGATATTACTTTTATATTTTTAAGATTTTTAATTAGGATTACAATTACAAATAACAATTAAATGATAAGATTAACGATGATAAAATTATTGTTAAAAATTGCATCTATAAATTTTATTGCCATACTAGCTAAATTACACATGTTGATTGCTTATATTTAGTGTTGCTGATTAAAGAGAAATAGCATGTTATGTATATATTTTTTGTGCATTTTTTTGTTTGTTGCTAAGATTTTTACTAACAACACTGATTTAACCAATATTTGATGCACAATTAGAATTATTGTTTATCCTTGCATTCTGTACTACTAAATTTCAATAGAATATTAAACTTCTTCCATTAAACATTAATTTAAACAACAATTTATCCAGTAATAACATTTATTAGTAAAAAGGAACATTTATGCTTCAAAAATATTTCCATAAACTTTTAATGGTGATTGGCTTTGATAATGATTTGAGACATACAATAAGTAAAAAGTACTACAGTATGCAGGCATGTTTCTTCAGCTTGTTTTCTGTAATTAGTTACACTGCATGTGCCTGCTTAAATAACCTTTTATCCTTTTAAATAACACTTTCAATCAGAAGAAAATAATTGTAGGTAAAATAGAAGTTACAAAACATTTTCAGTGAATCTGTATTCTTTGTAGTATAACTGACAAGTTGATTCTGAAGTTAGGGGTTATGTTTATTTTTAATTGTAAATTTCACTTTAATGATGATAAGATTCATGAAGATTTTCTTCAGTTGTTTCAGAAACTTTAAAAAATGCTAATTCCTTTATAGTAATACTTTAAAGATGAATTAAAACTAAAAACGCAAAATATAAGTTATTTAAAATTTTAGAACAAAAATAAAGATGAGAATAGAAATGAAGTATTAAAGTGCAGTAGGGTTGAGGGTGGTTGTGGCTTTACCTTCATCATTGATTTTCTTCTGTGTCCAACGTTCACCACTGGCTCTGTTCCCTGCTATATCCCGAGTGATAAGGTACTCTCAAATTTTTCCTAACAAACTCTCTTATCATTTACAACTTCTTCCCTCCACTTAACACAAATTAAAATTACAATGGCAAAACAGAAGTTGCTCAACAAATAATTTTCATCTCAGTCCTTCACTCGATGGAATTGTTTTGTCCTGATTACCCTGTGATGATGTATTAAATACTCAAGTCACTGTTTATTATATTTTACTGGATGGAACAACAACATATTTACTCAAATTATTGGCTGGCTTAATCTGTAGAAAATGGAATTCTCGCTTTGAAGGAACAATCATTACACAAGATGTCACAATTCTTAGAATGTTGGCTGTCAAACTGGTAACATGGAAAGGAGGACACTGTTTTATAAATATCAGTACCTGTCTGTCTATAAACATCAGTGCCTGTCTGTCTATAACTATCAGTGCCTGTCTATCTATAACTATCAGTACCTGTCTGTCTATAACTATCAGTACTGGTATGTTAATCAATATCAGTTGTGTTTTGACTGGAGCCCCTGAAACTTTAAGTATAGCTTGAGTTGTTTGCTGTGCTTTACTGGCCTTGTGATGATTTGTTTAGCAGTTTAAAATCATGGCTGATGACTTGTTTAGCTGTTTTAAATCATGGCTGATGATGGTTTGTTTAGCTGTTTTAAATCATGGCTGATGATAACTTGTTTAGCAGTTTAAAATCATGGCTGATGACTTGTTTAGCTGTTAAAAATCATGGCTGATGATGATTTGTTTAGCTGTTTTAAATCATGGCTGATGACTTGTTTAGCTGTTAAAAATCATGGCTGATGATGATTTGTTTAGCTGTTTTAAATCATGGCTGATGATGGTTTGTTTAGCTGTTTTAAATCATGGCTGATAGTAACTTGTTTAGCAGTTTAAAATTATGGCATATCTTTCTCTTTATTTTGCTTTGAAGTTTGTTGGTTTAGCCAACTTCTTATTTGGCGACAAGATTGAATCGACACTGCCTATTTGCAAATGTTGCAAGTACCATTACAATTATTTTGTGAAAATGTTATCTTTGACAAATGTATCAGTTGAAGGCTAAGATTCTGTTACTGTAATGTATCTGAAAACTGGGACATATATGCATACAAATTCAAGTTTTTTTTTTTAAAGTTTTTGTTTATCTTGCTACAGCTTTAGTTCGCCTAACTATTTATGTATACACACAAATAGCTTTTATAAATGTTTCTACTTATCTAAGCCCACTAAGTAAGTACTGGATGTTTGCACCCATGCTTATTAGTCTTCACTTATTAGTTGCTAATTATCAGATTTTTAAAATTTGTAGTATAGGTCCCTTGTGGTCTACGTTTCTCTTTTTTCTGTTAAAAATAAGTTTGGCATGGATACCATTTGCTGTGATCTATTCCAGTATAATTATTATTTGCTCGCTAGGTTTTTGGGTCAATGGAATATCTTTTTTTGCTCATTTTTGTCTGGGTAGAATGGTCTATGAATTTCATGTGTGGGCAAAAAAAGCACTTTGCCGACGAATTAAAAAAAAATACCAGCGTAAATATTATAAAATGAATCTTAATTTCAGTAATTCATTAGCTGAGGAGAAAGGAAAGAAACTGTTTGCTAAAAATTTTAGAATTAGTTTTTTTTTAATTCCACCTTTTTAACTCACTAACATTACAGCCAACAACTGATAGCATGGACTTTAAGTATTGTTTCCTTAAAATAACCCTGTATTTGATGTTGTTTTTCTTAAACCTTTGAGCATCCACTCAAAATGAATCATGAGAATGAAATGAAAACTGCCTGTAAAAGTGTTAACGGAACTCTGTACTAGAATAATATTCCCACTTCACAGGCTAGAGATTAAGAAAATCCACTCGGCTCGTCGAACTCAGGCGTTTGTCCTGGGCCCCTATTTTATCTCAGCAAAAGTGGTTTTGTACTCGACATTTACGACCCTAGCCCTGGTCGGAGGCTCCATGACACCCTACAGAGTATTCATCACCATTGGCCTGTTCCAGGCAAATAGGTTGTCCACCACCCTGTTTGTGCCTTTTGCCATCCAGCACATTGCCGAGATGAAGGTTGTCTTCCAGCGCCTTAAGGTCAGTGCGCATCCAGATTACCAAGTCTGTACTTAGAAACTTAGCTACAGGTCGGCTAGCTGAGCCAGTCAAGTGTAAAACGAATCTGTTGAGTTGTACCCCAGGTTAATTTATTACTAGAGTGGGCAAACTCCTATAGTCTGGATGATTTAGTAGATTGGTTTATGTATCTAGATTTTAAAAGACTAGATCAGGGGTCTCCAAACTTTTCAGTCCGAGGGCCGCATTAACTATCAAATTTCAGTTTGGGGGCCAGTTTCTTCCAGGCATGTCTTTGATTTTTCTGGGCAAAGTTCCTCAGCCTTCACCAACAAACGATTTTTCCTTGGACAAAAAGATCTCCGCGGGCCGGATGAGAGGACCTCGAGGGCCGCATCCGGCCCGCGAGCCGTAGTTTGGAGACCCCTGGACTAGATCAACAAACTCCCATTGTCCTAGGGATTTTTAAAAAAAAAGCTCATTTTGAACTGTATTCCTCTCAAGAAAATAGACTGCTATATTAAACTTTTGTGTTTATAGTAAAACAACAAATTATATCGAGGGGGATGGGAGAGGGGTTAAAACTTATAGTTTACCCGGTGCGCCTAAATTGGTTGCAATGCCTGACTGGACTAAGAAATTCACCAATATATGCTGCTTAGTTTTGAAAAGAATACAAATCACTTATCAATCTACATAAAGGTTATTTTTAGTATCTACATCTCATTTAGGCACGTGTTGATAGACGTATCATGGCTGTTCTTGAACCTCTCACTTTTTTTTTTATCTCTCAAGTCTTGTTGGTGGGCCATCATGTAGTTCTCATCCTGTTCAAAAAGTGTTGATAATTTAAGCAAGTTTTGATTTAGAAATTCTAGACTCTGCAGCTGATGATATGTGGATGTTAATTTATCTTTGCGTTCCCATTTCTTTTTAAATCTGTTAAAACACATTTCACAACATGGAGCAGAATGAGGTTAGGTTAAATAGCACAGTGCTTTGTTGGCTCATGAGGTTAGGTTAACTAGCACATTGCTTTGTTGGCTCATGGGTTAGGTTAAATAGCACAGTGCTTTGTTGGCTCATGAGGTTAGGTTAACTAGCACATTGCTTTGTTGGCTCATGGGTTAGGTTAAATAGCACAGTGCTTTGTTGGTTCATGAGGTTAGGTTAACTTAACTAGCACAGTGCTCTTTTGTCTGACAAATTATTTCACCTTTATCTTTTTACAACTTTTTAATTAAAAAAAAATAAAAACAACTTAAAAACCAAATGTAATTAATTTTTTCAAAACAGGGTTCAAATAAATAGTTTAATATCTTGTGATCACATAGTATTTTCTTTCTTTTGGCGATTAAGCTTATTTGCTTTTTTCTTTAATACAAAAATATGGCAAGGGGCGTTGTTATGAATCACTACTTGGAGTTCTCTAACTGCTATTGTTTTATCTTTTATACTAGTGAGGCTTAAACTGGACTATACATAATATCATTTGAGTGGGTTTGACTTTGTAATCTTCTATACATGTTGTGTACGTGTTGTCATTGTTTACAGTCTGATGCACTTTGTATGGTTCACTATATGTTGTCTCAGCCTATGGTCTGAGCTGCACCCAGTTGCTGTATGGAGCTTTTGTGACATGTGGGCAGTAACATAGCTTAGAGGTTTTATATACCAGTCATAATATGGTGGCTATAGTCAGCTTCTTACATACTTTTTAACTGTGAGCATAGTAATACAAAGTAATAATTAACTCTGTTGATATATACTACACTAATAGTTCATTTGATTTTCACAATTTAAAAATTTAAGTTCTTTTAAAATAATTGTTTTAAATATTTTTTTTGCATGTATTTATTTTTTTATTAAACTTATTCCATTTAATATTTATATTTTATGCACAACGGTGAATTTTCTGCATTAAAGAAATCCCATATTATTTTTATATTATTTGTAATAAGATATTCACTTTTTGTAAGGTAATAAAACAATAATGATACACTAATTTTAATTTTCTTCAATTATATAACATCCAGCAACACTATATTTTCAACTGATCTCCAAAATATATTTTTAAAAATAAATTGTTACACCATATAAGTATTAAATTAAAAGTAACTTATTTTTAAAGATGTTTTATAAATTTGAGGGATTAGCATTTAGTTAATATTTCTACAGTAATAGATATCAAAATCTGTTTCTAAGTTAACTGGACACTTTTGCTTTTATAGATGTAGAGCTTCTTTTTTTCTCTCTGGGTTCTAAAATATTCTAAAATTTCATGCTCAAAATATTTCTAAATAAACTACATCCTCTAGTTTACTTTTATTTTAGAATCTCAGGCTATTCTATTGTTGTGTTGACATTTACTTGACCTGCAGGTGTACGTACACATTTGTTGTCTACTCCACCCCCATTATATAAGACTCCCCTGTAAAATTTCATCTAGTCTTGGCAAGCTCACAAGGAAAGCCCTAGTCTTTGTTTTGATTTTCAGCCAGGAGGTGGTCCACCTGCGTCGAGCTCGCCTTTTACAAGGGGTCTTTTTTGTACCATTTTTCATGACCATGAGCGTGACAATGATGGTGACGTTCACCACCCTCAAGCTGCTGACCGACCGGCCCATAACCAGTGAACTGGCCTTCGTGACCTTTGGCCTGTTTCAGGCCATGAAGATTCCACTCACTATCTTCATACCCTTTTCCGTGCAGTACATAGCGGAAATGAAGGTGGTGGCCAAACGTTTGGAGGTTAGCTTTGTGTTGCCAAGTCATTTGTTTTCTTTTTGTATAGTCTTTCAGTGTTAGATTTTCTTTACTTTTGTAGTCTTTCAGTATTAGATTTTTTTTCACTGTTAAAAAACTTAATCCAGTATTTTTAATACTGCTCCTTAATAAAAACTAACGGTAAAATTTTTATTTAAAAAAACATGTTGAAGTTCTATTCTATAATCAATATTTTAATAATATATCTTTATTCTTCTTGATGCACAAGCATTTGATTTTTTTATTGAAAATTATGGGATGTTACATTTTGGTTATAGTTTTTTTATCTAGAAATTATGAAATTCCTGGCAAACAGCAGTTTGTGAGTGTAACACCTCAGTTATAAATTGAGTTGATTGCCTTTTAAATATATGACACAATTACAAAAAAATTGTCATCTTTCAACCCTGGGCTCTATCAGTAACGAATATAAAGCCTTAGTAGTGTTTAAAGTTACAAATGGCCATTGTTGAGTTGAATTCTTGTTTTCCATATTTATTAAGCTGTAGTTTGGTGATAAATGTCAAAAGGTTCAACTTATTGTTTTGATTCTGTTCATTCAGCTCTTTTTACTGCTTTATACAAATCAGTTTTTTGTGTCATGCTTGAAATTTTATTTTCAAAACTGTAATGGTTGGATATTTGACTCAAACATTTGTTGAAGTTAGTATGGCTTGACAGTGGTCATTTTGTGCTGTTTGGTAAGATTTAGGGTGGAAAAGCAGTTTGATGTTGTGTCACTACCAATTCTGTCACTGAAAACACATTACACACAATCACAGTGAAAAGAGACTGAACATTCAAGGGGCATAACTATTATATATATAATTCAAGGGACGTAACAATAGCTAACAAGACATAATGTAACAGATGCTGGCAGTTTACTTGAAAATGTTCCAACAATAAAACAACTCAATAAGACTTTTTATTCATTAAATTTAAAAAGTTCATAATTTTGACTGAATAAACTTAGTACTTAGGGTGGGCATGGAAAAAAGTAGAAATGTGAAAATATCTTTAATGAGGGGCTGGTGAGGGGGGGGGGGGGAGGGTAAGAAAGTGTAAAAAGCTCTAAAAGTGTGACACTATTTATGGAATATAAATTACTCATCACCAAAAAAAACAATATACTAGACATCATATTCTTGTTTTGATTAATGCTTGTTGATAACGCTGAAAGTTTTTTGCTACAAGAACAATACCGTGACTGGTGTTTCTCAGTCATTCTGTAACCCTTCACAAGTTTTAACACTCTATCCTTGTCTATGTTGATTTTGCTAGTCCCTATTGTACTTGGCCAAAATCCTTGAGTTACTGGTGTATGTCTATGTTATTTATGATCTTACTAGAATCTATCTTAAATGTTACTCCTATTACTTTGTTTTGTTTAAGTGTGTTTTTCTAACAGCCATGCAATTATTTATTGAAATTGATCATGACACGCAAGTATCGACAGAAATATTTATGCCATAGAAATCGTTTCAACACATGCGTATTGTAATACAGACAGGAGCATGATAAGTTGGCTCATTATTTGAATACTATATTTTCTAGTGGAGTTTTCAGAAGCTTTCTTTGGTATATTTTTACTATGACATCACTGCGTACTTGTAAAGTTGATGTTAAAATTTTTGTCAGGGGCTCCAGGATATTGTCCAGAAGTTTCCTCCGTAAAAACATATCTGAAAAACATATCTGAGCCTTTCAATATATATATATATACATACTTTTAATGCATGCCTTTTCATTTTACATTCCGTTACTACAAATTATTTGTTCCTTTGCACAGACTCCTTCCGCTTTTTAAATAAACCCTGCTGCAATTTTGTAAATGTATGCACTATTTCCATTGCAGTTTACAAATTGTCAAATTTAATGAAGACACATTTTATATGTGAGCACTTTAACGACTGCTACTCAAATGTCACATTTAACATCACATTGATCCCCCACCAGACTAGAATACCTACACCTACTCTACCAGCACTACTGCTACTTTAAATGTCTCAGTTAACATCACATTAATTGCCCCACCAGACTAGAATACCTACACCTACTCTACCAGCACTACTGCTACTTTAAATGTCTCAGTTAACATCACATTAATTGCCCCACCAGACTAGAATACCTACACCTACTCTACCAGCACTACTGCTACTTGAAATATCTCAGTTAACATCACATTAATTGCCCACCAGACTAGAATACCTACACCTACTCTACCAGCACTACTGCTACTTTAGTTAACATCACATTAATTGCCCCACCAGACTAGAATACCTACACCTACTCTACCAGCACTACTGCTACTTTAAATGTCTCAGTTAACATCACATTAATTGCCCCACCAGACTAGAATACCTACACCTACTCTACCAGCACTACTGCTACTTGAAATATCTCAGTTAACATCACATTAATCCCCCACCAGACTAGAATACCTACACCTACTCTACTGCTACTCCAATGTCTCAGTTAACATCACATTAATTGCCCCACCAGACTAGAATACCTACACCTACTCTACCAGCACTACTGCTACTCCAATGTCTCAGTTAACATCACATTAATTGCCCCACCAGACTAGAATACCTACACCTACTCTACCAGCACTACTGCTACTCAAATGTCACTGTGTTTTATGAAACTGGGCCACATTTGTGGGTGTATCCTGTACTGTTCTTCTTCGTGGAGTTATCCAAGCCTGTACGGCCTGTGGACCTCTATCTCCTCCTACCCATGATGTACTGTGTGAACTTTGCCCTGGCTGTCCGAGGATCTAAGATGATCAAAGCAGCTGTGGATGTTTTTGTGACATCAAAGAGAGTGCAGGTACACATCATATGGCAGCCATCAGAAGCTGCCATCTCATGATCAAGCGGCCATTATTAAGCAGTCATTTAATTAAGTAGCTTTCAGAAGCTGCCATCTCATGATCAAGCGGCCATTATTAAGCAGTCATTTAATTAAGTAGCTTTCAGAAGCGGCCCTCTTATGATCAATCAGCCATTATTAAGCAGCCATCTTGTTATTAAGTAACCATTAGAAAGTGTCCTCTCACTATTAAGTAACCATTTTAAGTTCTCTCATCAAGTAGCTTCAGTAGCCACCTCCCCTTTTATTATCATAGTCATTTTGACATTTTAGTTGTTTTCCCATCATCTTTGCCGTCACTTCTTCTTTGTTCTTAATTGTAAAGTTGGACATGATTTCATCCAACACAACTAAGTATTATATGTCAACCTGTTATGCGCCATATAGGATATTGTCTCCAATTTCAGCCTGCTTTTTTTGTTGGATTTGCTTCCATAGCCTTTGTTTATCCAAGAACAAACTACAAGGCAGTTTTCTCTCCTAGATGGGTTGCTGTCCCCAGCTATTGAGCCTCATCTTCCCAGGGGTTTGAACTGACCTCATCCATTACAAAACTGCGAATAGTTCATTAGCTATCATTAGCTTTTAAGAGTCTATACTCTTGTTCTCAAAGTTTATATTCTCAGTCTGTTAAGCTTTATGAGTGTCAATAATCAGTCAGCAAGCACTAGTTCTTAAATAGAAAACTCATGAGGAATCATATACTTTCATCTCTGTGTGGGAAGCAGGTTGTAGGGGAATACTTGATTGCATTAAAAAAGTAATTAGGAGGAAAACTGTGCACTGATTTTAAAGACAAAACCCACCCCCTTCACCTCAAAAATAGTTGATGTTACTGCAACACTAATATAAAAAAAATCCTATTCAGTAATTCGAATCTTAATAGTAAATCACAAGTATATTTTATTTAGCTTGCTTCATATTTCTACTCAATTTTTAAAAAAATATAGATTATTTATAAAAAAAACTTAGAGCAATAAATATGAAATTAATTTTATTTTATAAAACAAAAAATGTAAAAAAAAAATTGTAATTGACTCTCAGTTAAGTAGACATAATGTGTGATTAAATATAATTAGAAGCCTGTCTCACCAATGTTGACATCATTAATTATTTGTTAAAATATGTTTTACAACAGGGAAGAGATTGAGTTACAATGTTGACGTCATTAATTATTTGTTAAAATATGTTTTACAACAGGGAAGAGATTGAGTTACAGCGGAAAAAGGGATGGGTGGACACATACTTATTTCTCTTGTCCTACTCTGGTAGAAGAATTTTACTTTTTGCGTCGGTGGCGGCGGCCGTTCTCTCTTGTCAGCCTCTGACGGCCAAATATGTTTTCTTGGCCTGGCCGATGTATGCCCAGATTAACATGGGCATGGTCCTGCGTATGGCCAACAATTCAAAGTTTGTGGCCGAGCTCCTGAAAAGTATTGAAAGGTTGGAGGTAACGTTCTCTCTTTCATAGTTGTGTTCAGTTTGTTTGAGTTGTGTTAGGTTGTTGCTTTTGAATAGATTTTTGAACTTGATAGTTTGATTGGAATACTTTTTATACTTGATAGTTTTATTGGAATAGTTTGACTGGAATACTTAGTTAAGTTTTATGGTTTGATTGGAGTAATTGTTAAACTTGATAATTTGATTAAAATACTTTGTTAAACTTGATAGTTTGAATTGAATACTATTAAACTTGAAATCGCCATAGAGTTTTAATTTTATAGTTATACAGTTATACTTAGTTTAACTAGATTGTCATATTGTAATACTCAGTTAAACTAGATTGTCATATTGTAATACTCAGTTAAACTAGATTGTCATATTGTAATACTCTGTTAAACTAGATTGTTATTTTGTAATACCCAGTTAATATCCCTTTTTCTGTTTAATTAAAGCATTGGCTGCTAAAATGTCTGAGAGATAATGAGCTCTAATGGGTTTTTTATTCTCTTATTTTTGAATGCATTGAAAAGCTTGTTATGCAAAGGTTTTTATATTCATCTTTAGCATGATAAACTACATATGGACTTGTATATCATTTAGTTGCTTGCCTGAAGTTGGACAATCCAATCATTAGCATACAGATTAGATGTTGCACTTATTCATTTCTTATAGTTGTTTGCCTGAGGTTAATAAAATAATCCAAGCATTGTTATTCAGATTAGATGTAGCGCTTATTCATTTCTTATAGTTGTTTGCCTGAGGTTATAAAATCCAATCATTGTTATCCAGATTAGATGTAGCGCTTTTTATTTGTTTAGTTTTTTGCCTGAGTTTGGAAAATCCAATCTGTCACACCAATGTAGTGCTCATTCATTTATTCCCTATCAGCTCTTTAACTGAGATGGCATACTTTGATTTCTATCACACCCTGTATTGCCTGTTCTTACACTAATCTTAGCAATATTTTCTTATTGAATGAACAACCAGTAGAACAATAACCCTGTTCTTGTTACCTTATAATTTTTCTACCATTAGATAATGTGTGTGTTGACCAATCATTTAACACCATGACCAATTATTCCTCACCCCAAATGGGCTCTTCCCATTGGCTTGTTATTCCAATTTTATCATTATCGTTGTCATGGGAAAACATGTCTTTGCCAATGGAGCAGATTAAATTTTTAAATTAAACTTTTCAACTCCTTAGAAAGCTGATTTTTATAAAAATATATAATATATAAAATGTGCAAAAATGTTAAAAGCAAGAAAATGGTGCTTTAGCTTTAAAAAATTATTTAAAATGAGGCATAGTGGTTGTGGTTATATCTATTTTAAAAAACTTTGATTGGCTCTTAAACTAGAATTAAAATATTTTTTAGTGATTTTTTATTTCATTTGCTTTTTATGATTAAAAAAAAAAATTGTTGACTTGATGCACTTAAATTTTAGAAAAAAAAAATAGTACATATTCAATTTTTTATTTAAAATTTTTTAATACTGCTTGAACAGTGCAAAACATACATTTTAAAATATACAGATAGCAGATGAACAAAGCCCATGTTTTACTTAAAATTTGACCTGGTCTGGATGTTATTTAGATCTAGTTTAAAGCATGTTTCTACCTGGAGCTATTTGACCTGTCCTAGGTTAGAGTGCAGGTATGTCAGGAGAAGGTCCGGCATAGACACATTCACATTTATCCTGAGCTTCCTCGGGCGTCGGCTCCTGCTGGTGCCTTACCTGTATGTCCTGGTCATCATGGCTCAGCCACTGCGGAGTACCAGTCTCTTCCTGGCACTGCCCCTGCTCCAGTATGTGAGCGTTGCCATGGTGTTCAGAATCAGCAGGACGGCTAAAGAAGTTGCTGAAGTGCTTCGGACTATCAAGCGGTTAAAGGTACATCCTGAACCCTGGGGTTATTCGCTTGGACAAATTTACACTGACAACTTCACACTGAAATGTGAAGAGTTTACAATTCAAAAAAATTTAAATATCCAAGACTAATTTGCATTCAGAAATGTGAAGAGTTTAAAATTGTTAGAAATTTAAATATCCAAGACTCATTCACATACAGAAATGTAAGCCCTACTGATTAATTTACAAAAAATGTAAGCCTCACTAAGACATTTACACAGAAATGTAAACCACAATGATAAATTTACACAGAAATGTAAAAAGCAATAAATATTACCCACATTAAAGAATACGCCATTAAATAACTACATTAAAAAAAAAGGTCTCTTAAAGATTTACAATAATAACAACAAAAATATGACAACCAAAGTTGCTGTATATAATATAATTTTGATCTCTTCTTTCTCCACTATCTTGTGTATGTTGATTTAGTTTATATAGAACTGGCCAGATTTTTGCTATATTTATCTCTATCGTAAACAGTATATAACTTATTTATATGATTCCATTGGTCCATACTGGATTGTGTGTGATTTGATTTTATATAGGTAGTCAATTAGTTTCACAAGTTAGTTTCTAATTGTTTACTGGTGTGACTATAGGATATGGTCTTGTTATTTGTAAAATGATGTTCTTGAGTTGTGAGCTGACTAGGCTAGGTACCATAACCTCTGCTTAGTTTCTTTCTATCACCCGCTGCAATGTGAGGTTTTTTTTTACAAGTTAGCTTCGTACAAAAAAATTCTGTACCTATTTGGTGTATGTCTTTTGCCTTAACACCCCCCTCTCCTTTTTTAAAATCATTTCTTTTTGGATTATCTGGTCTCTTAACTCTTTAAAATAATTTTAAACCTTATGTTATCTGACCATTTACGTCAAAAAATTAGATTCCTCTGATCTCTACCCCGTAATTTCTTTTGAAAAGAAACTTGTAAAAAAATGCTATTTTGATTATCTTGTAATAAATTAAGAATTGTTTAACAAAATGATCCTTTATTTTCTTTCAACATTTTAAAAATGTTTACTTCAGTTACTTAGTATACTCGTATATTGTTTTTCCATTATATTGCCCCATATTTTTGTCCCATAGGCTAGAAATATTGCAGCACACTATCCGCAACATCCTGCTAGTTGTCATTTTTGTGCTAGATCGCAGTGGCCATAATTTGTTTATGTTGGTGGCCCTAGTGGCTCTTGTGGCCAACAATGGCCCTCTGAGGGCCAAGACTTATGGTGTGATGGCGCTGATGTTTTTCACTGTGAACAAGTTTCTAGTCAAGAGGATGATGGGCACCATACAGCAGTTCATGGAGGTTCAAGTCATGGCCCAGAGAGTCCAGGTACCATCTGATGGGAGGAAGATATGGGCTAGATGCTTAAAACATGGGTTGCTGGTTTAGTCTAGATCTAGATACCAAAGGATGTCTTTCTGACTTTAACCTAATGGTTTGGTCTAAATACCAAAAGATATCTTTCTGACTGTGATGTAATGGTTTAGTCTAAATACCAAAAGATCTCTTTCTGGCTGTGATGTAATGGTTTAGTCTAAATACCAAAAGATGTCTTTCTGACTCTTAGTCTAGATAACAAAATATGTTGTTCTGATTCCAACCTGATAGTTTAGTCTAGATACCAAAAGATGTCTTTCTGATTTCAACCTCATAGTTAAGTCTAAATACCAAAAGATGTCTTTCTAATTGCGAATAAATTAACTTACGGTTTCACATAGATACTAAAACATTGTCGCCGACTTTGTCGCCGACTTTGTCTAAAGCAAGGCATGTTTAAATGTAACCAGATGCAGATTGTGTGTTTATAATACATTGGTGTCTTTTTTGTTCAATATTAATTGTGCGTCAGAGTGTTTGGGCGGGTTAGCTCATGGTTGCTAATCCAAAAGTCCCGAGTTCAATCCCTCTAACAGATGAGGCTCATTAGCTGGGGAGAGCAACCCATCTAGTAAAGAAAATAACATAATCAAACAAGAGTGGCGCACCTTAGGCAGTATGATTACCAACTCTTGTTCCCTTTTGACAGTCCTGCGACACTGCTAAGTTGTGTAGGTGATGTCCTGCATTTGGGTCCATCAGCTGGGTGGAGAGAGAGAGGGAGGGGGGGCCTGCTACATGGTCAACATCTGGCCCTTCTCATCCCACCGCCCCAGGCATCGAGCATACATTTCCAATACCCAATCACCCAATGGTCTGTTAAACTTTGGAGCTATATATATGTACTGCTTGCAGTTTTGCTAAGAAAAAAATATTTAAGAATAACTAATTTTAATACAGCAAAAATGTCTAACCAGAGAGTGGACATTACATTATTTGACTGATTATCTTCATCTTATAATGGTTTCCTTGTATACTATAACTATCTCTATAGTTTTTTATTTTATTTAATCCTCTGATTCAAATAAGGCAGTGAAACTTTTCCCCCTTTTTTCACTTGTTTTTGTTTCCTGGGCGTAATAAAATATATTTAACTATATTTTTTTAGCTGGTTAACTTTATATTGTAGTTCCTAGTTGTCATATAGTTCAGCACATATTTCTCATGTAGTTCCTATTTTGTTGTATGTTGTAAGTCATATCTGAGCACCACATAGTTTTTATTGTAGTTCCTATTTTGTTGTAGATTTTAATTATTGTTCAGATAGTCACTGTGCATTTTTAAGCTTTTTTGTTTAAAATTTACTCTCCATCATTTGATGCTAGATTTGCTTAAGCCAATTAGATATAGCAGTATGTTTTGATAGGTTAATTTTTAACTGCTAGAACTGCTGCTAGTAAAATTAAAATTTTAAATTTGTATTATTGTGTGTGTGTAGTTAATAATCAGTTTTGAAACCTTGATACTCTTTAATGGGTGATAGATTTCATTGATAGAAGTGTTAACTTTGTGCTTGTCACCAAGATATCAATCAAGATAAAGTGTTTTTTTCTTAAACAAAAAATACAACATGCACACATAAATTAATGCACAGATATGTAGTGGTATATTTAGATTAGTTTTTCCAGTGAGTTAAAACAGTGCAGCAAAGCAATTTTTAAAATCTTTTGAGGGTTGTCCATGAACAGCATCTGAAGTTTTAAAATCCCCCTCTCTTGGACACATCTCACTCTCCACCCCTCCCAAATAATATAACACCTCAGCATATTTTCAGTGAGTAAGTATTATAATGGAATATTAGGGCATTGTGCATTCTTTCTAAATGCTTAAGGATACTTTTCTTGCTTTGGAATATCAGCATGAATCCTTGTTGTATTACATTCAAACTTTGCCTATGTACTCCCCTTGTATTGCCTAATCAGGTAATATGACAGTACAATATGAGTACTTTTTCCTGTGCTCAGATTTTTTAAATTATTTTTTTTTGTTTTCTGGTAATAAGTTTCTTTTTTTTATTTTTGCTGAGAAAGGGCTAATTTTCAGGGAGTATCTAAAATTACACATGTAATAAAAACTAGCAGGTGATGGATATAGGTCAAGGTTAAGGCTACTAATTTGATGGGTGTTTCTGCTGATCAGCACAGAAGAAAATGTCCAACTCTCTATTCCCAGGACAGAATTGCACTGGATGTTGCGCTCGCTGTTCCTTGACGCGGTTATTGTCATTCTGTGGGTCTTCAGTAACAAAATTGTTGGATTTGCATTTGTGGGGATTTATTTGATGACCTTCACCTTGCCCAGGGCCCGTGGGGTGTTCATGCTCCTGAACTACAGCAATGCCATTGAGCATGTCTGGTTCGGCATGATCTCCATGGCCATAAAGAATATCTCTGGCTCTTTTGTTACCCTTCGCAGGGTCAAGGTAAATCTTTTCTCTCTTATTGACTCCGCAAAGGGATTTGCAAACTGGCGCTTTTGGCTCTTCGGCTATAGGCATTTGGCTTGGAAGATGGAAAATTAAAGTCGCTTTATTTTATTTTGTTTTTAATTTAATCTGAGAAGTCTTATTGATACTGAAGTAGGAGTTAAGGTAAAGCTATTTAATTTTGAAGCCGGTTTGAAACTCCGTAAAAGACAAACTCAATGTTTTTTAGATCATTAGAAAAGTCTCTGACATAATTAACTTTTTGTTTTCTAGTATCAACCGCTCATTGTGTGAGTGGGGGCACATTTTTCAACACTGGTTTTTGATTAAAAATTTTTTTAATCTAGAGCAGACATTCCAATGTAAAATTTGGTCTTTACCCTTCTATACTTTTTTGAATGTCCTTGTAAGTATTGTACCTAGTTAGAACATATATTGGCTTTCATAATTTTCTGCTGACCCCTGGTAAGATTCTGCTGAGTGTGGGTCTATATAGTTGAAAAGTCCTGATATATTGCTTTGAAAATGTGTTCAACATTAAAATGTTGTTTTCATTGTGCGTTATAAAACAAACTCCCCAGATATTTTGAATGTGTTTTTTCAAAGAGCATAAGTATTTTACTTTACCAGTATATTATAATTAGATGTGAAACAGTCCAGCAAAGGTAAGCTGATCTCTAAGTGGGTTGAGGGGAACTGATTTGACTTCTGAGAGGACTTGTTCATAATTCTTTTCACACAATTCTGGTAAAATGTCTTGCTCCATAGAACCGCAGACTTGAAGGTAGGAAACACAGCTATCATTGTAAGAATGGGGAGATTGTAATGACCTCGTGGAATTAAAACCTAACTTCCCTCAATAACTAACAACCAGGGAATTTCATTGAAACAATTTTTAGTTTTAATTATTCATTATTTTTGTAAGCTGCTAATGATTTATCAGGCATTGCTCACAATAAGTTATTCATGTGTAGGATGTGAAAATTTGCCTGTTGTGGGCTGTTACAATACAATATGTTGCTAATAGTTAAATAACTAGGAACTACTTATCTGGGTGTAGAAATGCTTACAAAAGTATGTTTAAGGGAAAACAATGCTTACAAAAGTATGTTTAAGGGAAAACAATGCTTACAAAAGTATGTTTGAGGGGGAAAAAATGCTTACAAAAAGCAACTAGGCATGAAAACAAAAGGGTTGGATTTCAACCTTGGTTATCATTTATATGTGTCCTTGATGCACAGCAGCTTGGCCTCTTGTTCACATTGCAATGGCTTCTTGCTTACATTGCAATGACCTCTTGCTTACATATTGTCTTGACATCTTCTTAAATCTATTTCCAAATATTCTAGAAAATACACATTTTCCTGATTATTTGGTCTAATATTCTCAAAAAAGCAGAAAGCTTAATAGCTGCATCAACTGTTCGAAACAGTGAGCTTTACCTCTTAGCTTCCATTTCTGTTTTAAATTGATAGCTCATGCTGGCTTCTACTGCCCTGTCTCTTTTACCCCCATCATCCACCCAAAAGCTTGCAGCAAATGAAATTTTGTCACCATCTTTTTACGTCAAGTTTTGCTGCTTCTACTGTCCCTCCATCTTCCACATAAAGGCTTGCAGCAAATGAAATTTTGTCACCATCTTTTTACGTCAAGTTTTGCTGCTTCTACTGTCCCTCCATCATAAAGCTTACAGCAAATGGAATTTTGTCACTATCTTGTTATGTCAAGTTTTGCTGCTGCTACTGTCCCTCCATCATCCACCCAAAAGCTTGCAGCAAATGAAATTTTCTCACCATTTTGTCAAGTTTTGCTGGCTTCATCCACCCAAATGCCGCCTTATGCCTGTAGCTAGTTAGGAAAAAATATTTCTGTAAAACTTTGGCCCACAAATTTCCAGAAACCAGCTGGTGTGGACAAAAAAGAGTTCCTACATCACTGCTCTTAGCAAGTGGAACAACTCTGCCAAGCTGGTGACCTTGACCCTCATGGCCTCTTACTTTTTCACTGTGGCCAGGCCCAGAGCAGCGGAAGTTTTTTTTCTATTGGCCACAATCAGGGCCCTGGTGGCCACTTGGTGCAACAGCATCCCAACAGCCTTCCAGTTCATTGGGGAGATCATTGTTAACACTTCACGTATGCAGGTAACATGGGGGAGATCATTGTTAACACTTCGTTTATGCAGGTAACATTGGTCTAGCTAGTCAGTGGGAGACTTAGACTTGTGTCTAGTCTAGGTGTGTTTATATCTCACTGGGTATCACCACTGCGGGCAATCAGAAATCTCTATTAAAGTTTCTTTTTCCTCCTAGTAACAGTCAGTGGGTGACTTAGACTTGTGTCTAGTCTAGGTGTGTTTATATCTCACTGTGCATCATATCACCACTGCGGGCAATCAGAAATCTCCATTAAAGTTTCTTTTTCCTCCTAGTAACAACCTAGCTTAACAAAAAAAATGAACATAACAAAATATACTTTTTCTTGTTTACTCAAGCAACTTTGAGCTTTGTCTGATAAGAAGGCTGAAACCAAGATTGAAATCCATTGATGTTGAAAGTTTTATTGAGTTATATTGATGGTGAAAGTTTCCTAATGGTCAATTTCTAAGTTTAAATAGCTTCTTCAGTGTTCAGTGGTGTCATTCCTTTCATCATTCAACTTAACACACAATTAAGGAAAATATTTTTACTTTAATGGCTGGGAATTCTGATAAATATTGGAATATTTGTCATTACTAATACAATACTCTATTAGAAATTGCTTATTTTTTAAAGATTGCTTTTGAGGAGGATGTACATTACATTTCTATATCACCAGCTAATTTTACTTTGCGAGATTGTCTAACAGGCATGAACTATCCAAACAACAAACTGTTCCAAATATTTAGTATTTTTAGTTCTACTGGGAGTGATATTTTTATTTCTCATCTACCAATCTACTGATATTAAAAAGGAACTTGAGTAGTTTTTTGCTCTATAGTACATTTGATCTAAGCGGTGGATGTGTCAGTACACCATGGGTGTCACATGTTTATGCCTGACTACTATAGATGTTGGTGCATTGTGAAAACACCCACTTACTTGTCAAAACAAATACCTTGCTCATTATTTTGCTTTGAGTGTTATATACAGCCCTGCTGTGTTCCTCCTACATCCACTTTATTCCAAATTTGATGTTATTTACAACCCCCCTCACCCCCAATCTACTTTATGTAAAATTTGATAAAACCTGGCTTCAAATGTAATATATCTTCTCTAAATAGAGTCTCTTTATTATATACCAACATGCATATCTTGTGGTAAAGGTCAAGGTTATTAAAAATAAATTGTATTTATTTTTAAAATAACCTTTTCCTCTTACTATATATATCAGGGGTGATGTTTTCCTGAATGCTTTAAAATTCAACCTTACTGCTTACTCCCCTTTAAACCACCTGCCCATGCGTGGAAATTAATTCCTCGAGACTTACCCACACACAGAAGAGAGGTGAAGTTGGTAAGAAGAGGCTACAACATCAACGCAGTCAACCGCTGGAGTGATCTGTTCAAGCTGCAGACCTTTGTCCTGGCCAGCATCTACTTCCTCGGCACCCAGCAGCCGCGCGTAGACAAGTTCTACTTCCTTTTCATCTACTCCAAAGTCTTGGCTGACACCTGGTCCTTCTATCTTGTCTCGGCATCCTATGCCATACTAGAGACATCTGTTGTCCTGAGTCGATTAATGGTAAACTCATTCAGGCTTCATTTTGTCTTGTGTAGGGGTAAATTTATAAAGGCTTCAGTTTGTTTTATTAATGGTAAATTTATAGAGGCTTCAGTTTGTTTTGTGTAATGGTAAATTTATAAAGGCTTCAGTTTGTCTTGTGTAATGGTCGATTTATAGAGGCTTCATTTTGTCTCGTGTAATGGTCAATTTATAGAGGCTTCATTTTGTCTTGTGTGACGGTAAATTTATAGAGGCTTTATTTTGTAATGGTAAATTTATAAAGGCTTCAGTTTGTCTTGTGTAATGGTAAATTTATAGAGGCTTCAGTTTGTCTTGTGTAATGGTAAATTTATAGAGGCTTCAGTTTGTCTTGTGTAATGGTAAATTTATAAAGGCTTCAGTTTGTCTTGTGTAATGGTAAATTTATAAAGACTTCATTTTGTCTTGTGTAATGGTAAATTTATAAAGGCTTCAGTTTGTCTTGTGTAATGGTAAATTTATAAAGACTTCAGTTTGTAGTGGTAAATTTATAAAGACTTCAGTTTGTAATGGTAAATTTATAAAGGCTTCAGTTTGTCTTGTGTAATGGTAAATTTATAGAGGCTTCATTTTGTCTTGTGTAATGGTAAATTTATAAAGACTTCATTTTGTCTTGTGTAATGGTAAATTTATAAAGGCTTCAGTTTGTCTTGTGTAATGGTAAATTTATAAAGACTTCAGTTTGTAGTGGTAAATTTATAAAGACTTCAGTTTGTAATGGTAAATTTATAAAGGCTTCAGTTTGTCTTGTGTAATGGTAAATTTATAGAGGCTTCAGTTTGTCTTGATTAAAGTTAAATTTATAGAGGCTTCTATCTTTCATAATTTATGGTACATTTATTCAACCTCATTCTGTCTAGTGTAATAGTAAATTAATAGGTAAATTTGATTATATCACTTTTAAATTGACTTGAGTTCAAATATCAAACAAATGGTAGCTGAAATTGTTTATGACTGAATGCTGACTAATTTAAGTATACTTTTCTTGGTATAGTTATTGGGCTCCTTATATTGGTGGTGTGATTGATAAGTCTATAAAAATTTGTCTGCTTCGCCTCTTTTTTGTAAATTAGATTATAATATCTAACTTCTACACCAAGCATCTAAATTCTACACCAAGCATCTAAATTCTAAACCAAGCATCTAAGTTCTACACCAAGCATCTAAATTCTACACAAAGCATCTAAATTCTACACCAAGCATCTAAATTCTACACCAAGCATCTAAATTCTACACCAAGAATCTAAATTCTATACCAAGCATCTTTCTTCTTCTTCTTCTTCGTTCTTAATTATTAGTGTTGAAGGGGATCGAGATTTATCTGCCAGTGGGTTTGAACTCGAGACTTTGTTCGAATTTATCAACCATGAGCTTTTTGCCGACTCGACCACGCCTCCAACACAATTAAGCGTTACGTGTCAACTGGTTATGCCCCATTGAGGCCATTGACTCCGATTTCAGCCTGCTTTTCTTTTTGGATTTGCTTCCATAGCCTTTGTCCAACCAAGAACAATCTACAAGGCAGCAGTTGTTTAATTTTGGAGTTGTCTCTCCTAGAAGAGTGGCTGTCCCCAGCTAACGAGCCTCATCTGCCCGAGGGTTCGAACTCGAGACATTTCGGTTTAGCAAATCAAGCATCTAAATTCTACACTGTTAATACAAAAGTTAAGACAATAGATGAAAGCAGAATTTGTTATTCCTATGTTTAAATTTACATTAGGCCTAATTTTCATTTTTCAAAGAACAAGCTCTGAATCACTATGTTTTAAGCTTGTAAATCAAACAAAATCATATTTTAAATTTTGTGCTTCTGCTTCTCTGTCATAAGTAGATACTCATATTTTCTGCTTTTATTTTTATTTTTTTACTTTCTCGTATATACGAAGTATAGAGAAAGTCTTGTTTTTTATGTGGATGTGTAAAGAATTTTTATCCAATTGGATGTTTGTTAATTTCACTAAAATAATCTTTTTTTTTTCTGCTATCACAACTTTTAATTGAAAAAAAACAATCTGGTACCATGATTAAATGATTGAGAAAACAACTTGTATGTATTTGGTACCATCATTGAGAAACAACCTCTATATATTTGGTATCATCAATGAGAAACATGTATATATCAGGTACCAACATTGAGAGAACAAACTGTATTTATCAGGTCCCATGACTGGGGAACTCTGTACTTATTACCAGTTTCTGTACTTATTACCAGTTTGTTTTGATCCGTGCTGCCCTATTAAGTTTCACAAAAGCTCTTGCCCATTGTTGACAAAGGCTCTTGACCATTGTTTACAAAAGCTCTTGCCCATGATTAAAAAGATCTCCAGGATGTGTTTATCTGTGCAGCCCATCCTTCACTTGACTAACAGTCTTGCTCTAGCAGCTTGTTTATTTGATCATACAATATATCCACATTTCTTGACCTTTGCACTACTAATCCTGCAAACATTTGTATAATCTCTCTTGTGCTTTTCAATGCAGTAGATGTTCTATTTATTTTTTCTGTTTGAAATCCCTTTCACCTTACTTTTAGTTGCTAAACATTCTGGGCGTAGAATCTTGGCTTGCTTATTTCTTTTTGTTTTGTTTCATGATTTGTTGTGTAGTATTTTTATAATGCTCATGTCTGGATGCTTCATTAACCCCATGAGGACGAGATTTCAGGGCCTTTTTTGAGTTAATCTTTGTAGTATAGGAAGTAGTTTTTCCACTCATCAATAGTACTACATTGCATGATCATGATCTTGATTATGCAGACAATGAAATGATTTATCCCAAATTAGGCTGCAGTGAAAATAAAATTCTAGACTTTAAAAGTGTAGTCGTGTATATTTGCAGAAATATTCTGCTTGAAGCACTGAGATCTTGCTTAGTGGGGGTGACCTCACATTTTTCACCCATTGAAGAAAAAAAAATTTGCCCATTCCAGCAATGAATTAAGTCTAGTCTGGAGGCAGAAGCAGCTGACGGCCTACACTGCCACCGTGTGGGTGGTGATGCACAGGCTGCTGTATTACAGCCTGGCAATTGGCATCCTCCTGACAGGGACCTGGCACTCTCTCAGACCCGCCGTCCTGTATCAGGCCACCCCCCTCCTCTTTCTCCTGGCCTATAACCTGGTGGGGTGTGTGTTTGAGGCTGTTAGGACCTGCGGGGAGTTTGTTACTGCTCAACGCAGAATCCAGGTAACCTCTGGGCTTGCGTCACTGTACCACTTAAACACCCCCCCCCCCCTCTCAGTTTTCTTAAAAACATAATACAACTCAATTGCATATAAATATACGTTTGATCATGAACTTAGAATTAAAACAAAAACTGTTTACATATTTTCTTTCAGTTCACCTTCGATTTCAACAAGTTTCTGATACATTGTCGTTTGTTTCTCACTTTATTTGGTAGATTTAAATCCACTTCAAGATACTGTAGTCCTTTTGCATAAATTAATGTAATTATTAAAACCTCCTGTGTTATAGTTACAGTGTTATACTTAAAAGGGGAAAATGTTACTGTTGTAAAATAGTTTTGCACCAAAATATTATATTCCACTGTTAGCTTGGCTTCTGTTTTGTCTTTGTACTGCAAGGTCAGCAACAGTAGAAGCAAGGAATATGTTGTAAATGTAGGGCCTACATGTTTGGTAGTGTTGTATTTTGTGTTGGAGACTAAACCTTGAACATGTTTCTTATACAAGTTCTGACTGTTTACATCTTATTGGGTGTGGTAGTCTATTCCTTACCCTTAAGTCAAATAATTCATTCAGTCATAAGGGGATAGAAGTTCTCCTAGTGTTACGTGGTGTTGTGTGATACTCTATTCCTTACCCTTAAGTCAAATAATTCATTCAGTCATAAGCTGTATTTTTGGTATTGTCTGGGTTATTTCTTACTTACCCAAACAATTATTGTAGTAACATACTTCAGCTTTGCTGCAATTTATTCTCATACATTGCAATTTGTGGCTGAATTTATTTCTGTAAAGTTTGTTTCTTTCCTCTATTTAGTGAACATATACACCACTAGATCAAGAAATTGTTAAACTGTTTCAGTTTTTTCTTATAGATCTTGTTTTTCATTAGACAAGTTGTGCAACTCTTAAATGTTTCAGGTGATTTGGGTTAAGCTAGTTATAAATCTACTGCAGTTGTCGTGTATACATTGTTTTGTGGGTTTAGGTTAAAATACTGAGCTACCCTAACCTTAAGAGCAACTTGAGACGTATTGGGAAGGTGAAAGGTCACTGTGCTGACCTAAGAGGTGAAAGGTTACTGTGCTGACCACAAGAGGTGAAAGGTTACTGTGCTGACCTCAAGAGGTGAAAGGTCACTGTGCTGACCTAAGGATTGAGTTCCTTTATTTTCTTCCTCTCACCTCCAGTGCACAATTAAAAAATTTTTTTTAAATTTTAAATTCTTTCTAATACTGTCACAATTCTATTCCACTGTAGATGTGGTAGTTTTGTATCTAGATAATGTATCTCTGTGGATAGAATACTTTTATCTTTTGCTGTAGCACCGTTAAGCATCAGACTTTCTTTTTTACTTTATTAATATTTTTTAAAATTAAAATAAATATACTAACAAATGTTTATAGAGTTGAATCATAACTTTTTCTACATAACACAGGTGTTAGGGTTACATATAAACTTCTCTGCTGTTGTCTCTTCATACCTTTTTAAAGTTTCAGCTGTTGAATTTTTCCTACCTATGTTAAACAGGTTGCACAATCACTCAGATCTATACATTATATGTTTACAAAATGTGACTGTTTGTCCTGTTGGCATTATCTGGTAGTTCTCACCCCTAGTGTGCTGGTGTAGTTATAAAATTGTGTTTACTGGGATTTAAATTTTAGTGTCATCGTCTTGATGCGTCAGTTCATGATAAGTTCAACTTTTCATAAAAGACAGGTTTTTAAAAAATTGTGTTCACATAACATTTTTCTTTTTAAGATTGTTATCATTTAGTTTTCAAGTTTTGATTTACATTCTGTTTGATCTTTTAAATGTTATCACACAATTTGTGTGAGCTAAGTGCTACTCACAGCCAATTTTTAAGCACTTTTCTTGACTCACAAGCCAAAAGAGATTTTTCTTCTATAGAATAAATGGATTGAAATAGGGTTAGCTTCTAGTCTTTTACCCAATAAATCCTTTACCTGGTTTGAAAGGAGGTGGCTCAAAATAAATGCCAATGTATTATATGACAATAAGACAGCTAGTTTACCCACTGTCTTATATGACAGCTCCTTAGGTACCCATTGAGAATGACTGTCTTACATGACAGCCCCTTAGGTACCCATTGAGAAGCACTGTCTTACATGACAGCAACTTTAGGTACCCATTGAGAAGCACTGTCTAACATGACAGCACCATTAGGTACCCATTGAGAACATCTGTCTTATTTGACAGCACCACTAGGTACCCATTGAGAACCTCTGTCTTATATGACAGCACCACTAGGTACCCATTGAGAACATCTGTCTTATTTGACAGCACCACTAGGTACCCATTGAGAACCACTGTCTTACATGACAACTCCTTTAGGTACCCATTGAGAACATCTGTCTTATTTGACAGCACCACTAGGTACCCATTGAGAACCACTGTCTTACATGACAGCTCCTTTAGGTACCCATTGATAACCACTGTCGTACATGATAGCTCCTTTAGGTACCCATTGAGAACATCTGTCTTATTTGACAGCACCACTAGGTACCCATTGAGAACCACTGTCTTACATGACAGCTCCTTTAGGTACCCATTGAGAACCTCTGTCTTATATGACAGCACCATTAAGTACCCATTGAGAACCACTGGCTTACACACAGTAATTAGCAGTAATTAGCTACGGTGATCATCAAACTTTTTTTTTAAAGTTTGTTTCAGTTAATGTTTTTCAATTTTAAGAATGAGTTACATTTTTTTTTCAATTTTACCAATATGTTAATTTTTCATCTTGTGAACAGAAATTTTTGCTGCTTGAGGAACTAGAGCATTCCTCTAATGTGGAGCAAACAGACTTGAAACAAGATGATGAGAAATGCTACGTACAGTTGAAAGATGTTTCTGCCAGATGGGATGGGGTAACTCATACAAACTAGTTTTATGACAATAATTAAATTCCATTTTATTTTATCAATTAAAAATGATTTAGTTATTTGGCTTTAATGTTTGAAAAAAAAAAATCTGTGTTAATTAATGTTATGGTTTTTATTAATGTTATTTTTTTACTTGTAGAGTAATCATTCAGAAAACAAAACTCTTGAAAATGTAACTTTGGATGTTGAGCCAAGAAAACTTGTTGCAGTTATTGGCCCTGTTGGATCTGGAAAAGTAAGTGGTAGCAAAGAGTATGTTTTAAATTAATGAAATGATACTGGCTATTTAAAAAAAAAATCTGTATCTTAGCTTTCCTCTTAAGAACCATAAAAAATGGATGTTAAGAGCTTTCATTATATGAAGAATACTAAGAATAAAAAAACTTTGTTAAAAATTATTTTTTTTTGTTATATCATCTTTTTTAGTCCTCCCTGCTTATGACCATCCTGGGAGAGCTTCCAGCACTGTCAGGGACCATCAAAGTCTCAGGGAAGGTGGCCTATGTGTCCCAGCAACCCTGGATCTTCTCCGGCAGTGTCCGCCAGAACATCGTCTTTGGTGGCGTCTATGACAAGGCCAAGTACGACCGTATTGTTAAAGTTTCAGCATTGAAAAGGGTAAGTTTCTTCCTTCATCTGGGTTTTTATATATTTTACCAGAAAGTAACACTGAAGATGGCAAGGCAAGCTGAGTGGTGAAAAGAAAAGGAAAAACTAGGTTCACATTCAAGCATTTGATAGTCTAGATTGGTTACGATAAATTAAACAGCTCAAGAAATCGAATTATGAACAAGCACAATAAGGACGGTGTGGTTGAGTGGTAAAGCACTTGACTACTAACCAGAAGGTCTCAAGTTTGTATCTCTGTCTGGCACTTGTTTGTAGAGTCTCCCTGAGTCCACCCAGCTCTGATGGGTGCCGGACTCATTTTAGGGATAGTAAAGGTGGCTGGGCATTGTACTGACCACACCATCTTTTTATATGATGTGGTCAAGAAATTTATGAACTCTAATTAAAGTTCATATATTAAATCTGAAAAGAGAAGTACCTACTTACTATACAAACTATTTATTTTTTACATTATAGTATTTTAAAATTTCTGTAGTTTATGTTAAAAATGTAGCATGTGCTTGGCATTACCTAAAAAGAAAAATTTAAACTTTTTAAAAACTGTATTTTAAAAGGTGAACAATTTTTTTTGTTCTTTCCTCAGGATTTTGAAATAATGCCTCAAGGGGACGCCACTCTCATTGGTGACAGGGGAGTAAGTCTGAGTGGGGGTCAGAGGGCACGAATATCACTAGCCAGAGCCTTGTACATGGATGCGGATATTTATTTACTGGATGACCCACTTAGTGCTGTGGATACTGCTGTTGGGAGACACATTTTTGAAAAGTAAGGAACAAAAGTACAGCTTGAAATTTAATTCACTTTAATTTGGAAGTAATATTTCTTTACAGACTTTGATATTAGAATTTTTGTCATTTTCTCCACCTAGACCGGTTGAATATTCTTTATTTGCAGGTGTATTATAGGTTATTTAAAGAAAAAGCCAAAAATTCTTGTTACACATCAAGTGCAATTTTTGCCTGTTGCTGATACCATATATATTCTTAAAGAGGTTTGTTGTTTTTTTTTAGTTTTTTTATATATGGACCTATTGTTGTTTGCATTTGGTTTAATTTTACTAAAATGTGCTGCAACTACTATCATGATAAAAGAAAATGTAGAATTAATAAGTATACACTTGTTATCAAATCGCAAACTGGCATACAAATGAGTTTTTTGCATTTATGCCACATACAGATTTTCAAAGTATAACCAAGTAAATCAGAATGACAAAAAAGAATAAATATCACATCAATTCACAACAAATTTGAATATTATTTTCAGGGTAAAATCAACAGCCAAGGTTCTTACGATGAGTTGTCAAGGTCGGGTGTAGATTTCTCAGAACTTTTGAAGAGACCAGAAGATGAGGAACCATCTTCCCCCACGACTGGCTCCGTCATTGAGGCGCTGCCAGTGGCGTCAGAAATTTCTGAGTTTGGGTCACACCTGTCTTTACACAGCACTGTGGAAGCATACGAGGTGAGTACACATCTTGCCTGCTCAACTCATTTAAATGTTTCTTTCATGCATTTTGGGCATGGTGTGGTTCAGGCATCTTGGCAATGGTTTGGTCCAGGCACCTTGCGAATGGTGTGGTTCAGTGGTAGAACACATGTTGATTACCTTAAAGTCTGGAGTTTGAGGCACAAGTCTGAGCTCACACAGCTTTGATGGTTGTTGAACCAATCAGAGAAAGTAAAAAAATACAGCTGTGCATAGTGCTGACCACAGTACACTTTCTTTTGATGAACTAAAGAAACAGATGAACTCTACTTCTACCTTTGTATTAAGTCTGAAATCATTTGATTAAAATTATTATCAGAACTTTTATATTGGGGGGAAAAAAATATTTTTGTTCTCTATAATAAATATTTTTGTGATTTTTAAAACCTGAGAGTTACATGTTTTCACCACCTGAAGAGTTCCATGTTTTGATCACATGAAGAGTAATGTCACTTTGTTCCAGCCTGAACCAGTTCAGCTGCCAGAGACAGAAGAGAGGGCATCTGGAACTGTTGGCCTCAGGGTGTATGTGGATTACTTCAAGGCTGGGGCTGGCATCTTCAAGTTTACAGTCCTGGTCCTCATCAACATAGCAGCACAGGTCTTCTATATTGGCAGTGACTGGTGGCTCTCTAGATGGTCAGCTTTTTTTTTAACCCTTTGGGGGCTGTCTAATAAGTTCCTTGATTAACTCTATGCTGGTTGTCTAAAAGTTCTTTTGTTTAACCTCTCTGGTGGTTGTCTTATGAATTCTTTGGTTTAACCTCTCTGGTAGTTGTCTTATGAATTCTTTGGTTTAACCCTCTGGTGGTTGTCCTAAAAAATATAATAAATTCTTTGGTTTAACTCTCCGCTTACTGTCTATAAGTTCTTTGGTTTAAGCCCGACCCCCCCCCCCCCTCCAGCTTACTGTCTGTGTTCTTGTTTAACCCTCTGATGATGAATTTGTTTAACCAACTGGTGGTTGTCTAGCTGAGCTCATTTTTAACCCTCAGGGGGAACATCTAATTGGTATGCTCACTTTAAACCCTCTGATCACTGTCTAGTTCAGATTTTTTCTTGTTAAACCCTGTTGTTGAGCTTATTTTAAGTTTACTGATGGTTGTATGATATTCTGGAACACATGTAATGTGTCATGGTATTTGCTAGCATTGTATTTATGCATGACTTTATGCTGATTAAACTAGACTTTACATCTCATGTCAACAAAGTAGGCCTACTCAGTATTGTAAATATATATTCCTCAACAATTTCTACCTTTAAAATTTTTTTTTTTAAAAATCACTTTTTAATTTTTCTTATATTAGGTTTTTAATTTAATAGTGAGATTTTTATTATTAATTTAATTATTTAACATATTTCTCTTATACATCAAATTGATGTATCCCATAAAAAAAGTTTATTCTAGAATATTTCCATACAACTTGTTGAAGATGTTGTTTATATGTTGCGTAGGTCAAACCAAGAAGAAACAAAATATGCTGCTATTGAAAAACAGCGCCGCTTCATGGATGAATTCAACATCACAGACATCAACAACAGCAGCATCAGTAGCAACATCACCATCCCCTACGTGGACAGCCACTTCAACATCTACGTCTTCACTGGCATCATTCTGGCTGTGTTTTTGTTTGGGCTCGCCAGAGCACTGCTATTCTTCAAGATAGCTGTGGACGCATCTCAGAAGCTTCATAACATGATGTTTACAAGAATTCTGCGATCACCAATTTCTTTTTTTGACACCAATCCAGTTGGTAAGAATTGTAAACAAAAATAGTTTGCTCATTTGACAAGTATTTGCCAATATTATTAATAACTACTTTTATAATCGCGATCTGTTATCTCCCCTACACTGAAACTTTTAGAAGAAGTCTCTATATTAATAATGCACCCTAACTAGGCCATATAATCAGTCAATATTCCACGTATTGATCCTAGATCTACTTAATGTTTTTATACTAAACTCATTATTAATTTAACATTATGAATTACTACTGAATGGTGATTAAAATACATTTCTCAGATATAAGTGTTCTTTTTGACAATAAGATATTTGAATGTGTTTTATGTGATTTTATTATTATTTGGTCAGGTCGAATCTTGAACAGGTTTTCAAAAGATATAGGTCACATGGATGATCTTCTACCTGTGACTTTTTTTGACTTCATTCAAGTAAGTTTCCAACCAAATTGTATTTGTGCAGTACTCTACTAGATTGTAATCAACATTCTTTGTTGCTTTTAATGAATCGCTATATATTGCTTTTTTATGTTTTGACTTTGTAATTTTTTAACATATATTGATTCATGACTAATTAGTAATATTTTTATTTTACCCAGTGTGCCTTGCTGATTCTAGGAATTGTGCTGGTTGCTGGCATTGTTAACCCCTATGTGTTCATACCCACAGTCCCCCTGGCCATTTTATTCGTCATAGTCAGGAAGTATTACCTGCAGACTTCCAGAAGTATAAAACGATTAGAGGGCACAAGTATGTTCAGATGTTATCTTTATCAACTTAAAAATCTGGCAACTTCATAGTCTGAGGAACAGAATTTTTAAAAATGGCCAGATTTTTTATGATTACCAAAACATACCAACTTTCTACTGAATAAAATAAAAGCCTATAGTCGCCAGATTTGTTTATGATTTCCAAAACTTACCAACTTTCTACCAAATAAAATATAAGCCTACAGTATTTTATTCAACTAAATACAAAATGTTATAGAGAATTTTGATTCAACTTAATAAAAGTTTGACAGACATTTATTTCACCTGATAAGAAAATTCTATGCCATGAAAGCTAATGAGCCAAAAAGTGAGTATCTGAATAAACATTTGCCGTGTATCTATTCCAGCCCGCAGCCCTGTGTTCTCCTACCTCAGTGCCACACTTCAAGGGCTCCACACCATCAGGTCCATGAAAATGGAGGAGAAATTTATGGAGGAGTTTGATGCTTACCAGGATAAGCACTCGGAAGCCTGGTTTCTATTTTTAGCAACCAGTCGCTGGTTAGCTGTGCGTCTGGATTGGTTGTGTGCCATGTTTGTTTCTGCTGTTACCATCTGTTCAGTTTTGGCTGCGGAAAGTAAGTCCTTGAGCACAAATAGTAATAATTTTTTTAATTGGCTGCGGAAAGGAAGTCCTTCTGTAAGCTATTTCACAAAATTTCATTCTCTAAAACTATGTACATTAATGTCATTAATTAACAAATTGAATTTCTCACTACTTTTTTTTAAAAAATGAATATTTTTTTCAATTTCGCTATTTGTTACAGAATTGTTTTCTTTAATGAATGTTTTTTTCTCCTCAACTTAGCCATGAACGCTGGTTTGGTTGGGTTGTCTATAACTTACACAATGACATTGATGGGCATGTTTCAGTGGGGAGTCAGGCAAAGTGCTGAAGTGGAAAATCAAGTCAGTTTGGTTTTTTGTTTTCTTCAGGTTTTAATTAGCTTATATATTAATTTATCCAGTACAACATATGGTTACGTATGGATTTGTGTTCAAACTCTAGTCATATGCTTAGTATCTGCTCAGTAACACTTAGCTGAGGGAGAGGGGGGAAGGCATGGTGTCGTGAGTAGACCGGACACTCTACTGCACTGAGTAGACTGGACACTTTGCTGCACCTTAGTCCTGAGTCTTTAGAAACAAAAACTCGTCTTCACTGTACACATAGTTCTCAAGTCTGTTTTATTATTTTTTATCATGAAAACACCTGTGAGTTGATTTAGTTCTTAGGCTATAGTATTACTATTAACCTTTTTTCAGATGATTTCAGTGGAGCGAGTGCTGGAATATTCCAGACTGCCCCAAGAGGCAGAGCTTGATTCAGCACCTGACAAGAAACCTCCGCCCTCCTGGCCAGCCAGCGGAACCATCACCAGCAACAATGTCAGCCTACAGTACTCTCCTGGTGGTCCTCTGGTCTTGAAAGATTTGACATTCACCATTCATGGGCGCGAAAAGGTAGCTCTTGTCATTGCAAACATTACCTGTTGTCCATTTTTATCTGTTGTCAAATCATTTTTACCCGTTGTCCATCTTTATCTGTTGTCAAATCATTTTTACCTATTTTTATCTGTTGTCAGATAATTTTTAACTGTTGTCCATTTTTATCTTTTCTCAAATCATTTTTACCTGTTGTCCAACTTTATCTGTTGTCAAATATTTTTTTTAACTTTTTTTTTTGTTATATGACTATCTTAAGTTGTCTGTACATAGCCTGTATATATTTTTCCTAAAGAATATCAAACATTTTTAAAGTCCCCAGTCAAAAACAGTTTAAACTTAATAATCATAACCTGCTTGAAGAGTGTACAGTTTAAGGAAATATGATTTTTAAATTTCCCTTGATAAACTCGAAAAAAATGTAACTTAACTAAACTAATTCAGTTTTGATATTGATTATTAAATTTGATACATGATATTTGAACTTGGTGAAATATTTATTTTTCCCTCTAGATTGGAATAGTGGGTAGAACAGGTGCTGGTAAAAGTTCCTTGATTACAACCCTGTTCCGCATGGTTGAACCACAGGGCAGCCTGTATATTGATGGCATTGACATACAGGCTATTGGCCTGCACGACCTCAGGAGCACAATCTCAATCATCCCTCAGGTACAATCACAATCTTTCTCTTGATATAAACACAATCTCAATCATCCCTTGTGTACAATCACAAACATTCCCCCTGTACGGTATAAGTCATTTCTCAGGTACAATCATAATATCTATGGTAAAAATCTGTCAAACTTTTTAAAATCTCATGTGGAATCATACCTCATTTACAATCATCTCAATTAAGGTTACAGGACATTACTCCCCCCCCCCCCCCCCATCCACAAAATATTACCTTAATCCTAACCTTAATACAGACGAAAAACCTAAGAATTCATCCTAAAATAAGCACAAACCCAACTCAAGACATTGATTTAAGCCTAACCCTGATCTTAACACTAACCCTAGACCTAGCCCAAACTCAAACCCTAGCTCTAACCCTAGCTGAACCTTAAGCTATGACCAGGGGGTAATGTCCTACTGGGCAGGGGTTATTACTCCGGGGAGGGGGGTAATGCCCTGTTCCCCTTAATCACAGCTCATTAGCTCAATCTCTGTCCTTCTTCAAATTCAACCATCATCCTATTTCAGATTTGTTTAATCATTTAGTAGCTGCGTTAATCTCTTTTATACATTTAATCTCCTTGTAATTTTGTTCTTACTAGGATCCTGTTCTGTTCACTGGTTCTTTGAGGAAAAATCTGAATCCCTTCCAGCAGCATCAAGATGACCAACTGTGGAAGGCTTTAGAAGAGGTAAGTCCTCAAGTTTATGGGGAGAGTTAAACAGGGAGGCAACTCCTCATTTTTATTATTTTTCTGTAAAAATTTTGTCTTTTTATTATAAAATTGAAATTTACTTCAATTTATTTTAAATTATGACTAGGTGAAACTGAAGGACCATATTAAGGATCTTCCTAATGGCCTTGGAGCAGAAGTTTCTGAAGGTGGAATTAATTTCAGTGTCGGCCAACGCCAGCTAATTTGTCTGGCTCGAGCAGTTCTTGGGAATAATAGGATTCTTTTAATTGATGAAGCCACTGCTAATGTTGATCCAATGTAAGCTTATATTTTTTTTTAAATTTCAGAAAGGAAAAATTCTAATATCTGTATTATTTCTATGCTCTTGCAGTAAATGGCTCCTCGTCTTTCTCTTAAAAACATTTTAAAATGTTCACAAATTCTGAGGATCCTGATCCTTCTGTAAAAATATAATGATTATTTTCATTAATTTTCAGCACTGATGAGCTGATACAACAGACAATCCGCACCAAGTTTAAAGACTGCACTGTGCTGACCATAGCCCACAGGTTACACACCATCATGGATTCTGACAGAGTCATGGTCAGCTCTCATTTTTTTCCCTTTCATCACTTTCTTACACTTTAAAAATAATTATACTTAAACATTCTGATACTGATATTTATAGATACAATTTAAACAATTTTAAATTGGTATTTATTGTTAAACTTTTGACACCTAATATTTATAGTTACACTTAAAAATTTATGAAACCTGGTATTTATTGTTACCCTTTAAACTCTAATACTAATATTTATGACACAATTACCTATACTCTAAATTGTGCAGGCCATTAAAGGCTCTCTTGACAACTTATTAAAAAGTGTGATATGCTCTAAGCCACTGTGCTCAAACAATTTACTTTTGGCCCTGATGACTTGTTGTGTCACTTGCCTTGTTGTTAACTATTCACTGTCTTAATATCTGTCAGAAATTGATTTTTGTTCATTTTTTAAAACTATTTTAGGTTTTAGATAATGGTAGGATAGTGGAGTTTGACCAGCCCTACACCCTGTTGTCTCAAGGCCACGGCTTCTTCTATGAGATGGTCCAGCAGCTTGGCAAAGCAGAGTTTGATCATTTGTTGGAGGTGGCAAGGGAGGCAGCTAAGAAAAGGTAATTTTGCTCTCTTCCTAGTAGTCTCCCTTAGACTGAAATCATGGGATGCCACATTTGTAATAAACCAGATATGTGAAGACAAATAAATAACTAAATGGTTTTAAAATTTAAATCTTACCACAATACATTTTATTTACATTTTAAAATGACACCATTTAAGATGTTTATGGGCCCATTTTTTATTTTGATATATAGTTAATTATATTACTTTATTCTTTTTACTTATTGTAAGTTATCTAAAATGAAAAAGCATTTTCAAAAGCCCCAAGAAATCAATATACCAATGTTTCAAACTTAGGTCTTATTTTCTTTCACTGCAGTGAGAACCCTCCTCCAATGTCGAATGGGATCCAGCTAAACAATAAAAAATTAAAGACCCACGGTCCTGATAATACATCCCACGACATCACCTCCAACCTGAACGACAGCTACGAGGCCAGCGAGATCCCTTACGACATCACAGACATTGAAGACAGTCTTCGGATGATTGACGACCATGATGAAGTTATGGATGTGACCTTGAAACATCAGCCAGAAGATGCATCCAGCACTGCCTCAAAAGATACTGAAGAAACTTCTTTGTTGATTAAAGGAGAAAGTTCAAATGATGACACAGATGTCAAAACATCGTCCCAAACAGATGAGAGAATTAGCAGTGCTAATGATGACAATGCTGGTAGTGATGAGGATGAAGATGGTGAAGAGCGTCAAGTTTTAATAAAGTCAAGTAGTAGCGCAACAGATAGACAAGATGATGATAGTATACATGTATGATTATTAGTCAGCACATTAGATTATAAAATTTTAAAATTAAAACTAGAATTTTCAAATGAAAATTGTACTAGTCTTCTAAAGCATACATTTTTAATGTAAGGAAAATTATTTTACCGCATGTTTGTTATTTGATATTACAATTAAACTAATATTAGTAAAATTATGACTAAGCATTTGTTACAGAGACATGATTGTCTTATGGATAGTTAAATAAATAAAGTTTACATTGATTATGTCATTGTACACTACATTTTAAAATTAGTTTTTTTTAAATATTCATCTGCCTAGACTTGTGCAACAAATTAACCCATTTTTTTCTATAACTCATCAAAGCCAAATTTCTTGATTTCTATTAAACACTTCTTCTGACATGTGTTCTCATATACATTGTTCTTATGTATTGACATATAGTTCTCTTTTTAACCCTGTGGGTCACAGTGTGGCGCCATGGGCTCCAGCTTTATCTTACCCCTATACTTGGCCAGTAGCCTACCCAACTATCCACCCACCATGTGTATTGAACGCCAACTTAAAAAACAAGGAAATGCGACTTCAAACAGAAGTTTTTAAGAGTTACTCCCATTTATCATTAAAGGGTAAAAAGTTCAATATAAGGGAAGTGTCACTCATTCTTTAAATATAGCATTTTAATTTGTTTATTATTTAAAAATGATTTTTAAGACAGACGATTTTTAAGCCACACATCTTAATGTGTTACACATGATCCTTATGTTCATCTTACAGGAATCATTTCTTTATTCTGATTATTATATTTATTCAATAATATTACCTCACTAAACAAGTGAGAAGTGTATATGAGATTTTAATAGAAAACCATTTAACCAGGCTGCCAAAATCAGAGCATTATTGAACCTCAGCAAAACTGATGTGAAAAAAATATCAGTTTAATGACTGATTTTTAAAGCTGCAAACATTACAGAGCATGTAGTGTATTGGACTGCCAGTATTTAGTTTGTGTGAAACAATGTCACATTGATGATTTAAATATTAATACACCATTTTGTTTTTTGTTGTACTATGGTATATGTTTTCTGATTCAAAGAGGACATTCCAGTTAATTGCATACATGAATAAGTGCATAAATAGTTATACTTTATGAATAAAAGGTTATAATAATATTGAAATGTTTGGTAACCAGCCTTGTATAGTATTTTTTTCATTGTTTATTTTTAAAACAAAAAATGTGAATTAATGCTTTGGTAGCTTGATTTTGAAAAATTGTAATCCTTTTCAGATTGTGTTATAATATTTTTGATCCTCACACATTTTTATCAGTACAATTTGCTAAATTGGAGGGGGGGGGGGGGGAATGAAAGAAGGGGGTTGCATTTTTAAAAGAATTTTGTAACACAGATTATTTTAAAATCCTAGAACTGTTTTTTTATGGGTCACATTAAGTGTAAATGTATTTTCTTTTATATCTTGTCCTGATTACTTTTTTAACTCCTCTGATCAGGGTAGAAAATGTGTTTCAAATAGGTTTGTCAGGTTAAATACAACCAGCTACGGCTGTACAGCCCATCAGCTTTGACTATAGAGCTCACCATCTATGGCTATACAAACAATGGTATGAATAGTGCCTTTGTAAACAAGCCAGAATTTAAAGAAAAACAAGATTTTTGATACCTTGTTTACGAGAATCTTTCTATACACTAATTGTTTTAAAACTGTCATACATTTTATTTTTTACTACTTACAATAAATTAAAATATTGTTCCCAGTTTCTTGAATATAAAATATATACAAGAAATTGCTTTACCGGTTATTTAAATGTTATTACGCAAAGCTCCAATTTATATTTTATACTCCTAATAGTGGAAATTAAAAGGACGAAATTCTCTTCATATTGATTCTTATGTTCAAAGAATTCAGAATTTTATCTTGTGAAACAAGTCTCAAATTTAAAGTGATAGATTTCTAAATTGCCAAGTCTCAGTTACAACTCCAAAGCTTGAGTTGTTCTCTCAGCTCTTATGGTTAAAGAAGTTTACCAACTCCTCTGTTATTGACTAGCAGTTTTGAAAAAAGGTGCTTACTTAGATAGTTTTAATACTAACAATGTGAATTTTCTTCTGTTTGCCTGACATCCTGTGCTGCACAGGTGTGTTGTATTGCAGTATGTGATACATGAGCTTTGTGGAACCTCATCATTTGTTTTATGGTTGTTTACATTTCCTTTGTAGAGGTAAATATATACTTGAGACCAGACAAAAAATGGCTTGAAGATAATAAAAAAAAATTGTTTTGTAATCCTTGTTTGTAACTTTTTTTAAATATAACATAATTAAAACCTCAACAATAGTCTACATACAAAATACTTAGTACATATAGATCTATTTAATTACATAGGCTACTTAACATATAATAGTTAGAGATCTACATACTACATGCAGATTAGATTATCCTTAAAATAAACCACTTTGATATAAACGTGGATATTATTGGTTTGTTTTTTGGACGGAACAGAATTTTGCTCTCAGACTCGATCAGTGGTTCTAAAAAAATTTGGAGGTATCGACCTCCACCATTTCATGCATGCGCATTCACCGAACCGTTCTTAATAGCTTCATCGTCGGCACTGACTAAAGATCGTGAAAAGAGAGGGAATTGTATGATGAGTCTGGTGTAGATCTATGTCTTGCAGAGGCGTAGCTAGGGGAGGGCGGGTGGGTCGGCCGCCCGGGCGCCGACCTTAAGGTTGAGCCAAATTGGGTAGAAAAATAAAATAAGCTTATTCCGAGCTGCATTACAGTCGAATTTAAGAAAATAGCTACTTGGTTCGAAGGACGGCTTTCTACTTAGCTTGTGTGATACGGGAAAAAATGATTAATGGTGTGTGTGTGGTCGAAGGGTGGGGTCTATTTTCGCTAACGTAAATAAATATATAAATATGGGGGGGGGGGGCGCAAAATTGATATTTCGCCCCAGGCGCCGAAATCGGTCGCTACGCCTCTAATGTCTTGGCCTCTGCCGAACCCCTGAGACTGACTCATCGAACACTAGGGGTTCGATCTAGCCATGTTAAGAACCAATGGACTAGATCTAAATCTAGAATAGAATCTAGATCAAGAAAAGAACCGTCAGAACGAGTTTCATTCATTCAAGAATCAGCTTCCCTAGAAACGCTCTAAAGCCTTAACTAGTATACGGAACAAGCTCAGTTTCCTGTTTGTATATGACAATAATTGAAATATTTTAAATACGAATACGTGTAATTTGAATTAAGTAGTAAAAAAAACCTTTAACATAAAAATATAATTCTCTTTCAGTGCTGATACCTTTTATCTATTCAAAATATTATAATTTAAAGATATAGCGATTTCTAAAAACGGATTAATTTTAAATACAATAATAAAATGTCAAAATAAATCGCTTTTCGATACCGCCCGGTATCGAATTGAAAGCGCACTTTTCGATATAATACAAACTGCTTGAGAAAACACTGTCGGACCTTAGGTTTGTTTTTCAAATTATAGACCTAGACTAGATATAAATAATGTAGATCTAGATCTTAATTAATATTAATTATCGATTCTAGCATCGAAATCTGTCTAATCTAGATTTTACATTAAAATTATAAACATTATGATGTTGCATTTGTATAATGCTAGATTTAGAATTTAGACTAGATCTAGATCTAGATCTAGATCTAGTCTAGATATTTCACAGGCCCTTGGCCTTGCCCTGCTTACCACCAGTACAGTACAGTTGAGTACAGTAACTACTCCAAAAAATTGTAAAGAACCCTAGACCTAGATTCTAGAATCAAAGTCTAGATCTAGGTTTTAATTTTATTTATAGATCTATCAGTAGTCGATATCTAATTATCTAGAACTCGAATCTAACTACTAACTAGACTAGATCTAAACTCTAGATCTAAAATCTAGATCTATGATTCTATCACTGTCACTGGGTGTCAGTCACTTTCACATGCATTCACCTCCCTCAGTGTCACTTATATATCGAAAACCCAGATTTCAATCAATATTGACTCTACTACTAGATTTAGATCTAGATTAGATCTAGATCTACTACTAGAATCTAGTTCTAGTGCTACTGAGTAGGCCTAATTTAATTTTAATTTTTAGTCTACTGTATTTCTTTCAAACTTTTTCTCTAAGGGAAAGAGGGGGGGGGGGCTGGACAGGTTTAAGGTTAAAGTATTTATTTTTTCAAAGTGACTAGATCTACTTGGAAAAAGATTTTTCTGCAGAAAATACGAAACTCAATAATTCTGCTCAGTGACCTTAATTAATAGCTGCGATAGAGTTAGGCTTGGCTGTTTGTAAACACACGCATGCACAGTACCATCGAAAACAGCTGCAAATGAAGGCATTAGTTTCCATTGCGCATGCATATCTTTTTGCTGCTAGAATCGGCCTTATTTTTTTTAGGGCAGGGCCTTTTCTTACTATTTTATTTTGTAGGCATTCAATAGGCCTAATGAATAATATTGATAATGGACACCAGCGAGAAAAGTCTCAAAGGTATTTGAGAGGTGTATAAATTCATTTAAAAATCATGCACAGCGTAGTTACAATTAATATGGTTATAAAATCCTGCCTGTCTGGTTTTTTTCGGACTTTACTAAAGATTGGATGTATTTGATGTTTATAATATTTTCGGTAACTAAATAAAAATTAAAAAAAAAGCAAAAACAATTTGGTTTTCACGTGTAATGGCGACATAAACAATGGCATCCTGCTATTGGATAGGCCGCCATAGATTTTATTGTACACATTGTAAGCTAAAAATAGAAAACTAGGTCATGGGGTTTTAAATTTGCATTGTTATTTAAAAACTTGATCTGCAAAGTTTTGTAAACAAATAGTTATCGATCTCTAAGTTACTGTACAGCCAATCAATATTTGTCTTACGAAAGTGAAACATCTGGTTATAACTTAGGCTTGATGAAAATAAATAGAAATGTAGCCTTAAACTCAACAAATTATTTTCAAGTTCTCTGGATTTGCAACTTTTATAGCATTTATTCTAAAAATATAAAATTTCTAAATTAATTTTGGGCTTAAGTTTTTTTTTTTAATTTTTTTTTTACGGTCTAAATCTAAAAAGCACGTTTTTATTCCATGTCAACAACATTATGGAAGGAATCTCGTCAATTCGCTGGTGTCCATTAATTGAGTCTTAATAAATTCTATTTGTTTTTCGGAAGATTTAGCTACTTATACGTAAGGTTACTTAAGTTACCTTGAACCACATTCTTTCAGTTTTTAATGAATTGACTGTTGCAGATTTTAAATTTAAGCATACATAGGAAAATTTCATGATGGACATGGATGTGGATGCTGAAAATGGAGCTGAAAATAATCCTCCTACAATAAGTGCACCACTGGTTTTCAACCCTGCAGGTAATTTCATAACTTAGGGCCTAGTCTATAGCTTATAATTAAACTTTTCAGTTAGGCCTAATCTGCTAGGAAGTTTATTAATCAGTTTGAATTTTCTTAAATCTTATGATGAAAATAAATTATTTGTGTTTTTTCTTAAGTACTAGGCCTAAATAATATTCTTATGAACCTCATCTATACTAACTTAACTAGGTCTATAGGCATTTATGGTTATTGTACTTTATTGGTGTAAAAATAATTTTGTCCTTCAGATTATGGGCCTATTGAGGTACCAGAGGCTGTACAGTCTGTAGCTACATATGAAACAAATGGGCCACGTTTAATGATCACCCAAATAGTAAATGAGAATTTCAAATCATATGCTGGGGTTCAAACTCTAGGTCCTTTCAATAGGGTAGGTTCATATATCAACTTCAAGCAATTAGATAATGGTTATTTTCATTTGTTTCAAGTCTTGTCCTTATTTATCTTTGGATGATTTTTTTTTATTGTTTAAGGAGACTTTCACAATAAAAATAACAATTAATGTTTTTCTGTAGAATTTTACTTCAATTATTGGCCCAAATGGAAGTGGTAAATCAAATGTGATTGACTCAATGCTGTTTGTGTTTGGTTACCGTGCCAACAAAATAAGATCCAAAAAGATCAGTGTTCTGATTCACAACAGTGAGAAACATCAAGATATCAACAGTTGCTCTGTTGCTGTTCATTTCCAAAAAATCATAGATACTGGGGTAAGTGTTTCTTATTTAGCCATATCTGTTGTAGTTGTATAATTATTAAATAATTTTTAAAACTATTTTTTAAATTTTGTAAAATCAAATTTAGCTAGAATAATAGCTATTACTTTACGTTGTGAGAATATAAATTAGACCATTTCAGATTTATACACATTTGTTTCTTTAGCTGGGAGATGATGATTATACTGTAGTCCCAAACAGCCAAATTGTAGTGTCACGTACTGCTTTCCGAGATAACAGCTCCTGCTATTATCTGGATGGTAAGAAGGCAGCATATAAAGAAGTGGCCCAAGTCCTTCGAGGAAGTGGCATAGATTTGGATCACAACAGGTTTCTTATCCTTCAGGTTAATGTTTTACTATGTTTTATTAATAATGTATTAAAAAGTGTAGAACTTTCTTATTTGTTTTATTTGTTATGTATTATAGAGCTTCATACATTGGTCTTGATAATTAGAGCAGAAGAGGGAGGACTCCAATTCTTGAACCTTAATTAAATATAAAACAATTAACATTTTCAGGGCGAAGTTGAACAAATTGCCATGATGAAACCAAAAGCTCTGACTGAACACGAGGATGGCATGCTTGAATTTTTGGAGGATATTATTGGATCCAACAGATTCAAACAGCCAATAGAAACTTTAAATAAGCGTGTTGACACGCTTAATGACCTGCGATCTGAAAAAGTAAGATCAGTTTGTTTATAGAAATTTTTTAATATTGATGTTTTGGATTAGAAATATATCAAGAAATAGTGAAATTGAATAAATTAAAATAATTTTAAAAACTTTTTTTTAAAAATCCTGTTATATTAAATAAATTGTTACATAATTTACGTATTTCAATTAATCATATTGTTTTTAGCTAAACCGTGTAAAAGCTGTAGAGAAAGAGATGGAAAATCTAGAAGGGCCAAAGAATGAGGCTGTTGAGTTTTTAAACATGGACAATGAGCTGATGAAGCTGAAGAACAAATTGTTTCAGAAATATATGTAAGTAAATATTTCATTAAAGGATTCTTTGCTTGTTACTGTTATATGCCTTTTTATTTCTTATAGAAATAAATCTTAGTAAATCAAAAAACGTATTTGCATTATACAGTTAACGTTTTCCCCCATAATAGTTGCTTTGCATTAAATATCAATATTAATCTGTTTTTTTTTGTTTCTTGCTAGAATGGAATGCTCTGAAAATGAAGCGAAAGCTCAAGCAGAGTATGATAAAGTTAATGAGTCACTAAAAAAATTCCAAGAAAAACTATCAGTAATCAAGGAAAATAAAAATGTAAAGATGAAAGAATACAAAAAAGTGAAAAAGTAAGTAACTAATTCCTCCCCATACTCATTAAATTGCTAAGTTGTTATTAATTAGACCTGTAATTTAATAGCTGAATATATATATATATATATATATATATATATATATATATATATATATATATATATATATATATATATATTAATAAATGGTATTTTAACTCCAGATCATATTAATGAATTATATTTTAGAGTACTAATTGCTTTTAACATATTTGTTAATGTATTGTTGAATGTCTCTGGGTGAACTTACAAGATAGCTTTCATGAATTCACACATTGGCAGTTTAAAATTGTAACTATAGCACACCCATGTATTACTTTTCTTGTGAATAGTGAGTACGAAAAGCTGTTAAAAGCTTGTGATGAGAGCAGAGAGAAGTTCTCCGACATGGAGAATCAGGATGCCAAGTGCCAGGAAGATATAAAACTGAACAAAGCCAAGTTGAAAAAACTGGAGAAATCTCTGGAATTAGAGACTGCTAAAGTAAGTTTCAAGTAATGTAACTCTATCAAGTAATGATCCTATAGAAACTAATTGGATATTGTAACAAAGGAGTACAGTTAGACTTGATCTGACTAAAACTGGACTTGACCTTAATAGTTGGCAAACATGTTATAAATCTGACAATCTCCATAGTAAATGAGCTTTCTGTTCGGTACATCAATACACTTTGCAGAAATCCACTGCTATTGTTAAAAGTACATAGTACCATAATTATTAAGAAAAATAGTATCTGCTCATGTTTCAATTTAGAGTTGTCTAATAATATGTTGTTATTGCTTTAGATAATAATATGTTGTTATTGCTTTAGATAATAATATGTTGTTATTGCTTTAGATAATAATATGCTGTTATTGCTTTAGATAATAATATGTTGTTATTGCTTTAGATAATAATATGTTGTTATTGCTTTAGATAATAATATGTTGTTATTGCTTTAGATTGCGGAGTTTAAGCTTATACCAGAACAAGCTGAGCAAGCCTGTGCTGAGATGCGGAAAAAACTGGCAAATCTGGAGAAAGCTAAAGAGAAAGAGGAAGAAAATGAAAAGGCTGTCATGGATAGTCTGAAAGATGCAACTAAGGTAACTTACATACTTCCCTTGAATAAAAAAATAGACACTTTCTACAAAAACATATTTAAACTCTGTTAAGAAAAATTGGCGATATGCGCATTTTTAAAATATAAGATACAAAAATAATAAGATTTGTATGTTTTGTAAAGGGACTGCAAGAAGAGAAACTTGCTAAAGAAGCCTTACTTCTAGAACAACAAGAAGAATTGAATGATAAAAAATCAAAGGTTGGTGTTCTTGTGTCTGAAAATCATTTGTACTTCAGAATATGTTGCTAATAACACAGGTGATGATTTGTTGTTTGTTTTTCCCAATGTAAAGCTTCAAGTAGCTGAGACAGAGCTGGAAATAAATACAAGTAGACAGAGGGCTGAAACTAAGAAGTTGGAGACTGTGCAGAAAAACTTGACAGATGCTGAAGCTGCTTTGGAGAAACACAAGAAGTAAGAACTACTGCAATTAGTTGGATGGTCTCTAGTATAGGTTAATCTGCATCTTATGTGTTAGCTTTAAAGAGTGGAATATAATGACATATTTTTGTCTCTCATTCAGAGATATGAAGCTACTTGAGGAAGAAATACCAAAATTTGAAGCTAGTGTAAAGAAAGCAAAAGATGAACTACAGCAAGTCACCAAAGATGAAGTTCAGTGCGATGAAAAGGTAAAAGTGATTCTTCATTTCTAGATAGCACTGTATTGAATTTATGCTGTTAATTTACTTAATTAAAATAAAATCTTTGATTTTGGGATATTGATAATAATAGTGATCATATGTAATCAAATATTTAGAGAAGCAACCTGCTGAACAAAGTGGAGGAAGTGAAAAACTCATTAGCCACCTCCAAGAATCAAAACAGGGTACTTGATTCTCTGATGGCGGAGAAGAAGAAAGGAGTTTTGCCTGGAATTTATGGACGCCTTGTAAGTTGGTGCCTGGATGTAGCTCATTTTGTAATTTGATCTGTCAAGATTTATGAAACTACTAAATAATAATAATACGCACTGGCTAAATATGTTTTTAAGTTAAAATTTGATTTATTAATTCATACATTCTCACACACCTTAAAAAAGCCACAGCTCCTGTTGATTTTTTGTCACATTTCATCTCTAATAACCTATTCCCCTACCTTCTTTAAGGGAGATCTAGGTGCCATAGATGGCCAGTACGATGTGGCTATTTCCACAGCTTGTGGCAGTCTGGACCATATTGTAGTGGACACAATTGACACAGGAAAAGCGTGCATTGAATTCTTGAAGAAAAATAACATTGGACAAGGAAAGTTCATTTTGCTGGACAAAATGGAGGTGTGGCGTGAGGAGACCAAGAAAAAACTTACAACGTATGACACATTTTTTTAGAAGAACTTTTTGTATTAGTAATAATATTAACAAACAAAATATGTAATGGTTAAAAAGATGAGCTGTGCGTGTATTCTTTTTTTTTTTGACAGTTTTATTATTATGGATTCCTTTTAACTTTACACAAAATATTATTTGAATTTTCATCTCTTTTGATTTCATTTAGACCTGAAAATATACCTCGACTGTTTGACTTAATTCGAGTTAAGGATGAGACAGTGAAAACATGCTTCTATTTTGCATTGAGAAACACATTAGTGGCAAAGGATATAGATCAAGCAACTCGAATAGCCTATGGAAAAACAAGATATAGGGTTGTGACTCTCAAAGGAGAGTTGATAGAAATGACAGGTGCTTTTGAAATATTTATCTATTTTTCTTTTTAAATCATTTAAAAGCACTTTATGTTTGTTTATCCTTTATCATCACTATGTAAAAGAAAATTTAAGTCAAACATGTAAATGATTTGATGTATACATTCTTGATATTTCTAATGCCTTGTATAAAATGTAGGTGCCATGAGCGGTGGTGGTACTTCAGTATGCAAAGGTAAAATGGGATCCTCTATAGTGACTGACGTTGATCCTAAAGAAATTGCCAACATGGAGTCTTCACTGGAAAAAGTAAGGAAAAAAATGCTTAAATTTGGGGTTCAAGCATTTGTCATACCCTTTTTCTAACATAGATAAATGCCTGTTTTCTATTTCTTATATGGGTTTAGTGTTTAAACTTTCATTCTATCACAGATTGTTAAAATTGTCATGATGTCTTCTCTATTTTAGTTAAACCAAGAAAAAGATGCACTTAAAGTAAAGAAGAAGAGCCTTGAAGACACCATTTCCCAGAATGAGAAAGATCTCACCATTATGAAGCATAACTTGAAGGAGCATTCCGTCGCAATCCAAGTACTCATTTCTTTTATCTTGCATTAATACAGTTACTTCAATTGTCTTCTGTACTTTACATTTTATGAAAATAACTCAACATTTATTACTTATCAATAATGGCTTATTTTGTTAGATATTTTGGTTATTACAAAAAATTTTAAGCTTTTACCCATAATTGTTTTTGTTAGTTTGCTAATGTTTTTTATAAAATTATATTATAGGGCCTTAAAGTGCAGATAACTGATCTGAAGAAACGAGTCCAAGAACAAGAAGCCTTGCAACAATCAGTTGTCCCAGATCAAACAAAACTTAAACAGCTGGAGGATGTTGTGAGCAAATGCAGGAAAGGTTTGTATCTCTCTGTATACAGTTGTTGAAAGATTCTTTTTGTCTGGTCTGTATATAATTGGCAATGTTTTCTTGTAGAGTACCAAAATATGCATCAAAGGTTTTCTTGTAATTTGTACTATTAACTATATATTTGATACATTGAATAAATGAGTGTATGTTATATTCACAGAGTATGAAAAGGTTGCCCAAACAGCTTCTAAGCTTGAAGACCAAGTCAAGGAGTAAGTAGGCCTACTTCAATTTTAATTTCTGCAGTGGCATTTGTTAATAGTTAGTAAAATATTTGTTTACATGACTATTTTCATTCTTTTATCTTCTTACATATTTGTTAGATTTTTGTTAAGTCATAAAGCTCATGATTAATTTACTAATTGTATTGAAAATGTATCAATGTTTTGATCCGTTCAGATTGCATAACCAAATTCTTGACATCGGAGGAGCCAAACTAAGCGCTGTAGAAGCTCGCTTGAAAGCAATCAATAATGACATAGATAAAGTCACAGGGCAGATCACCAAGAACACTGTAGGTGTGAAAACATCTGAAAGGTGAGCTCATTTTTAAATATTTTAAATCAGATTATTGAATTGCTTTTTCTTTTTTTATAACTTCTTAAACATTTTTAAGTAATTGAGTTTAGTGTAGTCTTAGTCCTATGCAAAATTAGGAGCAAAAAGAAATCAGAAGAAACTAGTTCAGCTTATACTATATCTGCCAATGTAAGATTTTAAAATATTTTTTTTAACGTAATACATTTTCCCAACAGAAACTTGAAAAGAGCAGAAGAGAAAGTGGTTTCTTTAAATGATGAACTTGAGGAAACAAAAGAACTGCTGGGTACCTTGACCCAAAAACTCAAAGATACAGAAGGAGCAGCAACAACCCTTTTAGAGTTGTACAATAAATCTCAGGTGACCTAATGTTATCTGTCTGGTCTTATATCTTGTTTGATACAACTAATAGTGACTGCAAGGGTTTTTATAGTATTATCATAGCTCTGTAAATAAATTGTTTTCAGGCTGAAGTAAAAGACAGGGAATACAACTGATAGTAACTGCAAGGGTTTTTATAGTATTATGATAGCTCTGTAAATAAATTGTTTTCAGGCTGAACTAAAAGACAGGGAATACAACTGATAGTAACTGCAAGGGTTTTTATAGTATTATGATAGTTCTGTAAATAAATTGTTTTCAGGCTGAACTAAAAGACAGGGAAGAGAAGCTTCATGGCATGAAAGAAGAGGTGGAAGAGATGGAGCAGGTGGAAGCAGACATGGCTAAGGAAGGGGTCACTGTCCAGCATGAGCTTGAAAAATACGAAGGGATACTCAAAGAAAATCGGAATAAGTTGAAACATTGGAAAAAAGAGGTTATTAGATATTTCCATTTTTAGATTAATTGTCATAAAGATATTTTGCTTTATTCAATTTTTTAAGCCACTTTTTTTTTATAAACAAGCATAAATATGTAACAACTAAAAGAAAATATTAATCAATGAAATAAACAATGGTAAATGCTATTTCAAGTTAATTTATATTCAGCAATTAAAATAAGACTTTACCACCTGTAAATGTTCTGAATAAAAACTGTTTTTAGAGGAGCAGTTTAAAGTTAACACCAATTACGAGAGAGGAAGAGAACATGGAGCTAGTTTTACCAGAGCTAGCGCCTGAAGAGCTGCAGTCCCTCAACAAACAGGAAGTTCAGTACGGCATCACACTGCAAGAGGAGAAACTCTCACAGATGAAACCTAACATGGCAGCCATTACGGAGTACAGGAAAAAGGTGATAGATTTGTTGTATGAGATATTTCACATTCAAATTGATTTTGTTATTTGTTGTATGAGATATTTCACATTCAAATTGATTTTGTTTTACTGGGGTATCCATCCACAAATTATGACAGCTAAAGATGGACATCAGCATTCAAGTCTCAGGATGAACATTAATGTTTTATGTCTTGTGTGGATTAGCTAAGAATAAATAATTAATTAATTAACTGAACAGGTGTATATTATCAACTTAACCACATCACAAATTCTGCTGTGAGAAATCATTTATTTTCTTGTAATAGTTTTTATTTAAAGTTTATTATGTGTGTTAATTTCCTATTCACATGTTATAACATAAAATAACATGTTATCTTCCTATATTTGATTAAAAATTCCTGACACTTTCAGTAGCCATATTAATTATTCTTTTACTGCTAATTATCATCCTTTTGCTGATTACTTACGCGCTGAAATGCTGTAAATCGTTTTTTTATTATTGTATATTATTTAAATATATGGTTTACACCTGAGATCTTATTTAAAACAATATGGTGTATTTTTTTTTAAATAACAGGAAGAAACATACCTTCAAAGGGTTGGTGAATTGGATGAAATTACAAATTTCCGGGATCAACAAAGACGTTACCATGACAGCCTACGTAAACAAAGATTAGAAGAGTTTATGGCTGGTTTCCAGGTAGTTGAGAACATTTATTTAATGAGGGAGTTAACTATAGGTGACAAAGTTCATGTATAGAATAGTCTTAGATTAGAGTGTTATTTTCTGTTGTTTTAGTGCTGTTGACTTGTGATGCACAAACATTCTTATGTAAATGCTAAAACATGGTTGGATTTCTCAGTATATTATATAAACATATAGATCAGCTACTTTTATTATATCTATAGTATCTGCTAGCAATGTTTTGATTCTCATTTCTAAGAAAAAGTGATTTTTTAATTTAGCTTTTGTTGTGTTTCAAATGTTATTTGTTAATCATCTATTAAAAAATACTCCATGATGTGTAATTGTTGTAGGTCATCACTAACAAGCTGAAAGAGATGTATCAGATGATAACTCTAGGAGGAGATGCTGAGCTGGAACTGGTTGATTCACTGGATCCTTTCTCAGAAGGCATTGTGTTCAGGTAGGCATTGTGTTCATATATGGTTCAGTTAGGCATTGAGTTCAATATGGTTTAGTTAGGCATTGAGTTCAGATATGATTTAGGTAGGGGTTGTGTTCAGATAAGATTTAGATAGAATTGTGTTCAGATATGATTTAGGAAGTGTTGTGTTCAGATATGGTTTAGGGAGGGATTTGTTTTTAATTACTTTAAGATGTACATGCTATCATGTTACAATAACCATACTTGTATTGTCTTAGAAAAAGGTCATGGAAACTTTTTAACTGATTTAAGATAAATTGAATTTTTATAAACATTTTTCTTTTTTGTACAGTGTACGACCCCCAAAGAAATCATGGAAGAACATATCAAACTTGTCAGGTGGTGAAAAGACCCTGTCATCCCTAGCTTTAGTTTTTGCACTCCACCATTACAAGCCAACACCCCTGTATGTTATGGATGAAATTGATGCGGCCTTGGACTTCAAAAATGTTTCGATTGTTGCCAACTACATCAAGGTGAGTAATTGACTCATGTTTTTTTTTTTTATTTTTACATTACAAGAGAATCATTTTTAAAGAGAATAATGTATGATTTTTATCTGTATACTTTATGTAAGCTGTAGTTTAATGTCAATATTTTGGTCAGTTACATTGAAAAATGTTGTAACTTTACCAAGTAACAAAAAACAGTTCAGATTACTTTTTTAAAATCATTGTTTTTTTTTTTTTTAAATTGGGCCTATTCCTGTATTCCAGGAGAGAACAAAGAATGCCCAGTTTATCATAATCTCACTGAGAAATAACATGTTTGAGTTGGCGGACAGACTAGTTGGGATCTACAAAACCCATGACAGCACCAAGTCAGTGACCATCAACCCCTGGAAGATCTCACCAGCTTTTGTTGAACAGATCCAGCAAGTTCATCACATCGACATTAGTGACCAGTGAACACAGTACACACATCAGTCATCACAGTGACCAGTGAAAACAGTACACACATCAGTCATCACATCAACATCAGTCATCACATCAACATCAGTCATCACATCAACATCAGTAAACACAGTACACACATCAGTCATCACGTCAACATCAGTGAAAACAGTACACACATCAGTCATCACATCAACATCAGTGAAAACAGTACACACATCAGTTATCACATCAACATCAGTGAAAACAGTACACACATCAGAACATACTCATCTGTCAAGAGGGTGTTGAAAACTTGTTCCCACCACACCACAATGTCACTTCCACATGTCACAGCGTAAAGTTTACTCACCCATTCACTCATTTGTGTACATATTTGTATGTAACTTGTACCTTTCAATTCTAACTTGCTTATTTAATGTATGTTTCTTAACTTTAGCTGGTGCCTTAATGAATTCTTGATAAATAAATTTTTAATGTTGTTTTTTGGAACTTAAAATATCTTTCAACTTGAACTGTTTATCGAGGAAACAGAAAATTTGGGTATGTCTATATGTTTTGGGCAATTTTTATTAAAAGTATATAATATATACATGAAGATTCTAAATGTGTTTTGTTATAAAATATTTTGAACTATAAAATGTATCTATTTATTAATTACACATTAAATGAATGTTCAAAGTAATATGCAGGTCTGCTACTAAAGTAACATCAAAACTGGTGGTTCTATGGGGCATATGAAATGCTCAACTAGATTTGTAAGACAGGTTCTATTGAAATTAGCAATGAAGGAAATGAAAAACTAAGGGCATGTTTGTAGAGTAATTGAATGTTAACCTGAACTCTCAAGTTTGAATCCTTGTTCAAGTCCTAAAACTTACCTTAGTCCACCCACGTCCAATGGACCATCAGGTTCAAAAAGGAACTTGACATAAACTTACTCATCCATATGACTAATAATTATCGTGTGCCATAATTAAAATCTTATGCAAATAAGCATTGTTTATTTAAATACTGTTTTTATAATTATAAATACAAAATAAAAACTTATTCCACTTTGAAATTATTCCCTTCCAAGTTTGCACACCATCACAAATTTCTTATTGAATTGCACTTGTCTGATACATTATGATGAGTTTTTGACAGAGCTATTGCTTTCAAGCTTCTCTTGTACTGACATAGACCTGCTATTTAATCATACAAAAGTAAGTGGAGTGTTCAAGAGCCAAAACCTGATTCAAATTCTTCTGACCAATGCTGTCATAAAAAGTGTACAAAAGATTACCCTGGTGTTAAAGTCCATTTTTCTCAATGAAGAACAGACTACATGATGTTTTAGTCCTTAATTGTCCCCATCTTATACACACTTCACAGTAACCTCCCTTAAGGTGAGCTAACAAAACCCTACCTAGCTTATACTCTACTAACAATAATTAACACCAATTTTATACCTACATTCGACCTTAAGGTAACGTTAAATAATACAGCAGGGAGCTAACTACAACCAGCACACTACCAACTCATGGGGCTCTAAACTAGTACTAAAAGTTGTGCATAACACCTAGCAATGCTAATCTTTTATAAAATAACGGGGGGGGGGGGGGGGGGGGAGAGTGGGATCGTCTTGACAGAGGAAGGAAAAAAAATGGTTTTTTATTTACAAAGCAGAAGTGAAATATAAATACAATAATTTGCTTATATTAAAGTGGTGAAGTGAGGGAATTATAATTATATATTAATATAATAGCTACTTATGAGTCACTGGATTGGATATAAAATAATTAAATATGCCTACACTTTAGTTGTAGGCCTATTATATTTAGGCATAGATTTGTATTTAGGTTTCAATCTTGATTCTAGAAGGTTTCATTTGAGCTTTAATGTCAGATAAAATAGAATCTATTTCTAAAAGAAACTAAAACGGTTCCCCAGACGCGGGTATTGATCGCTGCACTACACCATACCAATAGCCGGATATGACCCTTAGGGGAAATATCGTTTTGTTATCTATCGCCTAGTTTATATCGACTGGGTTGAACAGGTGAAAACAGTTTTACACGTCGCACTGGAATTTAATCACTTAGACTGGACTGATCACAGTTTATTAGATCTGAAGTGATATTGGAGGAAATCATCTGTAATCTAAATTAGGTACTTTTTTAAAAATAATATTGACTTTGTACTTTTAGATTCCCTATCCATTAATAATTAACTTTTAAATCATTGAGTTGAGTGATTGAGTCAATGTCTCTCCTAAAGACCTAAATTCTAAACTTCGAGATTCTAGATTTCTAAGTTCTACGAATCATCTACTTAACTTAAATCTACTAGATCTAGATTCTTCTAGATCTAAAATCTAGATCTAGATATAGGCCTACTAGATCTAACTACTAATCTACTAGATATCTAGATCTAGACTCTAGATCTAAACCACCTTAGTCCTTAGGCCTTAGACTAGTCAGATCTAACTCTACTCACAGTACTCAGACTACTCAGAGGTTCTAAAATTCTATTTTGAAGTATTTTGTATGTGAAGTAAGTTAGACTCTTCTGTTAGGCCTACTCACTAACTGTGTTAGAGTGTTAGACTGTACACCTCATTTTCTAGATCTAAGTTCTAACGTAACTTTAAGACTTAATGGTAATCTATCGTTTTAGGTACGTAAAATCGCCCGCGACTTGTAATGTGAAAAACAGGTAACTCCTTAAATTTTAATAATTATTTCACAATTTGAGGAGGATTTATGTTTTTTAAAATACAAAAATGTTTCCTTGTTTCATTTATGTACCTGTTTTTAATCAATTCAATTCAATAAATGAAGACTAGCGATGTTTCCAACAGATGCAACCATGCTCATTTACTATAGACTATAGCAGCCATCTTGTTAAAATTTTATTTTTATAAACTTATAGCGCGAGATTCAGGGGGAAGCCACTCTTTTACAAATGGCTGCTGTTTATATAGCAAATCTTGCTCGCAGACACGGCTGTTTAAAGTTAATTTCTGGCCTATATTGATATATTTAGCCATTGATTTAGGCTTATTATTCATTTATCTATAATATTTGACACAAACATATCACAATATAGTAAATATACTTCTGTTAAAGCCTTGACAATGAGGTAATGTTTTCGTACATTTATAGCCGCTGGCGATTTTACGTACCCAGAACGATAGATTACCAACTACTAGTTACTAAACTAGATCTATATTTGATATAGAATCTATCTAGTCTAGATTCCAAATCTACATAGGGCTGATAGGCCTATAGTATAGTTTGCAAACTTAGTAAACTAACTGAACTCGGTCTCAAACTGCAAACATTCATATTTCAATCATTACTCAAACAACAGCAGAACCTGTAGAGATTTTGATTCTAGACAAGATCTACCATCATCTAGATTCTAAATCAGACTCCTCTCTAGATTCTAGGCCCCAAGCGTAAGCTGGGGTAGACTTTTTATACTTTTGAAACTATACTTTTTTACGATCCTCAATAGTTCAATCATGTGATGTACACTGTCCAAACTTATAGCCAATAGGTCTATCTCATACCAGCTGTCACTGAGTCTCAGGTCTCACTTGGCCCAGTCTACACCAATAGGCCACATTTAACAACTGTCGGGGTCTTACTGGACCCAATTTACGCCATTAAATAGTATAGTTCACAGTCTTGTGCATTATAGTATAATGAACAATGAATTACCATATACTCATATAGGTAGATCTAGGGCTAGTTTGTAGCAGGAAGAACAGCTGTTCTGAGTTTTTATTCTTGGATGTAAAATAGGGTGGTAGTTTACTAGATTCTGACTAATCTGCCTCTGTTTACATTTTACTTATTAAAGCCATGAATGACATAATGTTAATGTTAGGTAGGTGACAAAAGTTGAGGAGAGAGCGGTAATACTGATTCCTCTTTAATCTTCCTGTATCATGAAGGCCATAAATTACATAAGGTCTCTAACATAAGGTCTCTCGCTTGACTGAGATCTAAAAGTCAGAGCAGTATATCTATGTTGTCTACTAAGGGATTAGAAGTTTTATGGTGATCACAGTGGTTTAATGTTTAAGGTTAGGAAGTGCAAAATTTTGATGAGAGAGATTGTTTTCCCTGTTGTACGTACTGCACAATGAAGTTCATAAATGATATAACATATAATATGCTGATATATATATATTTAAAAATACTTATGTCCCTAAAAAGGAGCAGAAGTTTTGACGATGGTGGGTGTGGTTTTATTCCCCATGTGTAGAATTTCAATGATAAGAAAGAATACACTTAAGGCATTGGGAATAACATAATAGAAATGCAAGCTAGTAGACAAAATCAATATATTATAAATATGTACATTTTGGCAATCACAGTGTAAAAAAAATTCTCTTAAATAAAACTTCTTTAACAACAGCTATACTATAATATAAAAATGGTGTTTAAATGTAGGCCTATAGTAATCAATACTTAAAAAAGTCTTGTTGTTCATTACAAAGTGACGTTTCCTTAGTTAAGTCTATTTGGAAAAAAAGATCATATAATGGTTTACTGCAGTTGAGAGATTTAGAAGAGGGAGCAGTTTGATTAATTCTTGTTTGATCTCTTCATCTGCTGGATCAAGAGGGTCATAAATTGCATAATAGTAGTCTAGGTCTCTCTTTATGGGGTAACACTGCTATCTAATGATCTGCAGTAGAAAGGTATTTGATATAATATAATAATTATAGTTTGTTCACCGGTTAAAGCACCAGATCTTCTCTCTCAGTTATTCACATCATTCATGTCATTCTTATATACTATAGTATCATAAGTATGTCTATAACCACTTACATTTTTATAATGGTTGCTTTTACAATGTCAGATATTCGTTTTTCAAGTCAGTATATTGGTTAGTAGTTCCCAAATATTTTATTTTTGAAATCTCTTCTTTCTTTTTTTTTCTAGCATAATACAATACTTGTCTACTTTTTTTTGGATAAAACAGTTAATGTGTAGAAGAAGAAAGTATTAGATGTACATTAAAACTATATTTACAGATGGGCTGATTACATTTTCATTCAACCTAAACTGCTGCTTCATAAGCTGAGCATGTTCCTATTAGCAATTATAATATGTACCAGGATGATAATCAGCTCCTAACTTGGATAACAGGATCAAAAAGAATAAAACTAATTTTTTGCTAAATACAATCCTCTCAAACCAGGCAGATGGACTGATTACATTTGCATGGGATTCATCTATTTATTTTACATAAGTGATCTTAATTTGTGTCATAAACTGCAGTTTAGCATGTTGTAATTGGCAATATGGGTACACATAGATAATAATTAGCTCCTAATCTAGATAACAGGATCAGAAGGAAATATTTTTTCTTAATACAGTCCTCTAAAACCAGGCGGAGTATTTTGTTATTGGCAATATACATAATTGGCTCCTAATCTAGATAACAGCGTCAGAAAGAAATAAACTAATAATTTTCTAAATACAATCCTCTTAAACCAGACATACCACAACTTATTGGATAAACAGAGTATTTATGAACTTACGTTGACAGCTGCTGTATCTAAAAATAAACCCCCAATCTATGTTCTATGTATATAATATGACATGATCTCTTAGCTTTTTTGTATTTTTAGACCAGTCGATATGCTTTCTGTAAAATCTTATAATCCTCATATGATGTTTAAAATCATGACCTTGGTTGTTTATTTAACTTGTAAATATTTTCCAAATATTAATCTAGAAAAACATCCTCTGCATAGCCTACTAGCAGTAAAAAGAAAACCTTGATTATTTTAATGTAGCCTTTGTGTAGCAGATGATATTGATGTGTCCACCATTATCAAGATTGTATTGGCAATCAGATCAACCCCTACATCTGTCGCCCACGCAGTAGTTCAAAGGGCTATTTATGTATCTGCAGTGAGGTATCCCATGGGACAGAGGAGAACACCACTGTTGTTTCACTCTTGTTTTTACAAATGTAGGAAGTATTTTTGGCATAAAATGGTTCTAGTAAAATGTGAATTTTGTTTTCTAATTAATTTTCCATGTCGTTCTAACTAAAATTGATACAGCATATTAGTCTGAAATACTTTATGAGGTATTTTAAATTTAGTTTTCTGGATTTCTTCTTCTCCGTTTTAGTTTTAATTTTAATTTTGGAACAGATATCATTAACACAATTATTAAAAATTACATGTCAACATGTATGGGCCATCTCTTGGATAATGTTTCTTAAGCTGCAGGGGGTCTGATCTCTGGACTTGTAAGCAACCATTTACTCTCCCTATCTGACCATGCCACCCCCATTATTCTGGATTGAGACTAAAATTTAGCTGCAGTTATCAAGTGACAGCTGAGAGTAGTAACACATGTAGCTAGTGAGAGGTTACATATTCCTCTTGTTTTCAAAATCAATTCTCTTGTTTTGACTCAGTAAATAAAATGAAATCAAATGCAACAGATGTCTGGCCACAGCTGTTGTCTCAATTTGAAAAGTCAAGGAAGTGAAGCAAGAAAACCTCTTTTATTTGTCGAGATTGTTTTAGCTTTAAATCTTGCATGTGAGTTTTTGATTTCAGTCAAAAACAATTTTAAATTTCAGTGGTCATTCTTTTTTTTTCTCTTTGCAACATTGTGAGTAAAAAATTATCTGTAAAGAGGTCTTTTAGTGTGAAGTTGGTATTACTTTTTAATATATCTGGCAGTAATTGTATGTGTTTTGTACTGAAATTAAAAAGTGGCATACAAGTTTAGGAAGACTTGTTGTTGCTGTTTAAAACTTTGATGAGAAATGTAGATAATACCTCATTCTAGAAAAAGCATGCTGGTAGCCATTGATAGAAACTTTATACACTCATTGTTGATTTTCAGCTTTTTAATCTATATTTTTTTTAGACTTCTTAAAGTTGAGTAGTTTAAAATTTTATGAAGGCTTTTGTAAAAATTGTATTCAAAAATGAAAATAAATAAATCTTGAGACTGTTTTTAATGTATTAAAAAGTTATTTAATTTAAGGCATGAGTGAACCCAATTAACAGAAGGTATATCTTGTATTCTTTTACAGTAGAGCGTAAAAACATAGTCATATAGTCTACCTTTATTGTTTTGAACTTTTTTTAGGCCTATTTTATCACATTTATTGAATTTTCCTTTTTTAGTTCTTTTTATTAATTATTATTTTAATTAGTTTCTTCATCTTTTTATAGAAGACATTTTTAAACATATTTCATTTCATCCTTCATTAAAAGCTGTTTTAAGCTATAGTATAGTGTATTAAAACAGCTGTTGTGACTAGATCATAATCTAGTATTTGTCTATTTATAGAGAGTCGGTGTCGTGTAGCAAGTATTTAGAGCATGTTTTTTATGTGTAGCCAATTACCAGAATACACAGATTGTTGTTTGTCAAAGCTTAACTAGTATTTTGTTTGTTAGATTAAAAAAAAAACCAGGTTAGTTCTCAACACAGTGTCAGGCTATGAGAAATTGAGTTCCACTTTTTTCTCTTGTGTTTGAATTCAGACATCTACACTAACACTTGTTTCATCTTCCAAATTTGTTGAAGTGATTTCTGTTGTGTTTTGAATTTGTAAAAAGTATATTGTATTCAAACATTTCTATGGAATTATTTCTCAGTGTTTGCTTTAAAAAGACAGGAAAAAAATACCTAATACATTTAGCTATTATTTTCCCCCATGTCCAACTAGTTAAAAAAAAAGCAGACATTCCTTCTTCAATTTTACATGAGACTAAATTAGAACTGTAATTGGTCTATCTACATTTTCATGTTGGATGAGTGTTATATTTTTTTTTCTTTGTCATAATTTTAAAGAATTCGGTATGACCTTTGTCCTAAATTTATTGCCACATTAATGTTAAGCACATATCTTCTACGTTTATAATAGCTTTTTTTGTCGGTCACGGATGAGTAGACTTTTTGTGCTATCCGCGTTCAGGACCATTGTTAATCCAACATTGCCTTGTTGCTTCAGCTAAGCTGGGGATTCATGCACACACTCAAGTGTAACATTCTGTATCTCCTTAACAAAGACACATTATATTTCGTCTTTGCTGGGTACTAAAATTCTTTAAAATTCCTCATGCAGCGGGAGGTAACCCCATGGGACCTGCAGTGCCTTTTGTTTGTGTTCACAACGTTTTTAGTAAGCGTAACACAAAAAAAGTATATTCCTGGATACCGTCTAATATAAACTTAACTTTAAGAATTCAATTAGTACTAATCTGATTTTACAATATTTGTAAGTATTGAACAACTACTGCTTTTAAAAGTATCAGTAATGAATGACAATTTACTTCTGCAGTTATGTACATATTTATGTGAATTTATGTAAAGAATACAAATGTATTAGTACTGTTTTATTTTAAGGCAACTATTAGCAGTTGTGATTGTCATCTTATATAAATCTTAATCTTTAATCTAACCTTCACTAATTAGTTAAATGAAAGCCATAGGTATCAACCAGTTGTTACATAGACCATGTAAAGAAAAGTTATCAAAACTTCTTACTAATCCCATTTTAACACAAGATTGCAATTTATTATATAGTGTATTTAAATGAAAAATAAATTAGCATGAAGTTATTTTTCTTAATTGATTATTCTACATTGTACACACTAATTGGTGTAAGAACGAAGCTTTATTTTCAGTTACTTTACGATAGTTATTATAGGGTAAAATAATGTGTAAATGCTATGCCGCCTTGTTCATTTGTCATACTATATAGAGCAAACAGAGAAACCTCTTAAATAAACTTGCCTTAGAGAGCTGTACTATTCAAATATGCAAGCAGGTAACTGATATTGTTAATGTTGGCTCCCCTGTGGAATTGGGCAAGTATTCCCCTGGAAAGGTTAGATCTGTTGAATAGGTACAGGGGTGTGACAAAGTACAGGCTAAACCATCTGATGAATAGGGCCAAGGGTGTGACAAAGTACAGGCTAAACCATCTGGTGAATAGGGCCAAGGGTGTGACAAAGTACAGGCTAAACCATCTGGTGAATAGGGCCAAGGGTGTGACAAAGTACAGGCTAAACCATCTGGTGAATAGGGCCAAGGGTGTGACAAAGTACAGGCTAAACCATCTGGTGAATAGGTCCAAGGGTGTGACAAAGTACTGGCTAAACCATCTGGTGAATAGGCCCAAGGGTGTGACAAAGTACTGGCTAAACCATCTGGTGAATAGGTCCAAGGGTGTGACAAAGTACAGGCTAAACCATCTGGTGAATAGGTCCAAGGGTGTGACAAAGTACTGGCTAAACCATCTGGTGAATAGGTCCAAGGGTGTGACAAAGTACAGGCTAAACCATCTGGTGAATAGGTCCAAGGGTGTGACAAAGTACAGGCTAAACCATCTGGTGAATAGGTCCAAGGGTGTGACAAAGTACTGGCTAAACCATCTGGTGAATAGGCCCAAGGGTGTGACAAAGTACAGGCTAAACCATCTGGTGAATAGGTCCAAGGGTGTGACAAAGTACTGGCTAAACCATCTGGTGAATAGGTCCAAGGGTGTGACAAAGTACTGGCTAAACCATCTGGTGAATAGGCCCAAGGGTGTGACAAAGTACAGGCTAAACCATCTGATGAATAGGCCCAAGGGTGTGACAAAGTACAGGCTAAACCATCTGGTGAATAGGTCCAAGGGTGTGACAAAGTACTGGCTAAACCATCTGGTGAATAGGTCCAAGGGTGTGACAAAGTACAGGCTAAACCATCTGGTGAATAGGTCCAAGGGTGTGACAAAGTACAGGCTAAACCATCTGGTGAATAGGTCCAAGGGTGTGACAAAGTACTGGCTAAACCATTTGGTGAATAGGTCCAAGGGTGTGACAAAGTACTGGCTAAACCATCTGGTGAATAGGTCCAAGGGTCGACTACCGTAACAAAGAAGTCTTTTTTTCTCAAGCACATGAATTATTTGTTTACAATTCATGTAAGAGCTGTTGAAGTATGATACAACTAATGTGGTCCTGAAATTTTAGTGAAGAAGAATAAATAAATATATTCTATTTTAGTAAGGGATCTTAAAATATACTATCACCATTGTTGTACTGAACTTAAAAAAAGTACAAAATACATACATTAATACCTACATTATTTTTTGGTATTAATGGTATGGTTATTTAAGTATTTTGTTACTACTATTTTAGGATCTTTAAATGCTGAATTAAGTAAGTTTTAATATTTAAACATTACTTACAATAATAAGAATCTGTGATTTTTTTAAATTTTATTTTCATTTTTTTTACATACCTAAAGAATGACAAGTGATGTGAATGCTTAAGCCTTACATATTTAGCTAATACAGTTGTATCTATTTGTTTCTCAGATGTTTCATTCTTCTGCAAAAATGTAGACTTGAAAGCAAATACAACCAATAAAGAAGTTGTACTTTAGCAGGTGTACCAATCCAATTTATCACCTGCATCTGTTTCTAGATGTGGAAACATTCCATTGAGGGCAGGAAATTGTTGCTACTTATTTTATCTACCAGTACCATGGTCTTCAATCGGAAAGGTTCACAACCTCTCACCTGTATTCTTCTTTCTTATTCAGCCTTCATGAAACCTGATAGAAGTGTTTGTTTTCTTCTTAGACATTTGTATCACAATCCCAAGTGCAGATAAGTGAATGTAAATCTGGTATGGGCTGTGTTTAAAAAGTTTGATGTAGCCGATTGAAATTCAGATATATACACACAAAAAATGTCTATTCAACTGTATTATGTGGTCAGGATTTGACATATTTAAAGCCAAAAAAAACTACTTTAACCCTACATTTGGAAACAAATTTTACTGGCTATATAGCCTCCAAGCTGATCTAAATTCTTATTCTACAGGTATTTTTTGTTAATATTTACAGATATTTTTTTGGTTCAAGTAATCTTTTCCACTTGATTAAATCAGGTAGTGTACTTGTTGACATTGTGTTATTAGAGTTATACAGCACCCAGCCTTTGATGTGCAGACCTCTTGCATGTCATTTGGTTTGGCACATGTCTTTCTGTATGTGGGCTAGGCTGTGTTCAGAATATTTGACGTACACGTTCAATAAACCTTTATTCATAGATATTTTTTTGTAGTGTTACAATTGGAGATTTAAAAAAAAAATCCAGGTAAATGAGATAAAAGAACACAGAATGCTCTTCAGACGTATTGTATTACTATATTAAGTGGATTTTTTTTTTAAATGAGAGGTATATTGGGAATTTGTCATATGCCTAGTCATGCAGCACATTAAGGAATTTTTCCATAGACCTTGTTTGTAGCTAGACAGGTGGTAAAGTATTATCAATGCAGTGCATATCAGTACAGACTTTGGTAACACTTAGAGTTTCATACAAATAATTTAGCTTATGACGGAATACAGTTCATTCTCACATTTGTGGTAGCAGTTAAGTTGGAGCATTTATTACTCTAATCTTACTGTAATTGAAAGAAATACAATATTATAAAAAAAATTCTTTTAAATTAAAAAAAAAGAATGAACGTAATATGGGATTTTAAAAATTGAATGGTGCATATTATTTTGAAAAAGGATTGTTGTGGGATTAACCTACATATATCTGTATACAATGAAGGATTATACCAGTTATAGAGCTGCCATGATCTTAAGTACACATATTAATGCCAAAATCAACTATCCCTACTGCTAGGATTTTATTTCTTGCTGATAAAATATTCTAGTTTTGGCTTGCTGATTATATTATAAATGGAGGGCACTGCATTTTAAATTATTTTACATATTATGCCGATATTGTTCTTATTCATTGTTTATTTTTGAAATATATACTTGAAAATTAAACCATACCTCTTTCCCCTAAAGAACATACCCTTTATTCTCTAAGTCACAGCTACCAGTTAGGCAGAAAATAATAATGTGGCTTTATAAAACTATGCTTTTTTCATTTCCTTTGGGTCAAAAATTTGTTTTACTTTTTATTTTGAAGTAATATTTCTCACTTTTAGGTTGATCTATAATACTTGTTTAAAACTAATTTTAATGAATGTAGCACCTTTCTTTAAAGAGAAGGCATGCATTCTCCAAGCTAAGCCAAAATAAATCAGAAAATAAATACTTGGCTTCTTCTACTTATTTATAGTCCCATTGTGTTCTCTATGCTCCAGATCTCTATCATTAATATTGTCTGAAAATAATGCACAAGCTGTTACTTACTCTCTACATGTGTCAATACAGTTTTGTTTGGGTATCTTTATTATAGTTTATAATTTGTTTTGTATGATTTGTCATTATTAATCAGCTCTTCACTGATGTATTTTGTTTCTTTTTATATACTGGTGTTTAATTTCTCTTCCTTAGATGTAATGTCGACCTAAAAAGGAATGCCCTTTCGCATACCTATTCGTATGATACTAAAAAGAAGAATGCTAGGCGTATGTGCTGTAGTGATTTTAATTTTGATTGGTAAGTATTCAGTTTAGTTTACACATGCTAGTATAAAATGCATCCCATTAGAAAAATATGTATGTATTTAATATAGGATGAGCTAAGGATACTTTAAGTTGTAGGATTCTTAAATTTTAATTGGTTAAATAATATTGCAATTTTCTTTAGTGAAGTGAGCTGCAAATAATTTATTAAAAAGGTATAGTTTCTACATTTGTTTGTTAGCTTATACACAGTTCTTGTTAGCTGCCTATGTCCCAGGAGGGGCGACAACCAAACCTAACCTTATACACATGTAGTTTGCTATTGTGGTATTTATGTCTGCAATTGTTTTGATCATACAGGTGTGTACCAGGCCTTGCCATCAGCAGCAAATACCAGGTTTGGACGGTAAACATTCTAAAGCATACATTATTTTGATTATACTTTTTTAATTGCTTTGTTTATCGTGAAAAAATACTTTTTTGTTTGGTCTGTGAGGAAAAATCTTTTTTCCCTAGTCAGTTTAGTGATAGCTGCTTTTTAAATATAAATATTGTTTTCCTAAAATGTTTACTATTCAGTTAAAGTTTTTATTTGCCTGTATTTGTCATATCCAGCAGCTTGAATAATGAGCAGGAGACAGAGAAACTTAAAGAGTTAGAAGGCAAGATCCGATCTCTGGAGCTTGGGTAAGCTATTGTTACTGCCTCAGTGTATCATTTTGAGCTTCCTTAAACAGCATGAATGCTGTTCAACCAAAAAAAAAACACCCTATAACCTTATTACTGAATTGTTTGATACACATTTCATGTCTTTTAAAACATTTTTTTTAGTTTGAATTTTTTATTTTTTTATCTTAGAAAAAAAACTTATCCAGAGGTCAAATTTCTTACATACAAAGATAGGAAAAGAATTTTGGTAAGTCTGTGCATAATTAGCTATACATTTATTCAAGCTTTTCCGTGCTATTTTTTTGTACAAATATTTCAATTAGTCCTTAAGCAGTAGAAAAACCTGTCAGTTTTGAGAGCAAGGAGCATCAACGATTATCTCCCCATCTCCCCCTTATCAACCTTAACAAATGTGTGGACCAATGGGAGAAGGGGTTAAAACTTTGCTTCCTAGTTACCTGAGAAGTAGGGCAGAGTTCCCCAACAGGATGAATCTGGTTGCCATTCGCGTTACAGAAATGCAATTTAGTTTCATTGTGTGGAATCTAACAGATCTTCTTGATAAACATTTATGACTTCTCAGACTTTAAGCTATTTTTTTCTGTGTGTGGATGAAACAGCCTTGATGTATCATTAGATGTTATGGTATTCAACTTGCAGTATCTAAAAAATGAGTAGGCAGAAAATAAAAGAACAAATTTACCCTCCCCACCCCATCCCCCTTTACTAGCCCTGAACATAAACACCTTCTTCTCTTAACTTATGCCATCCCGTCAACCCAAACCCCTCTCACCAGAACACTCTACCTCAACAGCACCTACACCCCCACCCCTCACACAACTCAATGCCTTTTGTCAAAGAGTTATAATTTAAAAATTGACTTCATGTTTTATTATATTTTATCATGTTTTTCATGCTATATTTTTAAAAAATATCCCAGATAACTGGAGGGGCTGGTTTTGTTGGCTCCCACCTAGTTGACCGTCTGATGATGCAGGGTCATGAGGTCACGGTGGTGGACAACTTCTTCACTGGGCGCAAGAGAAATGTCGAGCATTGGATTGGTCATGAAAATTTTGAACTTCTCCATCATGACATTGTGAACCCACTTTATATTGAAGGTATATTGCTGCAGATTTATTCAACTACTGATTGATGCTGTCAGTAAATGATGTCTAACTTTTATAGGGTGGGGGGGGGGGGGAGGTCCAGAATAAAATCTTGAGGGAAGGGAAGTTTAAGATTGTAAAACTTGATTCTTGAAATTATATTATGCATTTAAAAATATTTTTTATATAAAAATAAATGTTTTTTTTCAGTGGACCAGATTTACCATTTAGCATCACCAGCCTCACCCCCCAACTATATGTACAACCCTATCAAGACCTTAAAAACCAATACATTGGGAACCATCAACATGTTAGGTAATTCTTAATTAATTCTTTTTCACAGTAGAAAAGTACTTCTCAATGCAAAATTTAAATAAACTGTCAGTTTATTACATGTATATTTATTTCAGTTAGTAGTTATGGATTTTTTAAATTTCTATCTCTAGGTTTAGCAAAGAGGGTGAGAGCTAGACTTCTGCTTGCATCAACTTCTGAAGTGTATGGTGGTAAGGAGTTTGTTACCATACAGTTATGTTCCTGAGCATCTGAATTTGCTTATCCTTTATGATCATTAAATTTTGTTTCCATGTTTGAATAAGTTTCTGCTTTAAAATTTTTTGTTTCATCATCAGAAATAGTTTATTCTTTAAGATCCTAAATTTTAGTTTCCCTAGCCCAAGTTTTTGTTATTTGTTTGAGTTGTTTGACATGAAGAAAATTGTGTTGACAGATCCAGAGCTCCACCCACAGAATGAGGACTACTGGGGGCATGTCAATCCCATAGGCCCTCGGGCTTGCTATGATGAAGGCAAGAGAGTTGCTGAAACAATGTGTTATGCGTATGAGAAACAGGTAGGTAGAATATTTGAGGAACAGTCTGCAAATCTTATGCTTGAAGATCTGATCACAGATGGAATTTGTATTGTTGTTGAACAATGTTGTTGTTTGTAAGAACTCTTATCTATGCTACCCACAGAAAATAAAATGTCATTTTTAGAGTAATATGCTTAATATGGGACGGCGTGGTTGAATGGTAGAGCATAATCCTAAAGTCTCAAGTTCAAATCCAGGTTCAAGCCCATAGAAAAATCCTGAGTCCACCCAGCTTTGATGGGTACCTGTCTCATGTTAGGGAAAGGTAAAGGCTGGCATAGTGCTGACCAGACTATCCCCTTATATGCTAAGGTCACAGAAACAGTTGAACTCTACTTCCCTTGCCCCATGGACTGTCAGGTTCCAAAGGGAACTCTACTAATATGCTTAATCCTGGTTTCATAAGTAAATAAATAAAAAAGATAACTTCAGTGACACTGATAATAAACACATTTTAGATTATACTTGTGCTTTGCATCTGGTTTTATTTGAATGATAGCTAATCTACCAATCAACCTGGCACAATGCATTGCTTTTTATCCATGTTGTTTACCTAGTGTAGTTCTGGCATGTCACTTTAATGACATAACCTTAAAGGTCAGGTCACAAGTCTGTGGAAGAAGGGGAGACAATCAGCCTATTTTTGTCTACCATGGATTGTTTGGCTAGCAAAACATTAGATTTAACATTGTTAACTTTGAGACTTTGTGTTACAGTTGTAATAATGTAGTTTTGACATTGTTAAGTTTGAGACTTTGTTACAGCTGTAATAATGAAGTTTTGACTGTTAACTTTGAGACTTTGTGTTACAGCTGTAATAATGAAGGTTTGGCTGTTAACTTTGAGACTTTGTGTTACAGCTGTAATAATGAAGTTTTGACTGTTAACTTTGACACTGTTACAGCTGTAATAATGAAGTTTTGACTGTTAACTTTGAGACTGTGTGTTACAGCTGTAATAATGAAGTTTTGACTGTTAACTTTGACACTGTTACAGCTGTAATAATGAAGTTTTGACTGTTAACTTTGAGACTTTGTGTTACAGCTGTAATAATGTAGTTTTGACATTGTTAAGTTTGAGACTTTGTTACAGCTGTAATAATGAAGTTTTGACTGTTAACTTTGAGACTTTGTGTTACAGCTGTAATAATGAAGGTTTGGCTGTTAACTTTGAGACTTTGTGTTACAGCTGTAATAATGAAGTTTTGACTGTTAACTTTGACACTGTTACAGCTGTAATAATGAAGTTTTGACTGTTAACTTTGAGACTGTGTGTTACAGCTGTAATAATGAAGTTTTGACTGTTAACTTTGACACTGTTACAGCTGTAATAATGAAGTTTTGACTGTTAACTTTGAGACTGTGTGTTACAGCTGTAATAATGAAGTTTTGATTGTTAACTTTGAGACTTTGTTACAGCTGTAATAATGAAGTTTTGACTGTTAACTTTGAGAATGTTACAGCTGTAATAATGTAGTTTTGACTGTTAACTTTGAGAATGTTACAGCTGTAATAATGAAGTTTTGACTGTTAACTTTGAGAATGTTACAGCTGTAATAATGTAGTTTTGACTGTTAACTTTGAGAATGTTACAGCTGTAATAATAAAGTTTTGACTGTTAACTTTGAGACTGTTAAAGCTGTAATAATGAAGCTTTACTGGATTTAACTTTAGGAAAACATTGAGGTGAGAGTGGCCCGAATCTTCAACACGTTTGGTCCCAGGATGCATATGAATGACGGCCGTGTTGTCAGCAACTTTATCCTGCAAGCTCTGCAGAATGAGTCTATTACAGTAAGCTGTTCTTTCATTTTGATTAGTGGAGACCATATACAAGAAACTAAATGAGAGGCTAAGGGCCAAATTTTTCAGAATCTGTACAATGTTCTCATTACTGACAGAAAATAGTGTTTCAGTTTCTCAAGATTAGAAACAAAGTCTTTGATAACTAAGGTGTATTAACTTGGCTGGGCTTAAAACAATGACAATTTGAATGTTGATTATCCTGTGACTTAATTTCTTATGATTATTGTTTTCAGCTTTAATGGTTAGAAAATATTTAGTCAATATGTAACTATTTCCTCCCATAATTGTAGTCATTGTATGCAGTTATATCCTCCCCTGTAGTCTTTGTAACCATTTCCTCCAACTGTTAAGTATGTGTATTGATTTCCTGCTCAGGTTTATGGCGAGGGTGAACAAACCAGGTCATTTCAGTATGTGAGTGACCTTGTGGACGGCCTGATGGCGCTGATGAATTCCAACTATTCTCTGCCAATCAATCTAGGCAACCCAGAGGAACACACCATCATGGAGTTTGCTAGAATTATCCAGTCTTTAGTAGGTCAGTGACACCCCTGTTGTTTTTTTTAAAGCGCTAGTTAAAAAAAAATTCCAACTTGCGCTAAAAAAAAATTATAAACTGGCCAGGTTTTTGCCATTACAGTCCAACTCCAGTTCGCTTGTATTTTATTTTGTGGTGATTTGGTTTTTGTACACATAGGTGGTGATAGTAAAGTTATAAAGAAAACAGCAATGGAAGATGATCCACAAAGAAGGAAGCCTGATATAACTAGAGCTATGAAATTCCTGGGCTGGCGTCCTAAGGTGAGTCTGGTTGCTTGGTTTCAAACTTTTTTTCATTTCCACAATTGAAGAGTCTGTTTTCAAATATTCAAAAAGCAGTTGTCTTATCAGGAAAGATATATTATTTATTTCTGCCAACATTTTGTAAAAGACGTGGACCTTATATGTTCTTTTAAAATTGTCACAAGTTAAAAGAATTTTAACTTGTTTGTACATTGAATATATATGAAGTATGTTACAAAATTATATGTGGCAACAAGTTGATTCTTAGTTTTAAAATACCAGCTAATCTTAAACTACAAAATGCACTTGGTTTTGGAAATCAAATTTAATTACCTACTTTGTTTACTAGAATTTAATCTTATGCACAACTATTACTTTTAAGCTAAATGAGTTGAAAAGTGATATAAGTACATGTAAATAATATCAGAATACATTTGAACTACTATTATGGTTTTGACTGTTATTTTACAAGTACACTAAATAGTTTCGATCTTACTTGACACACTTTCAGAAAATTGATGAATGGAAACTTCTTCCCACTTCTGTTTAATTAGTCTTAATTTTAAAATGAAATTTGTAACAACTTTTCATGAAGAAATAGCTCAAAATTTTTTTCTTCCTACCTAATAGGTTCCTCTTATGGTGGGTCTCAATAAAACAATTGAATATTTCCAAAACGAACTGCGACGATCACGCCACAGTGAGAGGAACTTTCATATGCCAGATACATTGCAGTTTTAAATCTTGTATTGTGATTGGTTTATTTTGGATGATTGAAATGAGCCTACTACAGTTTCGTGCTTCTTGTGGTGTTATGTTTGTGCTGTCTGACATTACGTGTATTGATTATGTTTAATTTATTCAAACCAAATAGTTGTGATCACACAGTGATTGAATTAAGCCTTACATTTTGTGTATAGCTACAGGAGAACAACATTGCAATACTGTTGAACTTACAACATTCATATATTTTTTAGACTATTTTTACATGCAACATTCTGTTCATTCAGTTTATTTGTTAATTTTTAGTTACGTAGGTTTTTTATTTTGATTACACTTTTTATGATAAACTTGAAATGAACTTGCTGCATAGTCAAAAAGTCTATTCTTTTTCACCCTATTCATTTATGGATGAATTTTTTTATAAAGCTCATGTAATACAACACATGTGTAAATGATGATTGAATTGTAGCTTCAAATGTAGAATGTTTCATACAAACTGCTGGCTCTAATGTGTAATAATATCAACTGTGATTTTATGTGTGTGAGATAAATGCATTTTATGTGTGCACAAGCGAGGAAAGTTGATTAGAACTACAACAGAGTGCTATTTAAAATATTTTGATACATCTTAAATTATACTGAGAAGTTTAAGCAGAAAATTGAAATTTTCTTTCAACTACAGCATGTGTGCATAATGATTTTAATTTGCTCAACAGCTGTTCATTTTGTTGAAGAATGCTGCTGCTTCATGTAATTGTAAAATTTGTGATTTTGTTTTCCATCTGTTCTGGTTATCAAAAAGACTTTTTTTTTTTAGTTGAGTCCTAATAGTCCCAGTAAAAAAAAACTTTGTAGTGCTTAAATTATCTAGTTGACATATCACAACACATACAATGAAAAGGTTTGTGTAATGCTAAGATAGATCCTGCAGCTTCCAATATAGAAACGGGTATAAATTAACTGCATCGGTGAAGAAATCCTTACAAATGTTTTTATGGACCATTTTGATCCCTTATTTATCTCTTTTAAAATTAATTAGTGTTGAGTAAATAGATATTTTTTTATTGTAAATTGAAAAAGTTAATAGTTGCACATATTTATAGTTGTTTTTCTTTGTAATGGCAAAAATGAATATGGTAGCTATTTTTGTTTTTTGTTGATACCATGAAAAGGCTATTGTGATTGTTTTACTCTGCTTCTACTGTCTGTACTGCTAATAACGCATGTGAACTAGCCAGAATCAAGTTCTGTAAACTTTATCATATGGATTGAGTTTGGCTGGAATAGCTTGTTCTTGAATAATGAAAGAATAGTAATCAAAGTTTTTTTTATACAATTTTTTTTTTAAATTTCATCTTCTCATTTTAAATATGATTTAAAAAAGTTAAGTTTGTATTGAACAACTTCAACAGCTTCATCCTATTATTGAGTTTGTTAAATCCATTTTTTTGCCAGTAGTAGATGTTAAATGCTCTACTTATCTCACATACTTACTACCTTGCCTTGAAAGGTGCATCACCTGGCAACCTCTATCTGATTTTGTTGGTTCTTCACTTTGTTCTGACTTTCTCTGTGATGCATCTCTAGATATGTTTTTGTTTCTCTCCCTTGAAATTTGTCTCTTATGTAGAGAAGATAGATTTGTCACCACTAGTTTCATTCATTGGTTTCATTCAGTCCCCCAGCCTTCATTAGCCTTGTCTAATTTTTTACTGTCTCAGAGGTTGTATGTCTGTTGTTCAGTTAAAGATTTACTTGAATTATCTTCTAATAACACTTTTCATAATTTTTTAAAAAGTGATGTAAAATGAAAACTCCAGGAAATTTTTTAATCACCTTCAATTTAAATAAATATTTTCATTGTTAGAAAATCTGTCACAAATTTTTGTCCAAACCACCTATAATTCATCTTAATCGAGTTTTAGATAGAGAGCTCTAGAGTAAAATTTCAACCCATGCCAAATTTGGTTTCCTAGTCATCATGTCGTAAGATAAGTAACAAATAAAATCTACAGATACATTTAAAAATTTATGTGTAGCAATTTGATGCTCATTCTGAATTCTCTGCATTTTCATTTTTTACTTAATTTTTGTTTTTCTATGTATAAAATGTTCTTGTATATGCTTCCTACTTTAATATTGGAAGTGTGACCTGCAAATTTTGAAATTTAAGTTAACAGGATAGTTGTATATGTATAACGTTTTCAATTCATTCCAAGCATACAAATTTCTTAATTTTAAAAATATTTTAACAATTCTTTTCTGGTACTTTTTGTTAACTTGGAAAAATTGCTTTTTGTTTTAGAAGTGATTGGATTGTTTGACTTTTGCTGTAACTAATTATTAATACTTTTTTAAAATCGTTGTTAAAAATTTACAAAACTAATTGTATACACTTTACTCTTTTGTACTGCCAAAAAATATATTTACTTCTGTGAAATATAATTTTATTAACAGGAATAATCTGATTTTTTCCCCCCCCCCAGACTTTCTATTTGCTTCAGTAATTGGTTTAGCTTCCTAAGAGAGCTAATTTTTTTTAAGCTAAATATAGGACAAATATTTGATAATTATTTATTGATGAAAAATATTTTCTTAGCAATATTATTATATTGTGTACCTGTCATTATAAAACCAGATGATTCACAATGTAGTGATGAAATGTTAATGTAAACTTTTTTTATACATGTACTGAATGTTTAGTGATAATTGCTCCCCGTATTCTAAAAAAAAATTGACATTTTTTTGGTTAATGTTACTTTACCACAGATTATACACACATTATATGACATAAGCATAGACATTTTTTATTACATCTTACAAAATACTTTTATGCTTGCCAAAAAAAAACCTCATTTAGGTTACGTTAAAGTTTTATATTCTACTTTAATGCAAAACTTTGAGGTTATCTGTTTAAACCTAAGGACGAACAATAAATGCACCATTTTGGTTAAGTCACACATTTAAATTCTGCTTATGTTGGAAACATTTCAAAAGCTGAATTTGTTGAAGAAGAAGAAAAAAAGAATCAAAAGTGGTGTTTAACTCCACCCATACCCAACATATCATAAAATAAATCACCCTCTCCCCCATACTTGTCCTATAGTAAGTGCATGATCTTTTAGTTTAAACTGTTTAATAGTCAATGATTTATTTGCAACTTCTTACCAATATGATAGGAGATTGTGCTAGTATTAATGTGAGTACAAATGTAAAGTTTAGTTGAGGTACATTCCTTTTAATTTTGTATTTTAAGTTTGAACCCTGATCCCATGTAATACGTAAAGGTAATTGGTTGTTCATTTTCTCTCAAGTTTTTGTCAGCCCTGAGAGAATGTTCAAGAATTTACAAACTCGTAGTTTGTGACAAACTCGTAGTTTGTATGTGTAACTGTCATTGTTTGACTGAGAATTTTTAGTTTTTTTCACAGTAGTTCAGCTAAAATAATTTTGAGACAGATCCTGAAACAGAATTTACATTAAATAAAATTCCAGATGTTTTATTCTACAATGCAACAACAGTTTAAGGTGACTGTTTGTGATAATCTTTATTGACTGCATTCCAGAAGACTATAGTAAAAAATACTATAACTCCCCATCTCCTTAATGCTTACAAAAAATTGTGAAGATATGGAGTGCATATCAGTCTTAAAATTTGTGAATCAATAGAAATTGTAAAATGTGTGATTTCATGTTGCAATTAAAATGTTTTTTTTTTATTATTAATTAATCTTTGTAGATTGCTTTTTAAGAATATTTTAACTGTTTTGGCAATGTTCAATTTTTAATTTTTATCCTTTTATTTCTTCATCAAATGGAATGGTTAGTTTTTGTATCACTGTTCATTCACCATGTTAGAAATTACCAATTTGTTATGTAAATAATATCAGAATACATTTTGAAATTTCATTTTGGTTTTTGGCTGTTATTTAACAAGTACACTAAACCAGTGCTTCTTAACCTGGGTTCTATGGAACCCCAGTGGTTTAATGAGTCAGTCTCAGGGTTTGTCAGAGGTCAAGACACACACTTCATGATTCACCATCAGATTTTGACAGTGCTGACGATAGATCTACATAAGAAGGGTTCGGTGAATGGGCAAATGAAACTTGTGGGGTTTGGTACCACCTAATAGATTTAGAACCACTGCATTAACATTAACATAATTCAATGTAAAACAACACAAGACATAATAATGGACAGGTGAAAAAAAAAATGGAAACAGTTATATGCAACTCATCCATGGAGTATTTTATTGTCAACATGTAAGTTAGTATAACTAATCAAAAGATTTCTCCATGAGGATACTAATTGTTATTTGACAAACTTCAAACCATTTCGCCAAGAATAATTTGGTTCACTTTCATGGTTCTTGTATTTATACTCTTCCCAACCTCAAGCACAAGATTATAGTTGAATTACGTCCCTTATATAACCCATGTTTGATCAGTGTTACCTGTCCTTGATTATTGATGTTACAGTTCTTTGAAACATTTCAATTATAAGTAGGTAAAGTAGGACAAGGAAATAATTTTAGGCCTCAATGTTTACTAATTGTTTTAAGTACCGTGTTTCATACTGATTTTATTGCTTAAAGCACAATTATCCCTTTAGTAAATATATCAAAGTGACTGAACACCACAGCGTTTCAGTGAGTGTTCCTAGATTCTCTAGATCTATATGTGTGTACAATCTAGCTGTCTGGCTCCTGGAATAACGATACATCTAGAGCCCCCCCCCCCCCTCCCCTTTCATTTTTTTTCACCCAAATTTATATGAGCTCTCTTCCTTTTGTAAGGGGTATACCTAAATTAAATCTCTTTTGCTGATTTTGTCCAAGTGAACCACCCCCCCCCCCTCCCCTACATTCATACACACACACCACTCCTGATAGGGAAAAGGAGGTGCTTTCGCTGTGGGGGGGGGAGGTAGCTAGAAAGTGCGATTACACACTTCTGTATTGTTTCTTAACCCCAGGGTATATAACCACGCTAGGTCAATTTTACCGAAATTATTAATTGAGTTGTTTCCCTTTGCATGTTTATACAAGCTAGGCGAGTTTAGTCGAAAACGTTGCGGATCCTGCGTTGTCCTTTACCATGTGTCTGTGTTACAGTTACGTACTTTGTGTTGCCATGATCTCAATCCATGATCTCAATCCCATGATCTGTCATGGACTAATGTTCATACAAGTCTGTACCCTTTTTCTTCTGGTCGTTGACTCTCCGTGTTGCTGATCCATACAACAAGACTACACCTGGACTGATCCATACAACAAGACTACCCCTGGACTGATCCATACAACAAGACTACACCTGGACTGATCCATAGACTACACCTGGGCTGATCCATACAACAAGACTACCCCTGGACTGATCCATAGACTACCCCTGGATTGATCCATACAACAAGACTACCCCTGGACTGATCCATAGACTACCCCTGGATTGATCCATACAACAATACTACCCCTGGACTGATCCATACAACAAGACTACCCCTGGACTGATCCATAGACTACCCCTGGACTGATCCATACATCAAGACTACCCTTGGACTGATCCATACATCAAGACTACCCTTGGACTGATCCATGCAACAAGACTACCCCTGGACTGATCCATTCAACAAGACTACCCCTGGACTGATCCATACAACAAGACTACCCCTTGACTGATCCATACAACAAGACTACCACTGGACTGATCCATACAAGACTACCCCTGGATTGATCCATATAAGACTACCCCTTGACTGATCCATATACTACCCCTGGATTGATCCATACAAGACTACCCCTGGACTGATCCATAGACTACCCCTGGACTGATCCATACAACAAGACTACCCATGGACTGATCCATACAACAAGACTACCCCTGGATTGATCTATACAAGACTACCCCTGGATTGATCCATATAAGACTACCCCTTGACTGATCCATATACTACCCCTGGATTGATCCATACAAGACTACCCCTGGGCTGATCCGTACAACAAGACTAATCCTGGACTGATCCATAGACTACCCCTGGACTGATCCATACAACAAGACTAATCCTGGACTGATCCATAGACTACCCCTGGACTGATCCATAGACTACCCCTGGACTGATCCATACAACAAGACTACCCCTGGGCTGATCCATAGACTACACATGGACTGATCCATAGACTACCCCTGGACTGATCCATACAACAAGACTAATCCTGGACTGATCCATAGACTACCCCTGGACTGATCCATATACTACCCCTGGGCTGATCCATAGACTACCCCTGGACTGATCCATACAACAAGACTACCCCTGGGCTGATCCATAGACTACACATGGACTGATCCATAGACTACCCCTGGACTGATCCATACAACAACTGGAAATTTCAGAACTGGAATAAGCTCTGCGCATCACCCAGTACATAACCACCTAATCCTGGACTGATCCATAGACTGCCCCTGAATTGATCCATACAACAAGACTAGCCCTGGACTGATCCATAGACTACCCCTGGACTGATCCATACAACAAGACTAGCCCTGGACTGATCCATAGACTACCCCTGGACTGATCCATACAACAAGACTAATCCTGGACTGATCCATAGACTACCCCTGAATTGATCCATACAACAAGACTAGCCCTGGACTGATCCATAGACTACCCCTGGACTGATCCATACAACAAGACTAATCCTGGACTGATCCATAGACTACCCCTGGACTGATCCATACAACAAGACTAATCCTGGACTGATCCATAGACTACCCCTGGACTGATCCATATACTACCCCTGGGCTGATCCATAGACTACCCCTGGACTGATCCATACAACAAGACTAATCCTGGACTGATCCATAGACTACCCCTGGACTGATCCATACAACAAGACTAGCCCTGGACTGATCCATACAACAAGACTAGCCCTGGACTGATCCAGACAACAAGACTAGCCCTGAACTGATCCATACAAAAAAGACAAAAGTAAACCAACTTTCGTCTTTGACCTTAAGACCTACACGCTGTTGGCTCTCAGAGATATCAACTTTAGTTCGACGTGTGAGTCTGGCTAGACCATCCACACCCGAGATCCTCTAGTTTCCCCGTGGGTGTTTACTGTATGCCTCTCCCCAGAACTGGAATAAGCTCTGCGCATCACCCAGTACATAACCACCAGGATGAGAAAGGATGAAAAAAAAATATTCTAACAGTGTTTTTGGCCTTACTAACCACTCGACTCACAATTAATTTTATGGGGAACTTGATGAAACTCCAAGACCAATTTCGTTAGAGATTGTTGAGAGGATAGATTAATTAAACAATCAAATTACTTTTAGATTGAAATCTAGAAACGGGTTTTGTGTAGTCTAAAAAGGATGACCATATCGCCATCGGCTGTATATTTTTCAATTTTACCACTGCAAGATTTAACGGGAGTTAAGCATGGTTTTATCAACAACTCATGCAATTTACCTCCCTTTCCTCTATATATAAATGCGGCCTGATGGTTTTTTTTTTTTTTTTTTTTTTTTTTTTTGTAAATAATTTTAAAAAAACAGGGTTATTCTTTATAGTTAGCTGGTAAATTAGATAGTTATTGCACATTTTTTTATCAATTATTTGATGTTGAGAATTTCGATTAGTAAGTTATATCTATAGCTGTTTAAGTGTTTGAGTAAGATAGTTAACAGCAAAAGTTAACGATAAACCTTAAATGTTAACCTGAGGGGTCAAAACGAGTTTAAAAAAAAACAACAGCCAACAAAAAGAGTTAATAAAAAAGTTGTGCAAAATTTTAAAAAAATTAAACTTTCGATGTTGTATATTAGCTACTCGCCACTATACCATCTGGGGAGAATTTTCTTTAACATCGAAGTACATAAGAATTCATGTTTAGTTCTTCACTATAGTTATACCATCATCATTACAACCATCGTCATTGTCATTGTCGCTACTATTGTTCTTATTATTACTAGTATTAGTTTTATTTGTATTTAAATTACTTTTTATTTATATTTTAGAATTATTAGTGCGGCATTTTTATTTTTTTGTACCAATAGGTCTATATGAATTATCATTTTCGTTTTTTGCTTCATCATCCTTAATATTACCATCATCGTTTTTATTATCGTTGATTGGTTAAAATTGATAACTCTTCTTCTTCTTCTTCGTTCTTAATTATTAGTATTGAAGGGGATCGAGATTTATCTGCCAGTGGGTTTGAACTCGAGACTTTGTTCGAATTTATCAACCATGAGCTTTTTGCCGACTCGACCACGCCTCCAACACAATTAAGCGTTACGTGTCAACTGGTTATGCGCCATTGGGGCCATTGACTCCGATTTCAGCCTGCTTTTCTTTTTGGATTTGCTTCCATAGCCTTTGTCCAACCAAGAACAAACTACAAGGCAGCAGTTGTTTAATTTTGGAGTTGTCTCTCCTAGAAGAGTGGCTGTCCCCAGCTAACGAGCATCATCTGCCCGAGGGTTCGAACTCGAGACTTTTCGGTTTAGCAACCATGAGCTTTACCGACTCGACCACGCCGACCCCAAATTGATAACAATTTGGGTCATTGTATATTTACATGCGTTGATCCGCCGTGTTTTCTTGAATCAGTGATATGCTCTCCCCTTAACACATGTATATATTTATGAAGGAGAAATGTCGCGAAATTGTCGCGAAATTCGACTTGACATGCGTTTATCCCATCGCCCTGTTACCCCAGGACACACACATACACACCAGCAAACCGGTGGACATGCGCAGACAGCAAACAGATAGCACCGTCTGTTGGTTGTTAGCTCCCGTGAGCTATTTGATTTGCCGGCCTTGTTTGCTCGTCTGCTAGAGCGGAAGTTGCGTGCCTTGTGCCATTGTGTGACGTAGTCAACCAAAAAATGTTGATGTTGAGGGTCTTAGACACCTCAAATACTAAGCGAACAAGATCGCATGAGAGAAACGTCACTAAAAAAATGAAATTTGACGTTTCGTGTTGTGTAGGCCTATAAATAAACCACTGACAATGAATGAATGTACATGTCAGTGTTAATAGAATAAATATGTATCAGTCCTCATAAGCCAACATTGAATACTATAATAGCAAAGCCTAAAGGGAAGAATGGAACAAGTCAAACTGGCCTTGTAAATTACAAATCTGAGGCAAAGAAATTTTTCTTATTGAAAACAATTTAAAATTGTGATCGTCCACACTACTTAGTTCTCTGTCTAGTGACTATGTATGACTTAACAGTAATGATTTAAGTACTCACACTTTTTTTTAATCGTTAAAAAGCCTACCTTAAAAATTGTTTGTCACTTTTTTTACAGAATAGGGTCACAGAATTTTTTTTAACTTGAATTAAGGTATGCAGAATTAAATCTTCATAGAGTAAAATAGTGAACACAATGTTGTAGAGTATTATTCGCACGGTTGTGGTGGTGATGCGTCGGGCTGTGGTGATGATGTGAGTTTTGGATTGACTGAGCTTAATGAAAGTGGCGTGGGGACGTAAGGTTTAATCCTCTGCACCCCACACGAACAACGACATTGAGCATCAGTGTGATCTTGGTGACCTTCGCCTAAATTTTTCTTAGTTTAACTTTTTAAATCTCTCTGCAATGTCGTCATCCCTGTTAATTATAAATATCTTAATGAATGAGTGAAAGTAACTTTAATTTATTCCATAAACCAGTAGGTGACATACGGAATTCTATGGTATTCATTTTTACATAGTTATTTATACTCTACTTCACCTACTATTCTTCAATCACATTTAGTGGACCGAAAAAACAGCATTACCGAACACTTATCCTAACGTCACCACCCCCATCCCCTATGCCCCCCCCCCCCAATATGCTGCCCATAAGCCTAATGCCCATCAGGCAAATGAAATTAGGCCACGGCCTTCAGGGCTCAAGGTGGTTTCAGGTTAATTTCAGAGCCAGGAATCCCGTCAAATCTCGCACCAAACGGTGAACACATTTTTAGGCCATCTTTAGGGGAATATTTGTAACAATTTTTTTTTGGACCCAACAAAACTGTGTGTTCATATTTTTGTATGGAGTCTGAAGGGGCGCTTGTTCCGATCATCACGATAGAGGGTTTGTTTCAACCATCAAAATCAGGGGGGGGGGGGGGGAAGAATCAACCATCTAAATGATGGGGGGGTCTCAACCATCTAAATGATGGGGGTTTGTTTCAACCATCGCTGGGGGTTGGGGTTATTTCAACAATCTAAATTATAATGAGGTGGGTTGTTTTAACCATCTAAATAATGGGGGTTTGTTTCAACTATCTAAAAAAACGGAAAGTGTTTAAATCAACGGGAAAGATGTGGTGTTCATTAACAATCAGAATGATGTGTAGCTTATTACAGTCGCATGGTAGCTTGGGCTCTCCCCACCCCACCCTACTCCAATCTTTGAGTAGGTCCTTGTGGCAATGGGGGTGGGACGACTTACGGAGCAGATATTGAAATAAATATATATATTTTTTTACTTTATATCTGTCTTCTAAGCCTCAGACAGTTTTACATTTATTATTAGGTGTGTTGTTGTCAACCTTAGGTCAAAGTTCACGACACGCTGCGGAAATAAAACAGAGAAACGGTATACTTTTATTTCCCAAGTCAAACTAACCGTGTTTTCACTCTACTAATTGTCTAACCAGTTCTGTCACTCTATGAGCGACCCTAGTTTCATCCATGTAGATATTCCTTTAAAAAAAAATATGAGTCGTTTGATGAAACTCCAAACTAGCCTATAAACTCAGCGCAACCAAGGGTAAATTTAAGTTGGCCATTGTCAAGTAGACTAAGTAGAACTCTCTACAACTAGTGTGTTTATTGATGTAACCTACATTTATTTTTACACATGTCAATTGTCATCTTATCTGATGTTTGGAAACGTTACTGTTTTTCTTTTATTTATTTAAACGTCAAACATTTCACACAGTTGTACTAAATGACAAAATAAAAAAAAATGAAGACATATAGGACACATCCCTTAAGATGCAGATAATAAAAGTTTTTTCAAACATTGGAGAGGTCGTCTAAATCTTTAGATAAGCTGACCTAGTTCCAATGATAAACAAAAGTACGTGGTTGTAAGTCACAGTCATAGTAAGATAAGTCACAGTCATAGTAAGATAAGTCACAGTCATAGTAAGATAAGTCACAGTCATGGTAATAGCAGTCATGTTGTGTCACCGTTGGTACATTGCTGCAAGCAACATCCCTAAGTACGCACTAGTTGTAAACAACCCCCTCCCCATATAATTCACCACATTGTAAATATTACAGACAGTGCCTTGTCTCACAAAAGACTCTTGTGTTATCTTGAATTATAAAGAAAAATGTATAACCAATCCAGTCCATGTTTTACCAGATGTATAATTTCTCCAGTCCATGTTTTACCAGATATATAACTGCTCCAGTCCATGTTTTACCAGATGTATAACTGCTCCAGTCCATGTTTTACCAGATGTATAATTGCTCCAATCCATGTTTTACCAGATGTATAACTGCTTTAGTCCCTGTTTTACCAGATGTATAACTAATCCAGTCCATGTTTTACCAGATGTATAATTTCTCCAGTACATGTTTTACCAGATGTTTAACTACTCCATTCCAGTTTTTACCAGACGTATAACTTCTCCAATCCCTGTTTACTAGAAATAGTAAACAAACGCCAATGTGACACTATTTTTATACACTAACCCAGTTAGTGAGATAATACAAACAAAGCCGATAGATCTATATCACCACGTTTAAGCAAAACTCTTTTATTACCAATTATTAACGAAGCCTATGTATTCATATCTATAAAAAGAAGCCCCTTGTCACCACTTATAATAACAAAGCACCGTATCACCGCATATAAACAAATCCTTATGTATTATCATTTACATCCAATAAGCATTGTATAGCAAATTATAAACAAATCCTAATTTGTCACCAAGTATAAGCAAAATCCTGTGTATCACCAGTTAAACACATGCGACACTACTTAAAAACAAACCATCCTATATCACCACTGACACACCTCCTGTATCACCACGCATAAACAAACCTATCATATCACCACTTGCCATAAACAAATCCTCCTTGTACTATGGTACACAATCTTTTAAAAAAAACAAAAAAAACCAACAAATTATTTCCCTTGTCCTGAGTTGTCCGCCGCTACTTGAGCAGCGAACAGGTAAAAATCCTTCCCCCATAATGTCATTCTGTTGGTGACCTTACAATGTTGAAGGCCGGTCAAACTATTTCAAAAGTGACACGCATGTTTAATTGAAAACATTCTTTTCGTTGTATTCAAAAGATTATTATTTTAAACAATTCTTTATTTAATTCAACAATTGAAGATAGTGGAATTGTAAAGTTGGCTTTGTCCTTGTCAGCTATTTCTGGACAAGTTATAAACAAAACTATTACATCCTTGATACAATACCTAAGTCGTTAACATTTTGCATAAAATTTGTGTTAAAGATAAAGAGAATAGGACACGTTTTTTTTTCTTACCTGAAAATGTTTAAAGCTAACAGAATAAAAGATAAAAATTTTAAAAGGATTTCGTGTATTTCATATGAAGTTTTTGGACCACTATTTTTGTTGCTTTCTGTGGATGAATTATTAGCCGTATAATATTTAGTTGACGTGCGTTTTAAATTCTGTTATTGAAGTGGCTGAACAGTTACTTGTATATTTTAGGGCCGATTATCTATTTATGGAGTCATATAAGTTGATTTTAAACTACTTCTATAATATTTAAAGAACGTGATTCAAAATCTGTGATTTGAGTTGAACATTAATTAGGGGACGTGATTTTAAAGTCTGTGATTAGAGTTGATGATCATCATTTAGAGGACGTGTGATTTAAAATCGGTGATGTGAGTAAATGAAACTTGAAAGTCTAACCCTATAGCCGGATGTATTGACATAATAAACAAAAGTTTCAGTGGAGCGGACCTCTGTGGCTTTAGTTAATCTGGTGACGTTGGCGTGGTGAAGCCGGAATCGGAAAATGCACCGAATAGGAATAATTCTGGTTTTTTGTGCCTTAACAGGTTAGGTTTCGATTATTTTCTTCACTACAGAGTTTTAAATAATTTCTTTTTAATTTATTTTATATTTTGTTTTGTATTGATGTTTTTTTTTTATTGTTGTCAATGTTTCTTCCAGACTTTTTTCTCCGGGGGGGGGGGGGGGGGGGGGGGGGCGGACTAATTTAATTTAACCAATCAATTGCATTTATCTTAAATAGAATGCTATCGATGTTGTACGTTTATTGATATTGCACGGTTCTTGATCAAAACAATCTAGTTTATGTAAGCGTTTAACGACATCAGTAATCAGTTCCGTAATGCGATCATCTGCATGCTCTTATCATTCACAGAAAAGGCTGACAAATTAATACAAATGCAATAAAATTTCGATTAAATCCAAAAACTTAATTCGTTTAAAAGAATTATTATGCATAATTCTCAAGCAATCATTTTAACGAGTTATTAAAATGAATCAAATGCTTTTCAAAATCACCTGACAATTTTATTCTGAGTAATTACTTCATCCAAAATGGAGTTCACATCTGGCTTTGACCTCGGCATATAAAGGGATAGCGTGGTCAGCACCATGAACCGCCGCATTAAATTTTACTAACACGAGTCAGGTACCCATTAGAGCTGGGTGGACTCATAGACCTGCTGGTTAACAGCCAAGCACTCTACCGTGCGACCACGCCGTAACGTAATTGTATACTATCAAACTTTGAATACCTATATTCATGAGCACTTAGAATAATCTTTAACTCATTATAGAACCTTTAATTTAGGAAATTTTAAACACCTAATTAAATTAGCCGATACAAATTCAATGAAGCCAAAATAATACTAAGTTAATAGGCTGTAGACACAATCTGACAGACGACACAGCAAAAAAATTTCTCCTGGTCAATCCTCGATCTTTTAACCATGCTAATCTAGATAAACGATTAATAGCACAGTTCGTTTATTTTCTGAATGTGTCGAGGACTAATGCCTTAAAGACGCTTCCCTGAAGGTAGCTTAACCCTTTCAGGATCACAAGGATTACAGGCATAATTCCAAATATCTGTGCACACATTTAGTAGTAAAATGACACGTAGATTTCAAAAATGTTAACGGTTTTCCGCTATCTTCAATAGTTCTTGAGATACAGCATGGGACATATGTGTCCCTACGGTCCTCAAAGGAAAATTATCGAAAATAGGTTACGTTGTGAGTTATGTCAGTAGGTTTATTCTAAAAGTGATCTAACATGTGTTAGTTGTTCTGGTACATTAGAAATTGAAAATATCAGTATTGAGAACACATTTATGTCCTTTATGAGTGTATAGTCATCTATGAGTGGAGCTTATGGAAGCAGTTATGTGATGTTATATAAAATACACGAACATGGCAGATATAATACATATTGTCCGCTCTGTTCTCAATCTTTTCTGTTACACATTGTGCATAACTCCTGCGTTTTTCTTCCTATGATTTATCAACGTCTGGTGGGGTTGAAGTGAAATTCTTGCCTCTATGAACAGGTCTTGAGGTGATATCTCTTTGATGTAATCCCTAAATCTGAGCTCTCGCTATCATTTGCCTATATTCAAACTTGGTTTTGCATTGTAGCCAGCGTTGAATTCTTGTCAAATATAGGTATCAATGGCTTTTTGAATCCACATCATTATCTTGAAAACAAATTATCAATGTATGAAACGTGGATTTAATTGCCTAAAATCATTAGGATCTTCATTTCAAACAACATCTATTGTCAATTTCCTATAACCATAGTCAATAACTTTTATTGGAAACTGTGTTTTCAGAAGCCTATAGTTGAAAATAATATCTTGCTCCATTCTCCTGTTTCAATTATCACAAAAACGTTTGTTTGTTCATGTTTTGGGCAAGTCTAGTTCTATTGATGATAATGATATGTATCAGCTTCGGGTCTAGGACATTACCACCCCGTCCAATTCCCCTCCCCCCCCCCCCCCCCCCACCGATGCTGAAGACCCCTGATCTTAACCTCAAACTCCAAGCCTATAGCTAACCCTAACAAAACCCCTAACTCCACATCTAAATCAACATTTAACTCTAAAACTAGCCCTAACCCTAACCTAAGCCTAGTCCTAACTTATCCATAACTGGACGAGGGGTAATTGCTCGAAGGTGGTAATATCGGGTGGGGGGTGTCGGAGGGGTAATTGTAACTATTAACGCTCCCTTTGAGGGGAAAACTCTAGTGTACATCGTATATATTTTGTGTGCGGTGTTCTAAAAATCTCATACAAGGTAACATGTATTTTACGAAATGACAGCGCGGCATGATCACAAATACTGCGCGGACCACGCAGGTTTGAGGGAATATTAGTCACTATAGCATGTGACATTGACGATGTATGCAATGTATGCAAAACAGAATGACTAGAATAAGGTGTAGGCCTTATCGTAGTAGTGACAATCTGCTCTGGGACTTGAACAAGTCGTTTGATTATAGCTTGTACACTTACTTTGTCGGCATATTTCTACATGAAAATTCACATCTTTTTCATAAAGAAGCAAGTTGTTTTCATCGTCTTTATTGTAAATAAACAGTATTTGCACAGCATTTTGTTCAATTATAGTAAATAAAAGCTTTGCAACTATTTGTATTCTAATGCCAAAACTCATGCTTAGCAACGTTGTAAAAAAAGTTAGCTCCCTTCCGGACCGTAGGGACATATATGTCCCAAGCAAAAAAAATTACTTTTTAAAAAAAACAAGCAAAGCTATTAGGAAAAACAAATGTAAATATAATACCTAAATAGTAAATCTTTGAAAAACCGCCAGTAATTTCTTTCTGTTACAGTTAGTATTTTTTATATAAAAATGTAAACTGTAGCTTTGCGAATGGTCCAAAAATGCAAAGTTCCCATAATTATGACAACAAAACTATCTCATATATACTGAAATCAACTTTATTTATACTAAGTCTATCATGTAATAAATGTTTTAAAGCAAATTCAACAACTCTATGTTATTCCAATTTCATTTGGTGATTATTTGAAAATTTGGGACACTGGTGTCCCTTGGTCCTGAAAGGGTTAAGGAATTTGTTCAAATTGACCATTTCTTGAAAGCCGCATGCTTGATAAAATATATTAAAGATAAAAATCATTGTAAGTATTTTGTTTTGGGCAAATGTCTTTTGTGCAAATGTGTTTTGGGCAAATGTCTTTTGGGCAAATGTGTTTTGGGCAAATGTCTTTTGGGCAAATGTCTTTTGGGCAAATGTCTTTTGGGCAAATGTCTTTTGGGCAAATGTCTTTTGGGCAAATGTCTTTTGCATGTCCGCGCCCATTCCGTCCCACATGTTTTGTATGGATTAGAACCCTAAGATGTTCGGTTACCAGTCCAACGTTCAACTGTTGTGACCAGTCCTGAGATTTATGGGGCACCCTACAGTTAGGTCAAGGACATCCCACCCCACGGAAAAATTAAATTATAAGTGAAACATTAAAATATGACGCGGTCGCCCTTGCTTACATGGTACGTTAAGTGTTAACTGATCTACAATACAATTAGTTGGATTCGAACAGCCAGAATACACAAAATCAAAATATTTTCAAGACCACAATGCTTCTATTCGTTTCTTTATCAAATTTCTATCACCGTTGTCTAGACGACGTTTTTTCTTACAACTTTGGAGTTTGCAAAGAATTGCTTATCTTATAAACACTGTTTTTTTTATAATTTATTGTTCAATTTATTTATAGAAACTGTTATCATTATTTATGAGCATAAAAATAACACATACAATACTTCCGCAATATCCCCACACACTAATAAAATGTTATCTAGTCGGGGTTTTTAACACGTCGCTGTAGGAAGACAACTGAAAGAGAGAAGTTTATCAGGTACAAGGTGCTCTAAAATTATCGGAACTTGTCACGTAGGAAGATGGCGAAATAGTTTTATGATTAAAAACTTTAGAGGGGAAGCCAAATCACGATACGTCCATGATGGTGAGATGGGTGTCTTAATATGTTTATCTAAACAATTTAAGAGTTTAGATACGCCTCTGTTGCAAATATATAAGTGTCTAGATACGCCTCTGTTAACAACATAATTGTCTAGATACGCCTCTGTTGTCAATATAATCGTCTAGATACGCCTCTGTTGCCAATATAATAGTCTTGAAACGCCTCTGTTACCAATATAATAGTCTAGACACGCCTCTGTTGTCAATATAATAGTCTAGTTACGCCTCTGTTGCCAATATAATAGTCTAGATACGCCTGTCTGGTTAATATAAGTGTCTATATACGTCTCTCTCGTTAATATAAGTGTCTATTTACGCCCCGATAAGTGTCTAGATACGCCTCTGAGGGTAATAGAAACGCCTTGGATTATGCATAGCGCCGAAAGTAAATAATTTTTGGGCAGAAAAATTCTCTTTTAAATTAAACTTGCAATCTTTCTCTCCCTCCCCTCCCCCTCATTCTAAAACCCCACGCTTACATACACAACCCCCACTATCCCACACACTGTTTACGGATGTAATAATTTATGGCCAGTCACGTGTTCTGTAGAGTCTACAGGCAAGATCAACTTAACCTGGTGTTAAGTAACTAAATCAACAGGTAATAAACAGGTCAGGTAAGACAGGCCTTTGTGTATCTACAAATATGAAGGAATATTAGAAACCTTACGCTTCCATTCGTGACTTTTTACTACGCTCTCTACGTATTTCAACATTTCACTTATACTTATGGTGTTTTTTTCTGTCTGACCAACAGCTACTAGAAAAATATCTCCTGAATAAACACAATACTTGATTATTGGTACTATGTCACAAGACAGAGGACTCTGGGGGTCTTTGATTGGCGGCCCATACCCCAGCAAGGGATGACGGGTAGTGATAATGATGACGATGATGATTATTCTAGTTTATTAAGTCATTAAGGTTTGAGTGAGAATTCATACGGTTGAAAGCTTAATTGAGGGGGCAATGAGATGATCCACCTCCCCCCCCAACACTCACACACATACAATCACAAAGTCAAGGTCACCGTCCAGTTTCTTTCTTTTAACTTTTTTTTTTGTCGGGTGGGAGGAGGGGGGGGGGGGCGCTTGAAAATTTTGGAGTGTCCGTGAGGGCTCAATTTTTCCATGGGACGGGCTGACACTTGTAAAAGTATATAGTTTCTGTATAAATACTATTTCGTTCGGGGGGACGTGGCGAAGCTGGAAGTGGAGGGGGGGGGGGTAGAATCACCTGAAAGAAAGTGTTCATCTAACTAATGACTTATAGAAAACGAGTTAAATTACAAAGCATATCTATTACAATGTCATGTTGTCTTTTCAGAAAAGGCGTTTTGTTCTTGAAGTTACCCATTACCGTTTATAGACAGAAAAATTAATTAAAAAATAGGTGGTTATAAACAGAGGCGTAGCGAGGGGGGGGGGCGGACCGCACCGGGTGACACCATTTAGGGGGGATGATACCAAGGCAAAAAAATAGTAATTTATATAGAGAAAACTTTGAGGGGGGTGGGGTGCAAATCGAAAGTTTGAGGGAGAGGGGGGGGGGTGCAAATCGAAAATTGAAAGTTTGTCCCCGGGAAGAGTCGCTACGCCTCTGGAAGGGGGGGATGACACCATTAAGTGCCGCAGCGGGTGACACCCGATCTCGCTACGCCACTGGTTATAAAGGTGTCTGGTGGTTTGGTGTACAGAAGCCAATGAAATAGTGGGTGTGGAGTCGAAGTTGGGGGGGGGGGGGTTGGCCGGAATTGTGAGTACATGTACACTGTTGGGTTAAGGACATGTGCAGTTTATGACTAGCAATCGCATACAGCAACGGTATAAAGTGGTATTTGATGTGGACTTCGATGTAGCCTTTGGTGTAGCCTGTAGCTTTAGGTGTAGCCTTTGGTGTAGCCTGGTGCCACGGCACTCAACTGACAGCCAATATTCTAATTATAGAATTAAACCAGTCCATACCGGTTGTGAAATGTCTTTTAAAATACCCCGTCATGTTTTTTTAAATTATAGCCTCGACCTTAACTACCTTGAGCCAAAGTTTCGCAAATCGCCCCAAAAAAAAAAACCCCGCGATTTGAAAGAAGTCTGTTGATGTATCAGAACCAGGATATTTGCCAAGGGAAAAAAAAGTTTATTGATTTACCTTTCGTGACGCGGAGTCGCGTTACCCAGGACTGACGCAATATCTAGGGTTTGATGGATGGGGGGCACTTGATGCGTGGGGTGCAGGGATAGGGGCTAGGCTGGGGTGGGGGTATCTGGTGGCTGGGGTGGGGGTGGTAGCACTAGTCACAAGTGGTAAAGATATATTTATAATTGGTGTTTCATATTTCTCAATATGTGTCTGTTACCTTAAAACTCCCGATATTGCAGCTGCAACTGTTGGATATTTTGTGTTTGTTTATGCTTGTATCCTTGGAGTACCTCTTCAAGTATTCAGTTTCACACATTAGGTTCATCAAATATAATTTACATCCTATACACCGTACCCCATCCCCAAATATCTGCCATTATTTCAGTCGCTCTCTGCTTTATTTAGACCACCCCCATACCTTTTTTTCTAACCTATGTTATCAAAGTACTAATCAATTTTAATTCAAGCAATCCATACATTTGATACGTTTTTGTTTTTAAGCATCCCTCTTAGATTAAATGTCTGACGAAATCTTTACATTATTTGCTAAAAGCAGAGACCTAGAAAGCTTATTTTCTTTTAACCCATGTGATGTAGAGTTTAACCAAATTCAAGCCAATAGAAATCTCTTAAGCTAATTCAATCTTCGCCAAAAATAAAAAATAAACGTGAAACCCGATGTCAAGGTCGTTTCCTAAAATAAACACGGATTCTGATTTACATATGACAAAAATATTTGATTTTGTAAATCCGTTTCTGGGAAAGACATGTTGACTTTCATCTTAAATATTTGCTGTTGTGAAGTAAAAGATAGGGTTATTACTTGTAGACAGTGGCGTAGCGAGGGGGGGGGGGGGTGCGGATCGCACCGGGTGACACCATTTAGGGGGTTGACACCAAGGCAAAAAATAGCAAAATATATAGAGAAAAAATGATAATTTCATTTAATTAAGTGATTAATTCGAGTGTTAAATAGTGCTTTAAGAGCAAATTTGACAAATCCCGACAAAGGTGGAGGGGGGGGGGGGGGGGGGGCTGCAAATCGAAAGTTTGAGTGGCGCCGGGAAGGGTCGCCTCTGGGGGGTGACACCATTAAGTGCCGCACCGGGTGACACCTGACCTCGCTACGCCACTGCTTTTAGATTCTATTTGTAACTCTACATTATTTTAACTTTGCTATTGGCATTTTGCAATTTTTCTAATTTATTAGTAGCGTTAATATTTGTGACTTTGTTCTTTATAACTTTTCTGTTTGTAACTTTACATTTTGAAATTGCTGTTTGTTTGAGATGTAACCAGGGGCGTAGCGAGGGGGGGGGGGGGGCGGGGGGGTGCGTACCGCACCGGGTGACACCATTTAGGGGGGTGACACCAAGGCAAAAAATAGCAAAATATATAGAGAAAAATTTGAGGGGGGGGGGGGTGCAAATCGAAAGTTTGATGGGGGGTGCAAATCGAACGAAAGTTTGAGGGGGGGGGGGTGCAAATCGAAAATTTGAAAGTTTGTCCCCGGGAAGGGTCTCTACGCCTCTGGGGGGGGGGGTGACACCATTAAGTGCCGCACCGGGTGACACCCGACCTCGCTACGCCATTGGATGTAACTATAAATTTAATTATTCTAAAAAATGTCTTGAATTATTTTCTTGATTAGACTACTACTTCGAACTGTAATTAATGAACATCTCTACTCTAGAAGTCCCTGTAGTGTCTCTGTATCTTACTTTGTTATTTTAAAGTCTAGACGAATGTTGTAGGTAATTACATGAGCGTATCTGCAGCATGGTTGCATGGTAGAGCGCGCGATCTCAACCCTAACTTCTCAAGTTCATATCCCGGATTCTAGTCAAAATGACGTCACTGTGTATACCAAACTCCGATTGTTTGCTAACTCGCGGGAAAGTAAAGACGACTGGCCATAGAACTCACCACACTATCCCTTCATATTCTGTGGTCACTGAGACAGATGAACTCTACTTCATCTGACTACTCACTAAAACTTGTTCAGTGTTTCTTACAGACTTGTTTTCTCCAGGGGGGGGGGGCACTTGATATTTTCGTAGGGGGGGGGGGGGGGCGATAGACTTTCTTCGGGGGGGGGGGGGGGGGGCTCCGCTCTGAACGCGTTAAAGAAACCACTTTCCTAACTAGTTAATTGAGTAAATATTACTTGCCCCCTTGCACATAAACCTAATCTAATTTTTGTATTCACTGCTGATGCCATGTGTAATTTTTAATTACGTCACCAGCTGCTCAACTTCGAACCCAGGATGACCTTAACCTCATGGCACGTGTCCTGAAGGTCTCGTGGACAGTGGTGACCAACACGGAGGAAGTAGAGCGATACAATGTGGAGCTAACTCTGCAGAACGACGCGACCAACCTGAGCCTGAGTTACGGTCCCTGGAAGATTTACTTCGACTGTATCTACATGATCGAGCCCGACCTGCTGGGGGCGGGGGGCAACAGGAGCGCCCTGCTGGTGGGTCAAGGGGTCAAGGTCACTCACGTGCAAGGGACCTTTTTCATCCTGGAGCCGAGTCCTGCATTCTCTCCTATGCCGCCCAAATCAAAAAGAAAATTTTTCTTTAAGGTAGATCAAGTTACGGTTGGGGGTCATCCATTTACGGCGACTTTGTGTACGCGTTTGGCCTGAGGGGGGGGGGGGAGGGGGTAAAAAATCCGAAATGTTTGTGGAAGTAAAAAATGAATGACTCCTTGTAGAATGCTTCGATAGTTGTGTAATTGTGAGAACAGATGAAATAAAGTTAATGTGTTGGGACCAAGCTAGTGGGAATACTAATTACTATTTTCATTATATCTCATTTATTTTTCTGTTCATCTGCAGGTTCAGTTCTGGTCGGTTTCTAGAACCGACAACATGCCCAACTGGTACCTGGCGCAGCAGGGATTCGAACCTGCGATTATTGAAAGCACCCGAGATCTGTCATACGTGGCTGACAAAACCACGCCTGCACAGTGGAAGCGATTTAATTATGATTACTTTAACCCTTTCACGTCACAGGTAAGTAAACCAGTTTAACCCTTTCACGTATATATTATATACACACACATATATATATATATATATATATATATATATATATATATATATATATATATATATATATATATATATATATATATATATATATATATATATATATATACGTATAAGGTCTCTGACCCCACTCGACAAAACTCGATACACTTTTAACATTCCTTGACCCTACTCTACCTCTCCTAAGTAGCCTACATGACAGATACAGCTGTTACATTACAGATACAGCTGTTACATGCCAGATAAAGTTGTTACATGACAGATGAAGCAGCGACCTATGACATATCAAGATAGTCATGGTCTGTGTCAGCTTATCTTTTCTTCCCCTGAGAGAACTTCAAAAACCACAAGCCTTTTAGAACTTTGGACACACTTAAGCACAGTGTGCTTACTTCCACAGAAGATCCATGTCGATTGGTTTCTGGTGTAACTGATGTATACATCACTTATGGCGACTTATGCATTACGTCAGGGGCGTAGCTAGTGTGGGTAGACTAAGTACGACAACCGCGTCATTTTGGAAAGGATGTTTGTGAATTTACATTTTTTTGGTCATATTTTCAACTTCTAAATTTTATGCTTAAAAACCTTCTAAAATAAAAACAAAACACAATCTTGATATATTTCTCATTGTATTTTAAAATAAGAGTATTATTAAATACTAGATAAATGGCCCGTTGAGGAAGGGTACAACGGGCGCTAGGCTGATAGTGCTGTCTCTTTTCTCTAAACTAAAACCAACCCACCCCCCCCACACACCACCCCCACCCCCACCACCCCCACCCCCACACCCCCACCCCCACAAACCACCCCCACCCCCCACCACACACCAACCCCACCCCAACCCCTCACCCCCACACTCCACCCCCCACCCCCCACCACACACCGCCCCCCACCCCCACCCCCCCCCAAAAAAAAAACATGTCTACCGTCCCATTCAACGAAATATAATTATATACTTTTTCCAGTGTCCGCCCCCTCCCAGAAAATTCTACCCCCCGCCCCCGAAAATTTCAAGTACCCCCACCCCTCTCCGGGGAGGAAAAAGTCTGAAAGAAACACTGAAACCAACCCACCCCCCACACACCACCCCCCACCCCCCCCACACCACCCCCCCCCCCACACACACACCACCCCCCACCCCACCCCTCCACCACCCCCCACCCCCAAAAAAAACATGTCTACCGTCCCATTCAACGAAATATAATTATATACTTTTTCCAGTGTCCGCCCCCTCCCAGAAAATTCTACCCCCGCCCCCGAAAATTTCAAGTACCCCCACCCCTCTCCGGGGAGGAAAAAGTCTGAAAGAAACACTGAAACCAACCCACCCCCCCACACACCACCCCCCCCCCCCCACCCCCACACACCACCCCCCCCCCCCCACACACACCCCCCACACCCCCCCCCCCCCCCCAAAAAAAAACATGTCTACCGTCCCATTGCAAGAAAACCACTTTTTAGATTAGACACATTAATTAGGCGGTAATTTTATTATAGAGTATCGATGAGGAAATTTCTTTTGAGTTGGGGAGGGGGAGGGGCTCAGACGTTCTTACGCGGGGGGTGGGGCTTCGCCCCTACCCGAAGAATTGTATGCAAGAAACTCTTCACGCAAACCACTTAGATTAGACAACATTTCCTCTTTATTCAATATTTACGCCAGAATCAATGACGTCATTATATTACTGTGAGATTATTTTCTACTCTGTGCGCTAAATGTGTCGACGTCATACTTCGTTTTTCGAATTACTATGCATGTTTTTAAATTGCTTGTCTTTTCTCTAGAGCGTTCTTGTCAGACAGATAGATAGATAGATAGATAGATAGATAGATAGAGAGACAGCGAAACTATTATTATAGATTAATACGAACTTCAATTCAAATATTTATTGTAATGTAAGATAACTTGTATGGGAAACCTAGTCGAGAATGCGCTATTCCAATCTAACATTGGTCCAAGTTGGAACATGCACATAGAGTACATAGTCTTACATTTTAAACTGCTAGTCTCTTAGCTTTCCTTGCAATCGTTCCCGTGAACGTGTAGCCGAATAGGAGAACTTAATACGTTTTTATAAGGTGTGTTTGTTTACCTGAAGTCCTTGACATGCTTCTTCACATAAAATAGAAGATATAAATAGCACAGTTTCTAAGTCGGAAGTAAAATCTGAAGGTGCTTATACGTTTAAAAATACAATTTTACGTGTCTGTGCTAGTGTGTGTAAATAATAGATGCAGTGTTTAGAGTTTTATGTTTCTATTGTTGTGGCATAGCATTGGTCTGTAAACACGTAAACACATATACATACACACATGTACAAACATATATATATATATATATATATATATATATATATATATATATATATATATATATATATATATATATACAAATATGTATATATATATACATATATACAAATATGCATTATATATATATATATATATATATATATATATATATATATATATATATATATATATATATATATATATATATATATATATATATATATATATATATGTCTAGATAGAATAATCCATTTGTTTATGAAGATACATTGACGCACATCTGTAAGCAGCCTATCTCTCATGCATTGACCAGCTGTTTGTGTAGATAGTTTCAATTAACTGTTCATCAAAGCACAAGTTTTAGTCCAGCATCCAAACACTTTAGGGTCATCTATAAATGACGTCACGCTTTTTTTGAAGATTTTTACCTCCCCCCCTTCCCCTCCGTCACACATCGTCACAAAAAGCCTTACCCCCTAAAATGACGTCACACCTCATCCTACAACCCTCCTCAAAATTGCAGTTAAATTTTTCTTAAAATACGATATTTTTCCAAAATCTTGTCTGAACTCTGTCAACATAGAGTATTTTAATCGATTCCTGTTACATTTTATTAAACAGTTTTCTATCTAAAATGCGATATAGCGGCTAAAATTCGTTTTTATAACATTGCTTTCTTTATAATGCAAAAGTGTGACGTCACACCATCTGAACACCCTCCCCCCCTCTTCCCCACAACACACACCGTTACAAAATTACCCCCCTCCCCCTGCGAGCTTGACGTCATTTATGGACGACCCCTAAGAGACGAATTACAAACTTTTGAGTAACTGCTTGTGTTCCATGTCTTTCCAGGAACGATACGACAGAAATTACATCCCTTTGGCCGCTGACGATACAGAGGTTCGAATCCTACCCAAGCCAGTAAGCCTCCAGGTGAAAAGCTCCAGCAAGCTGACCATCGACATCACGTGGTACATCGGCTATGTTGGACAGCTGGCCAGTGAAGCTTCCTACTTGGGCTGTGAGTATCACGTGGTACAATCTACAATTGTCCTTGGTATCATTTGTCCTGATATGTTTTGTCCGTGAGATCATTTGTCCTTGATATAATTTGTCCTGGGACCATTTGAACGTGAGATATTTTGTCCGTAAAATATTTTGTCTGAGATATTTTGTCTGGGATATTTTGTCTGAGATCATTTGTCCTGCCACCACTGACCACAGAAGTCTATCATTTAAATTTATTTATCAATGAACACATTACTATGCAAATACGATTTTGTGTTTTTGTGTGATTTTTCCTTTAATAGTCAGCTGAGTTCACTCAGCTATAATGAGTACCTGAATTGAGATTGAGATAAAGGCGAAAAGACAAAGTTCAGATAATACTAGCTCTTTATATTTCGTTGTCATGGAAAAACAGATTAACTCTACTTCAGAGACGTAGCGATGGGGGGGGGGGAGCAGGGGAGTACATATGTCCCCGGGCTCCGACCTTAGGGAACGCCAAAATGGGTTGTAAAAACAAATTGAAATGTCATTTAGCTGCACTTTTGCATTATAAATAGTTAGAGGGGGGTGCAAATCGAAAGTTTGAGGGGGATGCAAATTAAAAATTTGCTCCCGAGGGGGGCGCCAAATTGAAAGTTTGTCCCCGGGCGCCTGGAAGGGTCGTTGTGCCTCTGGTCTACTTCATCTTACAATGGATCTTTTTGTTAAAATTTACATTTCTCTGAATAAAAATCATATAATTAAAGTAATTACAACACATTCATAACACCTATCCACAGCTTATATCGGTCTGCCTAAACATCGCATAACCCCAGGGGCCATCCGCCCGGCGCCCAACACCATCGGACTCCGCATGGCCAACATCAGCCTCAACGCCGAGGCCTACACTCTCACGGTGAACGCTTCAACAGCCACAATTCACATCATTGGGCAGACGGCCGCTGGTGTGTTTTACGGGATTGTCTCCCTTATAGCTTTAATGGTGGGTTGTCTTCTCTTGCTTTGGTAAATAAAATTTAAAATTGTACGTGTTTTTTTTAAAACTATCCTGTAAAGGTTGCGCTTAGATAACGGTTAAGTATAGAGCTTATTTGGTGTCAATGTTGGGGTTAAAATAGCCTGGTACAAAAAAGTAGGGTTAAAATAGCCTGGTACAAAAAGGTATGGATAAAATAGCCTGGTACAAAAAGGTAGGGATAAAATAGCCTGGTACAAAAAGGTAGGGATAAAATAGCCTGGTACAAAAAGGTAGGGATAAAATAGCCTGGTACAAAAAGGTAGGGATAAAATAGCCTGGTACAAAAAGGTAGGGATAAAACAGCCTGATACCACTTAAATGGAAAGCTATTGGTTTATAATTAAAGCTTTCATAGCCAACATACAAGCTGACAGAACGAGACAAAAACAATACGTAGTACATCTGAGGGAATAGTTAATTTTTAAAATTCAAATATCATTAATAATTAATATTGAAGCGATTAATATAAAAGATCCCCGCATTTTATATACTTTACAAGATATTTTATTTGTTAGGCTACAGAAATGTTTATTCATCCACTAAGGTCAAATAGGCCTACAGATTTTATTTCCCTCTTGCATTTTTAATGCTCTTTTTACTGCTTATTGTTTTATTTATTTATTTATTTATATTTTTTGCAATAAGGGGAAACAACCCTGACATCGGTACACTTGTTGAACATTTCATCAGTTGTCGGTACTGAGTACGATTACACGTCAAATAAAATGTCCTTGTTTGTCGTTTTACTATTAATACCCATTCAATTGTCGCTTCTTGTTTTAGTGTGTGTGTGTGTGTGTGTTGCTATAGTATAGCCTATCTATACCTTTTAAAAACAAAACATTTTAAAATAAACATGTTTACGTTTAGTAGCAAGATTTAAAACGCTCTTACACACTACAACTCTAACACACTAGACTAACACACTAGATGTGTAAAACAGAACGCACTAACACACTAGAGCCAAAAAACACTACAACCCTAACTCACCAGATTAACACACTAGATCTTATACACACTAGACCCCTTGCACTCGAGACTTTCCAGATTATTCCTTTTTATTTTTTCCTACAGAACGAGAAAGGTCAAGTTCCAGAGGTCGATATAGTGGACAGTCCAAGATTTGGGTACCGAGGTCTGATGCTGGACATCGCTAGAAACTTCCATGACAAGGGGCAGATAATCCGGATACTGGAGGTTCAGCCCCATTCATTACCTCCCTGTTTCATACAATTTTTAAAATATCTTTTTTAAATTCAATTTCGTTTTTGGAACTCAAACATTTGTTTTATCTTTATTTGATTTAAAAACAATATAAGTGTAATGTGTATGGTAAGATTTAGCCAGTGTCAACAAAATATGGGGACGGAGTGGTCTAGCGGTAGAGAGCTGGACTGCTAACCTGTAAGTATCGAGTTCGAATCCGGGTTCAAGTCAGTAGACCGTCCCTGAGTCCACCCAACTCTGATGGGTACATCAGAAACAAGTCAACTTTTTTGAAAGGGGACTTCACTACTTACAACACAATATAGCTGTACTATAATGGGTTGTGCTTTTTTTTAAAATAATTCCTTTTAAACTACGAACTAATTAAGAATAAAATTGATGTTTTAATAAAAGAGGTAATAATTTTACGTTTTGGCTGTATTGAAAAAAGCAGTTATTTTATTAGATCGTGTATATATTGTTTTAAAATAGTGGATGGGCAAGCTGAAGTTGAACGTGCTACATCTACACCTGACGGACGACGAGGGCTGGAGGCTCGAAGTGCCAGATCTGCCAGAACTTGTACAGGTAAACAAATGTTTTGTTTGAGATTTGTGCCAGAACTTGTACAGGTAAACAAATGTTTTGTTTTAGACTTGTGCCAGAACTTGTACAGGTAAATGATATGTTTGAGACGTGGGCCAGAACTTGTACAGGTAAACAAATGTTTTGTTATAGACTTGTGCTAGAACTTGTACAGGTAAATAAATGTTTGAGATTTGTTCCAGAACTTGTACAGGTAAATCATTTGTTTGAAACGTGAGCCAGAACTTTGTGTCGTGACGCTAACAAAATGTCCATTTGTCACGAAGCTAAACAAAATGTCCATTTATGACATGAAGCTAACAAAATGTCCATTTGTGTCATGAAGCTAACAAAATGTCCATCTTTTTCCCATCAACCGCTTAGCTTGGCTCGAGAAGGTGTCATGACGTCACTGAGACCCAGTGTCTGCTGCCCCAGCTGGGGTCGGGCCCACGTGACACCCCCCACGGGAGCGGCCACCTCAACTCCTCCGACTACCGCGAGATTCTGGAGAGGGCCAACGTCCTTCACGTCAAGGTCATTCCGGAGTTTGATATGCCAGGACATGCACGAGCAGCCATCAAGGCAATGAAGGTACGGCTAAACAAATTGTACAAGTTGTGTATGGGAATTACATCAAGGCAATAAAGGTACGGCTAAACCAATTGTACAAGATGTGTATGTAGATACTGGTGTACTTTCCATCATTACTTGCATGAAGAAAACAACATATCAGTGTACTGTTTCATGTTGAGGAGTACCATTTATCTGACTGTCCGTTTTGTATAGTTTTATTCTTCCAATTAGCTGTATACTCATTAGATGAATATAGCAGAAATCAATACTTATTAAACAGTGATTTTTATACTAAACCGTAGGTGGTTGAGGTATTGTTGTAGACGATTTTATTGCAACGATTACCTGGGTAAGGTTAATCAGATAGTATTGTTTTATTTTGTAGAAGTTTAAATTTATGTTAATTAATATTCAAAACTAATTAAATAACCATGTTATGAAAACATATAGCGGTGTAAATGTCTGTAAAGCGGTTTCTTCTCGAACATTCTAGCTTAGGGCTGCAACAGGGGCTGGCAATGATACGGTCCTGACGGAGGACGGGGACCCCTCGGTCTACTCCTCCCCCCAACAGTTTACGGACAATGCCATCAACCCTTGCCTGGAGTCCACGTATAAATTTATCAGCATAATTATGGATGAGGTCAGTGGTCAGTTTGTTGTGGGAAGTGAAGGTATAATGAGATGAGTGGTCAGTTTGTTGTGGGAAGTGAAGACATGAGATGAGTGGTCAGTTTGTTGTGGGAAGTGAAGGTATAATGAGATGAGTGGTCAGTTTGTTGTGGGAAGTGAAGGTATAATGAGATGAGTGGTCAGTTTGTTGTGGGAAGTGAAGGTATAATGAGATGAGTGGTCAGTTTGTTGTGGGAAGTGAAGGTATAATGAGATGAGTGGTCAGTTTGTTGTGGGAAGTGAAGGTATAATGAGATGAGTGGTCAGTTTGTTGTGGGAAGTGAAGACAGTTATAAGATGAGTGGTCAGTTTGTTGTGGGAAGTGAAGGTATAATGAGATGAGTGGTCAGTTTGTTGTGGGAAGTGAAGACAGTTATAAGATGAGTGGTCAGTTTGTTGTGGGAAGTGAAGGTATAATGAGATGAGTGGTCAGTTTGTTGTGGGAAGTGAAGGTATAATGAGATGAGTGGTCAGTTGGTTGTGGGAAGTGAAGGTATAATGAGATGAGTGGTCAGTTGGTTGTGGGAAGTGAAGACATTATGAGACGAGTGGTCAGTTGGTTGTGGGAAATGAAGACATGAGATGAGTGGTCAGTTTGTTGTGGGAAGTGAAGGTATAATGAGATGAGTGGTCAGTTTGTTGTGGGAAGTGAAGGTATTATGAGATGAGTGGTCAGTTTGTTGTGGGAAGTGAAGGTATAATGAGATGAGTGGTCAGTTTGTTGTGGGAAGTGAAGACATGAGATGAGTGGTCCGTTTGTTGTGGGAAGTGAAGGTATAATGAGATGAGTGGTCAGTTTGTTGTGGGAAGTGAAGGTATAATGAGATGAGTGGTCAGTTTGTTGTGGGAAGTGAAGACATAATGAGATGAGTGGTCATTTTGTTGTGGGAAGTGAAGGTATAATGAGATGAGTGGTCAGTTTGTTGTGGGAAGTGAAGGTATTATGAGATGAGTGGTCCGTTTGTTGTGGGAAGTGAAGGTATAATGAGATGAGTGGTCAGTTTGTTGTGGGAAGTGAAGGTATAATGAGATGAGTGGTCAGTTGGTTGTGGGAAGTGAAGGTATAATGAGATGAGTGGTCAATTTGTTGTTGGAAGTGAAGGTATAATGAGATGAGTGGTCAGTTTGTTGTGGGAAGTGAAGGTATAATGAGATGAGTGGTCAGTTGGTTGTGGGAAGTGAAGGTATAATGAGATGAGTGGTCAGTTGGTTGTGGGAAGTGAAGGTATAATGAGATGAGTGGTCAGTTTGTTGTGGGAAGTGAAGGTATAATGAGATGAGTGGTCAGTTTGTTGTGGGAAGTGAAGGCATAATGAGATGAGTGGTCAGTTTGTTGTGAAGGCATAATGAGATGAGTGGTCAGTTTGTTGTGGGAAGTGAAGACAGTGTAAAACTTGTTATGGGCAGAGATGTCGGAGTTTATCAAGTTGGTGAGACGAGTTTAAGGACAGACTATTACATGGTAGCACCTGTTTACTTAAGCGAGAGAAATGTTCCAACTTATTCATTTAGGAATATGTGATGTTAAGCCAGGCCGTTCAAATGATAAAGTAAAGTTGAATCTAAGTTCTGTTTTAAATCTGACGGTCTATGGGGCAAGTGATGTAGAGTATGCTTGTTTATGTGCCCTCAGCATATGAAGGGATAGTGAGGTCAGCATTATGCTTACGTTCCCTAATGTGAGTTAGAGGTGGAGGACTTGGAAATGTTCTACGAACGTCAACCCATACAACGTCCCTGAGTCCACCCAGCTCTGATGGGTTCCTAACTCAAGCAAATGTTGAAAATGTCAATGAATTAAAAATGTTAAATGACGACAATGTGTTTGGAAAAAATATTGCATATATTACTTATCAAAGCCAAAGTCAACATAACAAAGTCATAAACAGATTCGGATCATTTTATTTTAGTTCCATAATTCAGCATTATACAACAGCTGTACTGTTTTCTTGTTATACAACAACAGCTTCGTCTTCCTGATATACAACAGCTGCACTGGTTTCCTGTTATACAACAGCTGATTTATGATTTCCTGTTATACAACACTATCATTATATTTTCCTGTTCTTTAGATAATTAGACTGCATGCGGCGGGCAAACAGCCCCTAGAGGTGTTCCATTTTGGCGGGGATGAGGTGGGACGGGGGGCGTGGCTCAACTCTACAGCCTGCCAGAGGCTGAGGTCTGAGGGGAAACTGCCTGGTGGCTCCCCCAAGTGGTATTTCTTCCAGGTGAGCTACAGGTGTGGTCTGGATCAAATACAGGTGTAGTCTAAATACTGCAGGTGTAGTCTAGATACTGCAGGTAGTCTTAGTCCAGCTAGACCACAGGTGTTCAAATTCTAGGTAAACCACGGCTGGTTACCATGTAGTTATGTATACCTTCACATTAAAAAATAAATATTCAACACTTAAATCATGGAACCACCAACACATACACAACCCGACACACAGATATATGCATACATATATACAGCACTGACAATAAATTAACTGCCAAGAAATAGAATGCCCAGTATTTGTAGTACAACACAAATCAGGAGATACGCCTCTGTATTTTATAAGAGATATATAGGTAATCAGCAGGCTAAAAAACATTTAAAAGGAAGAAAAGATGGATATGGTAAACTCCCAATACCACCCTACCCTCCCCCCCCCCTACACACATAGTCACACACCAAAACATACAAACAAAATGAAACACAGCTCAACAAAGCTTGTATTAAACCAGTGGACAACACAGAGAATGGAAATCCAAAAATGTCCTGGAAAAAATCAGTCGAGAGAGAGATGGGAAAGGTTGGATTGACGTGGCTGGGGTGAAGAAAAAAATCCAACCAACAACGAGCGTTGGCGAAGTGTCTTCTCGGCCGTACGCTCACTGGCGAAACAAAAATAACACCAGTATAGGCACACGTTATCCATACACATAACAATAGACCTCTCATTATATAAACATCAAAATAATCCTCACTTTATAAACACATCAAAGAACGACTGTTTTAGAAGGGTACGGTACAATTTACTTACCTTTTCATTTCAGAGAGTTTCTCAACTAGCAGCGGCGAGGAAATTATCTCTTGGAGCGTGGGAGGATGGTCTCATTTTAGACAACAACCCATTTAATGTGTAGGTTCTACATTCTGTAGGGGTTACCTAGCTTGATATGGGAGCTAATAGTTTTAGACAACAACCCATTTAATGTGTAGGTTCTACAGTTTGTAGGGGCTACCTAACTTATAGGGGAGTTAATGGACAACAGTCCATTTAAATGTGTTTGGTTACATTTCGTAGGGATCACCTAGCTTTATAGGGGAGCTAATCATGTTTAAAAAAGTCTATTTGATCAATGAGTTTACATTATGTAGGGGATACTAAAATTTATAGTTTGTTGGAAATTAGTCGAGATAAATTAGCACTACAGGGGAGCTAATTATAATAGATGAAAGCCTATATATAGGGTAGTTAATTATGTTCGATGAAAGTCCATGTGTGCGATTGAAATTTGTAGGAAGTACTGAACTTTTCACAGACCCTAATCAAGTTAGACCAAAATCATTTGTTATTTTAATGCCTGCTAATATAATGATTAGATTATTGCCCTTTTCTTACGATGAGTTACCTGTCCTTATAAATTATTATACTTGACGTGACTCCCCAGGTCAAGCGCCAACGTCTCTAACGTCTACGCCTACGCTTGGGACAACGTCTGGGAGTGGGGGACGATAGCTCGAACCTACACCCTGGCCAACAGGGGGTATAAGGTGAGTCAACGTTTGGGGTGGGGGTGTGGGGGGGTGGACCTACACCCTGGCCAACAGGGGATACAAGGTGAGTCAACTTGTGGGGGTGGGGGACCATAGCTCGGACCTACACCCTGGCCAACAGGGGGTACAAGGTGAGTCAACGTCTGGGGGGGTGGACCTACACCCTGGCCAACAGGGGGTACAAGGTGAGACAACTTGTGGGGGTGGGGGACCATAGCTCGGACCTACACCCTGGCCAACAGGGGGTACAAGGTGAGTCTGGGGGTGGGGGTGGGGTCGGACTGACACCCTGGCCAACAGGGGATACAAGGTGAGTCAACGTCTGGGGGGTGGGGGTGGACCTACACCCTGGCCAACAGGGGGTACAAGGTGAGTCAACGTCCGGGGGGGGGGTGGACCTACACCCTGGCCAACAGGGGGTACAAGGTGAGTCTGGGGGTGGGGGTGGGGTCGGACTGACACCCTGGCCTACAGGGGATACAAAGTGAGTCAACGTCTGGGGGGTGGGGGTGGACCTACACCCTGGCCAACAGGGGGTACAAGGTGAGTCAACGTCTGGGGGTGGGGGTGGGGGTGGACCAACACCCTGGCCAACAGGGGATACAAGGTGAGTCAACTTCTGGGGGTGGGGGTGAGGGGTGGATGGACCTACACACTGGCCAACAGGGGGTATAAGGTGAGTCAAGGTCTGGGGTGGGGGACGATAGCTCGGACCTACACACTGGCCAACAGGGGGTACAAGGTGAGACAAGGTCTGGGAGTGGGGGACGATAGCTCGGACCTACACACTGGCCAACAGGGGGTACAAGGTGAGACAAGGTCTGGGAGTGGGGGACGATAGCTCGGACCTACACACTGGCCAACAGGGGGTATAAGGTGAGACAACGTCTGGGAGTGGGGGACGATAGCTCGGACCTACACACTGGCCAATAGGGGGTACAAGGTGAGTCAACGTCTGGGGGTGGGGGTGGGGGTGGACCAACACCCTGGCCAACAGGGGTTACAAGGTGAGTCTAGTCAACATCTTACATCATTAGACATATTTGATTACGTTTTATTCTTAGCCGAGGGAGGCTTGGCACATCTTTTAAAAACACAACACACTGTGTCCATCGTTGGTGTTGGCGATCTGTGTAGATATTACACACTACACGCTGGCATCGAGCACACGTGTGACACGTGATTTCTGTTCCCCAGGTAGTCATGGCCCACGCCTCTCACCTGTACTTTGACCACCCCTACGAGCCCGACCCAGAGGAAAGGGGCTACTACTGGGCCACACGGTATACAGGTATGAGCAGACGACAGTGGGTGTGGACGAGGGGGGGGAGTGATGATACCGCAATAAGTTGGTCATTTGTGTACAATAAAATTGCTCCTGATATATACCGTTCCTATTAAAGTAGGAAACTGTTCAATAGTGAAATCAACACAAAAAATATTTTGATGCTATTTCTAAATTCCTTACTCATTTGAAGCGTTTTTTTTAAAAAGAAAAATGGCTAATTTTAACCAACGAAATCTTAAATTTCTTTAGGTACCTGGGTATTAAATCTATGGTAATATACATTTATCTCAAGTTATATATATATATATATATATATATATATATATATATATATATATATATATATATATATATATATATATATATATATATATATATATGTTTTCAGATATTAAAAAGGCTTTCTCCTACAACGCCGTACGTTTCTATGACAACATTCTAATGCAGAGGTCAGGGCAACCGGTCAAGGAAGAAGAACTCTGTGGAGCAGCAAATACTGACTGCCCTCCCTTGATGGTTGAGGCCAATATAGCTGGTAAATTTTCAACCAACAACTCTTTTTTCAACACGTTAAGGAACTTTGGTTAATATGTAACAACCCACTCAGTCAAAATATAGGTTGTGTTTAATCTGGTTTCGAACCTGGTCCGCAGGTATGGAAGCCGCCTTGTTTAGCGAGACGACCAGGACTGAAGAAGATTTACACGATCGATTGTTTCCACGTCTCCTGGGTAAATATATTTAATTAATTTTTCTCGTGCAATTTGTAGATTTATTTACTTAACTTGGAAAAAGTCACTTCTGATACTAAGTCAAAATGTATTTTAGCAATGGCGGAGAGGGCGTGGCACAAGGCACCCTGGGAAGACTTGCCCAGGGGGGAGGAGCGGGACCGGAAGTTGGACGAGGACTGGCAGTCTTTTGTCCGGGGAGTAGGTCACCGTGTCCTGAGGAAACTGGAGGCTGATGGGGTCATGTACAAGCTCCCACCCCCCGGGGGGAGGTAAGACAAAAGTGGAAGGAGACGTGTCTTTAGTTGACGCTGCTGATGTGGGATTGGTGTAGAGATGATGTAGCTGTTTTTTTTTATTGTTCAAACTGGCTTAATTTAACATCTTTAAATATTATATTATGTTCTTATACACTTGTATTATTTTATTTCTATTGAAGAATCCAACAAAAATGTGTTGAAAATTACCGTAATTTAATCCATCCAATCGTTAAATTAAAAAAAATGACAATTGGCTACTTGGTTCCAGAATATCAAACGGCATGCTGCTGACCACTCCACTGTTTCCTGGCTTGAGTGTCCAGTACAGCCACAACGCTGGACAGACGTGGGCAGACGCCAGCGGCACGGTTGTTCGGGTGTCTGAAGATAATCCGATAATCTGGCTCAGAACTGTGTAAGTATGGCAGCACTTCATTACAATGAATGTATTAAACTTAAAAAAAAAGTAAACACTTTATTTAACTAATTTGTTCATGTTCCATGTTGAGAACCCAGTCGACAACTTTAATACACAAGAAAAAAAAAAAAAAATAAATTATTTTAGCTTATAGCTAACACAAAATTTATTACCAAGATATGATACGAATATTATTTTTACCCCCACAAGAATAAACGGACACAATTTAAATACATCGATGTTTCTGAACTTGGTAGTTAACCAACAATAATGGTTTTGTTAGTTGCATTCATTTTTTTTTAATACATGATTTTGTTTTCTTCTTCACCTAGGTCATCAGATGGCTCAAGATTCAGTAGGACGGTCACTCTCTACTTCAGTGAGATTTTATTTACTCTGGGTGTATACAGTAGAATAAAAACAATCTCCATTGAGGGGTTGTAGTGTAATTGTCTGAAAACTATAGCCTTTGGTACTTTTAATGTCATCTCTACTATTTTTATATATTAGTCAAACGGTATTGTTATAAACCATACATGCTAAGGTTAAGAGTACGACCAAAATTCTGACTAGGGTTAGGTTTATGCTAAGTATGTTTTAGTGCTGTGATATTTATTGAAGAATTACAATTTTCAAAGACAATAATACGATAAATGTAACGTACTTTAAAACGTATTTTACAAATAGTACTCATTGGAGTGCAGATATGGATGCCCCTTTTCAAACGAAAAATTTAGTGCCAGCAATTGTTTTTTTTATGCTAAACATTGAATATCTATATATATAATTCTCTTCTGGGAGACGCTAGAAAACGAGCTGTAAACGCGCTCCCTACCACCCCCACCCCTACATGGTCTTAGTGAGCTGTGTTCACTCTAAATGTTAACAAACAGAGCCGGGTTTAGTGACGACTATTAGGGGCAGATAATTTAGTTTGAAACGATTTTAAACATAGGGGGGGGGGGGGGGGGGGGGAAGGAGGAAGGGGAGGAAGGAAGGGAGGGTTATGGTCCTTAACGTGCTACTTACAGTGTTTTAAAGAAATATTTTCAGTGTCAGCGTTGGTACCGTAGAATTCACAAATTTTGAATTACTGAAAAGTAGAAAAAACAACAACTAGATAGCGGCGTATGTTATGCCGCGGGCCGGCTCGTATCTATATATCACGTGACTCCCCAGAGGCCACCATTTATGTGCCTGATTAAAGGTTTTACGTCCCCTGATTTCAGATCAACCTGCCGCTGTTGTCAACCAACCAGTTATCGACTACATCAGCCAAAACCTGACGGTCAAGTTCACGGTAGTCGATAACTACAAGAAATACGGTGAGGAATTCTACCAGGTCAAGTTGACCTTCACCAACAACGGTAACCTCAGTATCCCAGGGGGCAACTGGAGAATCTACTTCCCTAACGTCAATGTAAGATCACGTGACAGAAGATAAACAACATGGGTGGTGGAGACGGCTTAGGGGCGGTTTTGTCTTTAGATAGTGTCTAGTAAGGGGCATAAGCTAGAGGGGGGAGGGGGCTCGATTGCTTTCATTTAGTAATAATTTGAAATAGTATTGAATTTCGTTTATGTAATGTTTGGACGAAATGCTAGGTAATAAGGTTACTAGAGTTAATTAGCGGTTAATTACTAGGAATCATTAAACCCCGTTTCTTTTCTGTAATGATTTATTCAGTTGAAATATTAAAAGGAGCTATATATATATATATATATATATATATATATATATATATATATATATATATATATATATATATATATATATATATATATTTATATATAATGGAGGCGGTTGAGCTTCCGTATCTCTTCCAAAGATACCCAAAACTATTTAACTAGACATAAAGTTATGAACTTAATGTTTATGAAATCTAGGAAAATTGGTTACTATATTAAAGACTTTATATGCTTTTCCCAATTTACTTTCCCAAATTTGTTTAATGTGGGTGTGTCGGGGGGGGGGGGGGCGGGTGGAGGCGTTCTAGCACTATATAGCCACCTCTTGATCCGCCTACGTCGTTAGATTCACTAAATCACCTTAGTTGATTGATTGATTGATTGATTGATTGGTTGATTGATTGATTGATTGATTGATTGATTGATTGATTGATTGATTGATTGATTGATTGATTGATTGATTGATTGATTGATTGATTGATTGATTGATTGAATGATTGATTGATTTATTGATTCATTGATTTATCGATTGATTGTAGACCATCGAGCCTGATGATCTGCTGGACGGACGAGACTACATCGACCACACAGTGAAGATGTCTATCAGTCACGTGGCTGGCTACCTGTACAGTGTTGGTCCAACACGGGACTTTGCTGGACTTGACAGATGGCAGGAGATTGAACTCAACTTCAAGTAACGCTTTCATTCATACCCTCACGTGTATCTACATTCATACCCTAACATGTACCTACATTCATACACTCACATGTATCTATCTATATTAGGAAACGTAGAGTATGTAACGTATAATAATCCTAAAACTTTACTGAATTAAAACGAGTAGGGTTGAAGATAAAGCAGACAGCTAGAAGAACTCGACACGCACTGTTTTAAAATACCAACAACCTACTCGTCAAAAAATCTACATTTTACTCATGGATATCTTTGAAAACCCTCTATACGTTGACATTTTAGCAACATTTTTCTGTGGCCGTTGTTATAGTGTAAAAACACATTTTGGTACCCAGAGCGGGTATGCCCCCTCCCTCTACAGCCCCTACTTCCCCTCCCCCTTTCCTACGCAATTTAGCTGTATTGAGTAAATAACCGCGCGCAATTTTAGCCTGTACGAAACATCAAGAAAGAATACACGCGTTCATTTAACTGGACCCAGCAGCTATAAAACTCAGGCCATTAGCGATTGTGTTGATGGTCGCTACCATTGGACCACACTACACCCTGCTCACATTAAACCTCACACTTATCTACAACCGTTTCTCAGGCTATGATAGGGCTCTCACCTAAATCCTGATCTCACCTCCTATATTTATTACCTTTACGCGAGGTGTGATATAGTATTCACCCCTAAACTGATATCACCTCCTAGTTTTATTACTTTTGCCTGTGCTGTAATACAGTACTCACCTGTAAACTCCTAGATTTACTACCGTTGCACGTGTTCTAATACTGTACTCACCTTTGAACTGACCTCACCTGTTCTCACCTTCCCTAGAATCTCCAACTGGTGTGTCTCGCGCTACGAGATGTTTCCTCGGACGTACGTCTCAGCCCCAGGGATGGCGGCCCGGGATATTGTCAGCACCGTGGGGGAGGGTCTGGACTACGTGACCCCCTTCACCAAAATGGAACAGTGGAAGCGGTTTGAGAACGATCTCTTTGATCCTTGGACCCCAGGTAAAGACGAGTAGCAAAGGTCGTTATGGGTTCATATGTCACATGTCATAGTGACGTCACTTCATAGGGTCACATTTGGTGCGGCACACGTTCATTTTACGCACTTTGGTCGCTGTTTAATGAAATAACTAAATAATAATTAATAGAATCGTTGTTAAACTTTGAAGTAGGCCTATATCAATGTTTGTGACTTTGCTAAATGTCTATTTTTGTGACTTTGCGTAATGTCTATTTTTGTGACTTTGCGTAATGTCCATTTTTGTGACTTTGCGTAAGGTCTACTTTATTTATGACTGGTGACTGTCTATTGAATCAAATCAATGTAAGTAAAAACGGATGAGCTTTACATTAATCACACAATCTATTTTGTGTCTTGAATCACAAAACAAACAGATAAACTCCACTTCACCTACACCGAGGTACCATCAAGTCTGAAACTGTTCTTCTGTTGTCAGGTATCCGTTATGACCGGAATGTTGACCGAAGCGTGAGTTTCCAGGAAACGGCGATGGTCCTCCCACCTGTGGTCAGCTACAAAAGCGAGACAGTAGCGTCTGGTGCCAAGTATTTCAACCTGCTAGACGCCCCGGTCACCGTCGTATACGACACCCCAGAGTTGAATGAAGTGGCGTCCGTCTTTAAGGGTGGGTTTCTTCTTTCATTGGTCCCTACTACAGAATTTCATAATAGAGCAAATTAGTTTTAATTTATTTAATGTATTGATCTATGTATCTTTTAAATAGTTTATTTACTTTAGTGTGACAGCACTTGCTGTGTGAATAGACTGCAACGCGAATTATACAAGTGTATATATATATATATATATATATATATATATATATATATATATATATATATATATATATATATATATATATATGAGTGCGTGTGTGTGTATGTAGAGAAAAATATACATTGTCTAAAGACTATACACACACACGCAGATATATATATATATATATATATATATATATATATATATATATATATATATATATATATATATATATATATATATATATATACATATAGGCCTATATATATGTGAGTGTGTGTGCGTGTGTGAGTGTGTGTGAGAAGAAGATATTTACACACAGACTATAGGTCCAATGAGGTCCTCACGATTTACATGCAACTTAAACAAACAAATGTTGACATAGAAATAATAAACGGGACGGTGAGTTAGTGTGGTACTGCACCACATGTGAGTGTGAGCATCATTAAGACACGTACTGTCCCTCCACACACAGGTCTGATGGAGAAGTTTTTCACGGTGACCCTCACACTGTCCGCCACTACACCAGATACCAGGTACATCCACTTTAAGCTGGGCAACTTCACGGGCGGGGAGAACAGTACTGAAGGTTACCATGTCAAGGTCGGCACTGATGGCGTCATAGCGACCGCCAGGACTGCAGACGGCGCTTTTTATGCAGGTGATTTTAAAGCTGAGTCATGGCTCTGTGCATGGCTGCTTGTGGTTTGACCACTGCTCTGCCCACTGCTCTGTCTACTGCTCTGCCCACTGCTCTGTCTACTGCTCTGCCCACTGCTCTGCCCACTGTTTTGTCCAGAGTTATGTCCAAAGCAACACTGAGCACCTGACAGAGCACTTGACTTTGCTCTATGCATTGCTTAAAAAGTTTTTAAAACAATGAAAAAATCTTATAAAAACCCGATTCTATATACATTTATCAACATCAGAGATTTAGAATCTGCTGGCTTTGAACTAACAACAAAACGCATTCTCTTACACATCTATTTTTTATAGGCAGATCTCAGGAGGGAGATGGTAGCATAGTCCCTCAATCCCCCTCCCCGCAATCACCCCCCTCCCTGTGCAGTCTTAACCCTAGCATTACCTAACAAAAGTTGGTACAACTAAAACCCTAACTTTACCTGTATAACTCAACCTTGCAGCTATGACCCTAACATGACCTAACTCCACCTTGCAGCTATGACCCTAACATGACCTAATCCACCTTGCAGCTATAACCCTAACATGACCTAATCCACCTTGCAGCTATGACCCTAACATGACCTAACTTCACCTTGCAGCTATGACCCTAACATGACCTAACTCCACCTTGCAGCTATCACCCTAACATGACCTAACTACCTTGCAGCTACAACCCTAACATGACCTAACTACCTTGCAGCTACAACCCTAACATGACCTAACTCCACCTTGCAGCTACAACCCTAACATGACCTAACTCCACCTTGCAGCTATAACCCTAACATGACCTAACTACCTTGCAGCTATAACCCTAACATGACCTAACTCCACATTGCAGCTATAGCCCTAACATGACCTAACTACACCTTGCAGCTATGACCCTAACATGACCTAACTCCACCTTGTAGCTATGACCCTAACATGACCTAACTCAACCTTGTAGCAATGACCCTAACATGACCTAACTCCACCTTGTAGCAATGACCCTAACATGACCTAACTCCACCTTGTAGCAATGACCCTAACATGACCTAACTCCACCTTGTAGCAATGACCCTAACATGACCTAACTCAACCTTGTAGCAATGACCCTAACATGACCTAACTCCACCTTGTAGCAATGACCCTAACATGACCTAACTCCACCTTGTAGCAATGACCCTAACATGACCTAACTCCACCTTGTAGCAATGACCCTAACATGACCTAACTCCACCTTGTAGCAATGACCCTAACATGACCTAACTCCACCTTGTAGCAATGACCCTAACATGACCTAACTCCACCTTGCAGCTATGACCCTAACATGACCTAACTCCACCTTGCTGCTATGACCCTAACATGACCTAACCACCTTGCAGCTATAACCCTAACATGACCTAACTCCACCTTGCAGCAATGACCGTCTTCCAACTGGCCTACAAGTCAGCGACTCCAGGGGCGATCCCACTGTGTGACATCACGGACTGGCCCAGGTTCCCCTACAGGGGGATGCACGTCGACGTGGGCCGAAATTTTTTGGTAAACTTTTTTTTTTCACGGTCAACTTTAGTGACAGATTGAAACAAGTTTACACTTACATTTTTTAAAGTGTGGAGAGTGGTAGTATATAAGAGAAGTGGTATCTATGGGGAATGGAACATACGGGAAGTGGCATTGAAGGGGATGTGTATGTGATGAGACTGTGTGAGAAGAGGTGTTTCATCATCATCATCAACTTTTCCCGTTCGTGCCCAAGATACATGAGACAGAAAATATTGTGTTAATTAGCTTCAATGAACTCGGCATGCAGTGGTACAGTGTGGTCGACATTATACACCACCGCCTTTGTGTCCCTAACATGAGTCAGGTACCCATCAGCCCTGGGTGGATTCAGGATATTTGGGGGTGTAGTTTGTCTGTAAGTGGTATGCCAAAAACATAAAGACAAAAACGTCTAACGTTGCAAATAGTCAAAATCTTTACAAAAATTGTTTCCCTTGTGCCAGCCAAAATCTTTACAAAAAAAATGTTTTTCATGTACCAGCCCAAATCAAGCGTGCTGAAACTTTTGGAGGTCATGGCCATCTACAAGATGAACAAGCTCCACTTCCATCTGAGCGATGACGAGGGCTGGCGTCTGGAGATTCCAGAACTGGACGAGCTCACTCAGGTACGCTGCCAGACTTGTTACGTGTTAGTAAATGTGTGTGTTGGATATACATCTAAACAGAGGAAGTAGTGTTTACCTGTTTCTATGACGTCAGTATCGTGTAGCTACCACGAGGTACAAAATATGGGACCAAATGACTGACACACGCCTTAGCAATGTTCTATGTTACGACGCTAGAAATTCTGGAAATTGAAAAAGCCAAATAAGAGTTGTTTTTTTTTTATAAGCATTGGACGCTAAAAGTAAAAAAAAAATCATCTTTATCACTTAAGTGCTATGTACGATTAAAAAAAATAATGAACACTCTTTAGACCTAGCGATCTACTCTCTTGAGCCCGGATTTGAACTCAAGGACTTTGAGTTAGCAGTCTACCGCTCTACCGCTTGGACCACGTCACCCCATTGTACCATGGAACATAATTATTTTATTTTACTTAGGATGCAGCGTTTCTACCAGACTTTTTTCTCCGGGGAGGGGGGGGGGTGCATCTTAAAGGATGACTTAATGTTCTCGACACTTGTATTGTCTGATCTGTTGGTGACCGTCCAAGGTTATGTAACCTTCCGTGTAACCTTCCAATCGCTTTGTCCAATCAGATTGGATCTCGAAGATGTCATGACCTTGAGGAGAAAACTTGTGTCATGTCGACCTTGGGGTCAGGGTCGGGCACTGACAACAGCGGTAGTGGTTACTACAACACTACAGAGGTAAATATCTCATTACTGAGGTAAATATATCTCCATTACTGAGGTAAATATATCATTACAGAGGTAAATATCTCTTCATTACTGAGGTAAATATCTCTACATTACTGAGGCAACTATCTCTACATTACTGAGGTAAATCTATCTTCATTACTGAGGTAAATGTATCATTACTGAGGTTAATATCTCTTCATTTCTGAGGTAAATATCTCTTCATTCCTGAGGTAAATATCTCTTCATTACTGAGGTAAATATCTCACTACTTAGGTAAATATCTCATTCCTGAAGTAAATATCACTTCATTACTGAGGTAAATATCTTATTACTGAGGTAAATATCTCATTCCTGAAGTAAATATCCCTTCATTACTGATGTAAATATCTCTGTACTGAGGTAAATATATTACGTTGTTGTCTCATAAATTGCTAAAAAAATTTAAACCATTTAATTGACTTGTGATTGTAGTATAATTGTTTAACTACCAGTACAGAGAAATCCTACGATTCGCTAAAGAGCGCCATATTGAAGTGATCCCAGAATTCGACATGCCTGGACACGCCCATGCCGCCATCATCGCCATGCGGAACCGGAAGCAGAAACTTGAGGCGCTTGGTAAATTTTTTTTTATTTTAGTTTTATTTAAACTGCAACAGAATTACGCGTCCACGTACGTTCCTCTCCCCTTACCTGTCTTAACACTAACGCTAACACGCCATAACTGAAGTCCCACCTGTCTTTAACCCCCAGGTGATATCGCCAATGCCAGACTCTATGACCTGCAGGATGAGAGCGATACCTCCCACTACATCTCTGTACAGACCTACACCGACAACGCCATCAACCCGTGCATTGAGAGCACCTACAAGTACGTGGTCGGGTCAAAGGTCAACCCTTCCTGACCTCAGAACATTTTAACAGAGCTCGAATTCTATAAAACAATATTCATTGAGGAATTGGAATTTCTCATTGTAAATCTATGTACAGTTACCAATTATGCCATTTTTTTTTTTAAAAGTGCGTTAATAACAAGGTGGTTATCGTTATTTTTTTTATAAAGAGTACTGAATACAATAATATTAATTCAACTAACACGGCGAGAAATTACAGCGTAGCCCTATATGACAAAATATTAACGCCATTTAATTATACTAATAACAAACTAATAGTTTTAATGGTACATATATTAGGTTTACCATAGTCGTATGAAGATAAATTGGGTTGTACAAATGTTTTTATTTATTTTCTTATTTTGTGTCCTTTTAAAGAACACATCAGCTATCTAAAAATGTTATTCGCAAATAGTAAACAACCTTCACCTTTAACCTTTGATCCAGTTTTATCAACGAGGTGTTCATGCAAGTCAAGAAGCTTCACATCGACATTCAGCCGTTAAAAGTTTTTCATTTCGGCGGGGACGAGGTGGCGAAAGGTGAGTAATCTTGACGTCATGACGTTGTTGGTGCTCACAAATTTTGGTGACAGGGTACTCATTGCTCATTCCAATCTCTCAGAGAAGTCGCGAGGCGGGGGCTGGGGGTGCGCCACTGCAATCTCTCACGACTAACTCTTTGTTTAATGAAACAATTAGTGGGCATTGAAATTCGTCTAATTAAGTTTAGGTCTTTTATGGACTGGACATAAACTATTAAGTTGAGTTGTGTTAGATGATATAAGAGATTATACGTGGTAATGCTGCATGACACCACGCTATATTGTCTAAATTCTTAGTTCCAAAATATTCAAAAAATGTTATTTAGAGAGGTTTTATTAATGAGTTAATAATTTCTCTAAATTAATTTCCTTAACTTAAAAAAAATATCACGGTTTCGTGATAGACTAACTAAATTGTGTTGTGATTTGCTGTGGGTGGTTGTGCTAGAGATGGTGTGTAATGACACTCTAGTGGTTCACAATAATCTCATTTGTGTACTCTATGCCGTTCTAAGACACTACTCTTATGTCTAATTTTGCTGTAGTGCAAAGGGAATTTATTCATGACGTTACATTGTATTTTGAGACGAATAAAAAAAAACCCAATGTTTTGAACATTTTTTTTTGTTTCCCGCTAGGTGCTTGGTTAAATTCCAGCGCATGCGCGTCACTGTTGAGAGCAGACGTCAACCTGAAGTGGGAGTTCACTCGGCGCGTGGCTGGGATCACCAAGGATGTGACGCTGGGGGCGTGGGAGGATGGGCTCATGGACCACGCCTCTGTCCCCTGGAACAGGTGGGGCCCCCTTCTACATCAGATTCTTGGTGACTGGCAGTTCATGGAGCGGGCTAGAGATGACTTAACTTGCTTATGTTTAAAGTTTAAGATAAACAGGACAAAAGACATCACAAGAAAACATGGTATAGCAGTATGTCGCACAAACATGGTATAGCAATATGCCAAGAAAACATTGTATAGCAATATGCCAAGAAAACTTGGTATAGCAATATGTCACAATATGACACAACTCGACTGGGATCGACTTTTCTGTTTTTCTGCTTTTTAACCAAACAACAGTCTACTGACGCAGACCTAGAGGCGAGACGTTGGTGTAATAGCTATGTCAAAGACACATAATCTATGATCCCTGCGTCCGCTTACTTAGCACTGGTACTTACAACTAGTACATACACTGAAACAGTGTTTCTTCCAGACTTTTTTCTCCGGGGGGGGGGGGGGGGGGGTATTTCCAGAAAGAAACATTGCACTGAAAGTATTTTATATTTTAATTATTTCGGTTGTTTCCCTTGATTCGTCACAGAACTGACCTGCCCAATAAGGAAATCATAGCCCAGGCCTGGCAGAACGTCTGGGAGTGGGGGGCGGGGTCACGGGCCTACAACTTAGCCAACGCTGGATACAAGGTCTGTTTCCTAAACTTTTAATACAGTTAATTAATTATCAAGCCAATAAATTAATTAATCTAATTAATTAATTAATCAAAACACCTTGAATTTTTCTCACTCTCTGATACTTTGTGTCCCCAGGTCGTGTTCTCACCTGTGACCCACACCTACCTGGACCACCCCCAGGAGCCCAGCCCCGAGGAGAGGGGCCTCTACTGGGGCACCCGCTACACTGACGCCTACAAGACTTTCTCCTTTATGCCCGATGATTATTACCTCAACGCCGATATTCAGCGTTCAGGGGAGCCAATCTCTCTAAGTGATATTTGTGGTGAAGATAAATCTGGTTGTCCCCCTTTGCTAAAGCCCGAAAATATTCTAGGTAATTTGTTTAATTATTGCGGTTTTATTTTATTTTATTTATTTATGTATTTTTTTAAATTTTTTTTTTTTTGCAAAATTTGCTTTTTAATTACTTAAGACCTACTTATACGAATATAAGTTTTATTCAGACATCAAAGTTTCATCCGGAGAGGGGGGGGGGGGGAGGGGCACTTGAAACATTAGGCTGAAGGGGTGGAACGTCATAAGTCTAGTTTTAATGAGAAAATAATTGCATTGTCCTGTTGGTATGATAGCTTTTTAATCATTAGAAACAGGATGACACTACCGGGATGAGGGTGATACTTAACTGACTATATTTTATTCTATCATACATGTATTCGTTAGTGAATTGGATAGGGGTGACACTATTTTATTCTATCATACATGTACTCTCCGGTGGATAGGAAAGTAGGGGGGAGGGGGTCACACCCTGCGTTACCGAACCTGGTGTCACCCGACCTAGCGACGCCACTGCTTCCAATTTCTTTATTTTTCTACTTGATAACTACGCCGTGTATGCAAATTAATATTAACAATTTTCTGCCAGCTGTTGTTAAAGTTTTAATCAATACGTGTATGGTGTCAGTTACAAATAGTCAAAGTTCAGTGCAATCAACATAATAAACAATTTTTTTATTTGTTTCCTGACATTTTTTTATTTGTTTCCTGAAATTTTTTTATTTGTGTCCTGAAATTTTTTATTTGTTTCCTGAAATTTTTTATTTGTTTCCTCAATTTTTTAAATTTGTTTCTTGAATTTTTTTTATTTGTTTCCTGAAATTTTATTATTTGTTTCCTGAAATTTTTTTATTTGTTTCCTGATTTTTTAAAAATTTGTTTCCTGAATTTTTTTAAAAATTTGTTTCCTGAAATTTTTTATTTGTTTCCTGAAATTTTTTTATTTGTTTCTTGAAATTTTTTTATTTGTTTCCTGAAATGTTTTTATTTGTTTCCTGAAATTTTTTTATTTGTTTCTTGAAATTTTTTTATTTGTTTCCTGAAATGTTTTTATTTGTTTCCTGAAATTTTTTTATTTGTTTCTTGAAATTTTTTAATTTGTTTCCTGAAATGTTTCCAGGCCTCCAGGGTCAGCTGTGGTCTGAGACCGTACGAACCCCCGCCCAGTTTGAGTACATGGTCTTCCCACGTCTGCTGGCCATAGCAGAACGGGCCTGGCACAAGGCACCCTGGGAGGGCAAGGAGAAGGGGGTCAGGGAGCAGGAGATGAAACGTGATTGGTCGAGGTTCGCACGTGGTGTGGGCCGGAGTGACATGGCCATTTTGGATAAGTTGAAGGTGGAGTACAGGGTGCCACCCCCCGGGGCCAGGTGAGTCACAGTTTGTCTGGGACGTAGGATAGGGGGGGGGGGAGTCAAATGATGTTTCTTATTAACAATGTGGGTCAGTAAGTTAATCTGTTATTGAACAAGTATATGTGATTCAATAAGAAAATCCGTTACTCAACCAGGTCAATATTAGTCAGTAAGTAAAGCTGTTAGTTAACTAGATCAATGTTAGTTTATAAATAAGTGTGTTACTTTTGTACCTATGGGTGAAAAGTCTGGTACTTACCTAGGGTAAAATGAGTCATATGTATTAAGTGTGATAAAATAAAAGTTCCCCTTTCGAACCTGACGGTCCATTTTCGCAAGTAGAGTTCGCCTGTTTCTGTGACCTCGAAATATGCCCAGCCGTCTTTACTTTCCCTAACGTGAGTTTGGTACCCTTCAGAGCTGGGTGGACTCAGTATCGTTCTATTGTCATCAACCGGATTCGAACACAAGCCTTTTGGTCAACAGTCTCGGCCACTCCCTCCCCTATTAAGTGTAGGCCTATTACTTGCAGCAAAATGTGACATATATATCAAGTGTGTAACTTGACAACTTGGCTCAAGCGTATCGTCTGTTACTTCTCTGGAATAAAATTCAGATTTATAATAACAAAACAGTGTCTGATTAAAAACGTTTAAAATATCAATACGATTTACTCCGAAAAGAATTTTTTAATTCAAATAATTTGTAATTCCATTCGTAAAGTACATTCCTGACATCATCGAGACATTTAAAATTAATTTGTACAACAAATCATTAATTATGCTAATGAACTTCCCAGACAATCAGGCAATAAGATAGCAGCAAATGTCGAGTTCCCAGACCTACTGATCCAACAGAGAGTCAGTGACTCTTGGTGGGAACCTTTCGACGCTTCCAAGACGTACAAAGACGGTCAAGAAATCTATTTGCGGTCTATTTCGACGGACAATGCAAGGGCGAGCATTGAAGTGAAAGTGAAAGTAACCATTTCCGGTGGAAATTCAACTGGATCCAATAATTCTGGAAATAATTTATCCTGCTATGTTTTCTTGTTACTTTTATGTTGCATTTTTTATGTTATTTAATTATATGAGAATATATGTTATGTAAAAAAAAGTGACAATTTCGAACTCTACGTATGTGTTCTGTATAATAACAATCGATAATTAATTATGTCATTTATTATTTCAATCATTCAATATCTAAACAAGAACTACATATCCTAGCTAGTAGTTTGATTCTAAAATAGAATCTAAATACTTAATTACGCCTGTATCGTTTAAATGCAATGCATGAACTAGTTCCTCTGATTTGTTAAACTTGACAATTTGACTCGACAACAAATTGTTTGTGTACCTATTTATTTGTGTAACTATTTAACTAGCATAACTAATGCATTTGTTAAATAGATAAAAACTGTAAAAATGATGTTACATATCTAAACAAAAACAAATTCACTTTAACGTTTCTATTATAATAGAGATGTCTGTTGATTATTTTTCAAAAACTTAACCTTTCACGTAGTTGATTTCGGACGACATTTAACCTATATATTTTACCCAAATAATTGGTATTGTGTAAGTTGTATCATACTAGCTTTTGTCTTACACTCTGGTCAGATGACCTTTGTTGTAGAACTAGTGCTGTCAAATCTGTTTAAAATGTTTGCAGAGGCGTAGAGACCCTTCCCGGCGCCCGGGGACAAACTTTCAATTTGGCGCCCCCCTCGGGAACAACCTTTCAATTTTCAATTTGCACCCCCCTCAAACTTTCAATTGGTTTTTCCAACACCTAAGGTCGGCGCCCGGGGAAATATGCACCCCCCCTCCCTCGCTACGCCTCTGGATGTTTGATAAATTAGCACAACAGGGATGGAAGTTTTAATATAAATCTACTTGTATTAGCAAAACATGTTTGGAAACTGATGTATTATCAAAGCTTGCTATGAAACGTAGATGTATTAGTATAGCAAGCTTGGACACTATTACACATTAGCAAAAATTATTTGAAACTTTGATACAGCAGCTAAGCATCCTTGAAAAACTGATATATTCGCAAAGCATACTTAAAAAATTCTGTTGCATATGATGCTAGACTAACATAGCTAAGAAAACCGATCCGAAATACAAAATTAGCATTATGTAAAACATCAGAGGTGGTTATCATGTACATACAGACACTGACGCAAAATCGGAGTCACCATCGGCTGTAACCTCCAGAAAAATGCGCAACGGGGAATGCGCAAACAGAAAAATGCGCAACTAGAAAATGTGCGAACAGAAAAATGCGCAAAGACATACCAATTCTGTTAATACGATTTAAATTTGTCATATTTAGTGGAAATATGTTTTACTAGATAAATGGCCCGTTGAGGAAGGGTACAACGGGGCGCTAGGCTGATAGTGCTGTCTCTTTTCTCTAAACTAAAACCATCCCACCCCCCACCCCACACACCCCCACCCCCCCCCACCCCACACACACCACCCCCACCCCACCCCCCACCCCCACACACACCTCCACCCCCCCACACACCCACCACCACCCCACCCCCACCCCACCACCCCCCACACCTCCCCCCACCCACCCCCACCCACCCACCCCCCACCCCCAAAAAAAACATGTCTACCGTCCCATTCAACGAAATATAATTATATACTTTTTTCCAGTGTCCGCCCCCTTCCCGAAAATTCTACCCCCCGCCCCCGAAAACCCTCAAGTACCACCCCCTGCCCCTCTCCGGGGAGGAAAAAGTCTGAAAGAAACCCTGGTGTCGCGCTTAGCCACTACGCGAAGAATTGCATTAAAGAAATTGCGAGAAAACCACTTTTTAGATTAGACACATTAATTAGGTGGTAATTTTATTATAGAGTATCGATGAGGAAACACCCCACCCCACCCCCCCACCCCCACACACACACCTCCACACACCACCCACCCCCACCCCCACACACACCCCCCCACCCCCCCCCCCCCCACACCACCCCCCCACCCCCCCCCACCACCCCCCCGCCACCCCCCACCTCCCACCCCCCACTCCCAAAAAAATCATGTCTACCGTCCCATTCAACGAAATATAATTATATACTATTTTTCCAGTGTCCGCCCCCTCCCAGAAAATTATACCCCCGCCCCCGAAAATTTCAAGTACCCCCCACCCCTCTCCGGGGAGGAAAAAGTCTGAAAGAAACACTGAAAACCAACCCACCCCCACACACCACCCCCCCCACCCCCCCACACCACCCCCCCCCCACACACACACCCCCCCCCCCACCCCTCCACCCCCCCCCCCCCCCCCCCCCCCAAAAAAAACATGTCTACCGTCCCATTGCAAGAAAAACCACTTTTTAGATTAGACACATTAATTAGGCGGTAATTTTATTATAGAGTATCGATGAAGAAATTTCTTTTGAGTTGGGGAGGGGGGGGGGGGGCTCAGACGTTCTTACGCGGGGGGTGGGGCTTCGCCCCCTACCCGAAGAATTGTATGCAAGAAACTCTTCACGCAAACCATTTAGATTAGACAACATTTCCTTTTTTTCAATGTTTACGCGATAATCAATGACGTCATATTACTGTGTGCACTCTCTGGTTTGAGATTATGTTCTACTCTACGCTAAATGTGTCGACGTCATATTTCGTTTTTCGAATTACTGTGCATGTTTTTATTTTTGCTTGTGTTTTCTCTAGAGCGTTCTTGTCAGACAGAGCGTTCTTGTCAGATACACAGACAGCGAAAACTATTAGTATAGACTAGATAAATGGCCCGTTGAGGAAGGGTACAACGGGCGCTAGGCTGATAGTGCTGTCTCTTTTCTCTAAACTAAAACCATCCCACCCCCCCCCCACACACACCCCCACCCCCACCCCCCCCCCCCACACACACCACCCCCCACCCCCACCCCCCACCCCCAACCCCCACCTCCACCCCCCACACACCACCCACCCCCACCCCCTCACACACCACCCCCACCCCCCACACACCAACCACCCCCACCCACCCCCACCCCCCCACCCACCCCCACCCCCACCACCCCCCACCCACCCACCCCCACCCACCCACCCCCACCCCCCAAAAAAACATGTCTACCGTCCCATTCAACGAAATATAATTATATACTTTTTCCAGTGTCCGCCCCCTCTCCGAAAATTCTACCCCCGCCACCGAAAATTTCAAGTACCCCCACCCCCTCTCCGGGAGGAAAAAGTCTAAACGAAAACCACCCCACCCCCCCCCCCACACACCACCCCCCCCACACACCACCCCCCCCCCCACACACACCACCCCCCCCCCCACACACACACCACCCCCCCCCACCCCCCCCCCCCCCCCACCCACCAACCACCCCCCACCCCCCAACACCCCCCCCCCTAAAAAAACATGTCTACCGTCCCATTCAACGAAATATAATTATATACTTTTTCCAGTGTCCGCCCCCTCCCCGAAAATTCTAACCCCCGCCCCCGAAAATTTCAAGTACCCTCACCCCTCTCCGGGGAGGAAAAAGTCTGAAAGAAACACTGGTGTCGCGCTTAGCCACTACCCGAAGAATTGCATTAAAGAAATTGCAAGAAAATCACTTTTTAGATTAGACACATTAATTAGGCGGTAATTTTATTATAGAGTATCGATGAAGAAATTTCTTTTGAGTTGGGGAGGGGGGGGGGGCTCAGACGTTCTTACGCGGGGGGTGGGGCTTCGCCCCTACCCGAAGAATTGTATGCAAGAAACTCTTCACGCAAACCACTTAGATTAGACAACATTTCCTCTTTATTCAATATTTACGCCATTTACGCCAGAATCAATGACGTCATTATATTACTGTGAGATTATTTTCTACTCTGTGCGCTAAATGTGTCGACGTCATACTTCGTTTTTCGAATTACTGTGCATGTTTTTAAATTGCTTGTCTTTTCTCTAGAGCGTTCTTGTCAGATAGAATTTTTTCTTATGTTTTCTCTAGAGCGTTCTTGTCAGACAGAGCGTTCTTGTCAGATAGATAGATACATACACAGACAGCGAAACTATTATTATAGACGAGAAAAATGGCCCGTTGAGGAAGGGTACAACGGGCGCTAGGCTGATAGTGCTGTCTCTTTTCTCTAAACTAAAACCAACCCACCCCCCCACACACCACCCCCACCCCACCCCCACACACCACCCCCCACCCCCCACCACACACCACCCCCACCCCCACCCCTCACCCCCACACACCACCCCCTCCACACACCGGCCCCCACCCCCCACCCCCCCAAAAAAAAACATGTCTACCGTCCCATTCAACGAAATATAATTATATACTTTTTCCAGTGTCCGCCCCCTCCCAGAAAATTCTACCCCCGCCCCCGAAAATTTCAAGTACCCCCACCCCTCTCCGGGGAGGAAAAAGTCTGAAAGAAACACTGAAACCAACCCACCCCCCCCCCCACACACCACCCCCCCACCCCCCACACACCACCCCCCACCCCCCCCCCCCCACACACACCCCCACCCCACACACCACCCCCCCCCCACACCACCCCCCCCACCCCTCCACCACCCCCCACCCCCAGAAAAAAATTTGTCTACCGTCCCATTCAACGAAATATAATTATATACTTTTTCCAGTGTCCGCCCCCCTCCCCGAAAATTCTACCCCCGCCCCCGAAAATTTCAAGTACCCCCCACCCCTCTCCGGGGAGGAAAAAGTCCCCCACCCCCCCCACCCCCACACACCACCCCTCCACCCCCCCCCCCCCCCCCAAAAAAAAAAAAAACATGTCTACCGTCCCATTGCAAGAAAACCACTTTTTTAGATTAGACACATTAATTAAGCGGTAATTTTATTATAGAGTATCGATGAGGAAATTTCTTTTGAGTTGGGGAGGGGGGGGGGGGGGGCTCAGACGTTCTTACGCGGGGGGTGGGGCTTCGCCCCTACCCGAAGAATTGTATGCAAGAAACTCTTCACGCAAACCATTTTCAATGTTTACGCGAGAATCAATGACGTCATTACATTACTGTGTGCACTCTCTGGTTTGAGATTATGTTCTACTCTACGCTAAATGTGTCGACGTCATATTTCGTTTTTCGAATTACTGTGCATGTTTTTAAATTGCTTGTGTTTTCTCTAGAGCGTTCTTGTCAGACAGAGCGTTCTTGTCAGATAGATAGACAGACAGCGAAACTATTAGTATTAACGAGAAAAATGGCCCGTTGAGGAAGGATACACCGGGCGCTAGGTTGATAGTGCTGTCTCTTTTCTCTAAACAAAAACCACCCCCCCCCACACACACACCACCCCCACCCCCACCCACACCCCCACCCACACCACCCCAACCCCCCACCCCCCCACACACCACCCCCCCCCACACACCACCCCCCCCACCCCCACCCCTACACACACCACCCCACACACACACCACCCCCCCACCCCCCACCCCCACCCCCCCCCCCCAAAAAAACATGTCTACCGTCCCATTCAACGAAATATAATTATATACTTTTTCCAGTGTCCGCCCCCTCCCCGAAAATTCTACACCCGCCCCCGAAATTTTCAAGTACCCTCACCCCTCTCCGGGGAGGAAAAAGTCTAAATTAAAACCACCCCCCCACTCACCCCCACCCCCCCACACACACACACCACCACCCCCCCCCACCCCCCACCCACCCCCCCCCAAAAAAAAAAGCATGTCTACCGTCCCATTCAACAAAATATAATTATATACTTTTTCCAGTGTCCGCCCCCTCCCCGAAAATTCTACCCCCGCCCCCGAAAATTTCAAGTACCCCCCACCCCTCTCCGGGGAGGAAAAAGTCTAAATTAAAACCACCCCCCCCCCACTCACCCCCCATCCCCCCCCCCCACACACCCCCCCTCCCCCCACCCCCCCACCCACAACCCCCCCCCCCTAAAAAAAACATGTCTACCGTCCCATTCAACGAAATATAATTATATACTTTTTCCAGTGTCCGCCCCTCCCCGAAAATTCTACCCCCGCCCCCGAAAATTTCAAGTACCCCCCACCCCTCTCCGGGGAGGAAAAAGTCTAAATTAAAACCACCCCCCTACTCAACCCCCCCACCCCACCCCCACCCCCCTCAGACGTTCTTACGCGGGGGTGGGGCTTCGCCCCTACCCGAAGAATTGTATGCAAGAAACTCTTCACGCAAACCATTTAGATTAGACAACATTTCCTTTTTTTCAATGTTTCAATGACGTCATTACATTACTGTGTGCACTCTCTGGTTTGAGATTATGTTCTACTCTACGCTAAATGTGTCGACGTCATATTTCGTTTTTCGAATTACTGTGCAGGTTTTTAAATTCCTTGTGTTTTCTCTAGAGCGTTCTTGTCAGACAGATAGATAGATAGAGAGACAGCGAAACTATTAGTATTAATTATGCTACACTGTACATGTAGTCACTCTTTGTGTATAAATGCTCCATTTAAGAAAACAAAAATGCCCTTGCGCACTTTTTTGTTCGCAGTTTTCCGTTGCGCATCTTTCCGGTCACCATATAGATTTAACAGAGTACTAGTATATGTCTTCCTTTATTTCATTAATGCTACATTCCAAACCTTTCAGAATTTGATCACGTTTCTACCCCTCATGTACATTTCCTGTAACCATATGTCATTATGTTGATTGGTTGACCGATCATTAGTCCATTAAGCGATCTTATTATGTATGAAAGTATAGCATTAATAAAAAAAAAAGAAACTGTCTTCTTTGTATTTTGTTTTCAATTTATAGAAAATTGTTGTGAATTTGCGTTTGATATACAGAGTTTCTTCAAGGCATCTCTTCGAGGGGGCAAAGTCCCCCGCCCCCACCCCCTGAACGAAATGAAATTTATATAATTTATATAGAAAATATATACTTTTAACAGTGTCCGCCTCCCCCCCCCCCTCCGAGAAAAAAGTCTGGAAGAAACACTGTTGATATAGGCTACAGTGGAACCGAACCGTAAGAGCATTAAGATAAGAGTTTTATAAGTACCAGCCGTCAAGTGGGCGCTATCTTGCTACAAAATTAAAATTAAATTTGAGATACAAGGAACCTTGGATTTATTTATTTACTGTCTTGTATACTGGGTATAGATAAAGTACTGTATTCGTACAAAATTGAAATTTTTATTTTACCAGAAAATCGCGATATTTTACATTTCCCTGAGTCTGAGAAACTGTTTTTGTTAACTTGCCTTATGTCTATCTGTGTGTGTGCCTGTTTGTCTGTCTGTGTGTGTGCCTGTTTGTCTGTGCGCTTCAATTATGCTGATGAATTTTCATATATAGGTATTAAATCAAATGTTAGTTTTCTCTCAACTTTTAAGCGATTTCCGGTAGCCGATTCAAAAGCTAAGTACCGATTGAGTTGGGTGAACGAATTTAGACCTGCTACAAGGAAACGTGACCTGTAAGAAGACACTAAGAAGATTGGAAACACATGGGGACAGTTGGAGAGACTAGCCCTGGACAGAGACGTCTGGAAAGCTCTTGTCAGCGGCCTATGTCCCAGTAGGGACGACAGGCAAACGTAACAAGTAAACACAGGTCCACACAATAGGACTGATGTGGTTAAAGCCATCAAGAAGATTAGGAATGGTAAATCAGCTGGACCAGATAGAATCTCACAAGAGGCACTTAAAACAGACGCATCTGCAACAGCAGAAATGTTGCTACCACCCCTGCTGAAGTTCAGGGAACACATTGGACACTGGGATACCTAATGAAGCTATCAAAGAAATGTGACCTTTCTCAAAGCAACAACTGGAGAGGAGTATGCTATTATTTATCCCTAGTAAGGTACTCATAAGAATTATGCTTTAGATGCTGAATGACAAAAACGAACAGGCGGGTTTTGGACAAGATGACCAGAACAGGCGGGTTTTGGACAAGATGAACAGAACAGGGGACAAGATTACCACAACAGCCAGGTTTTGGACAAGATGACCAGAACAGGCAGGTTTTGGACAAGATGACCAGAACAGGGGACAAGATGACCAGAACAGCCAGGTTTTGGACAAGATGACCAGAACAGGCAGGTTTTGGACAAGATGACCAGAACAGGCAGGTTTTGGACAAGATGACCAGAACAGGCAGGTTTTGGACAAGATGACCAGAACAGGGGACAAGATGACCAGAACAGCCAGGTTTTGGACAAGATGACCAGAACAGGCAGGTTTTGGACAAGATGACCAGAACAGTCAGGTTTTGGACAAGATGACCAGAACAGGGGACAAGATGACCAGAACAGGCAGGTTTTGGACAAGATGACCAGAACAGGGGACAAGATGACCAGAACAGGCAGGTTTTGGACAAGATGACCAGAACAGGCAGGTTTTGGACAAGATTACCAGAACAGGGGACAAGATGACCAGAACAGCCAGGTTTTGGACAAGATGACCAGAACAGGCAGGTTTTGGACAAGATGACCAGAACAGCCAGGTTTTGGACAAGATGACCAGAACAGGCAGGTTTTGGACAAGATGACCAGAACAGGCAGGTTTTGGACAAGATGACCAGAACAGGCAGGTTTTGGACAAGATGACCAGAACAGGCAGGTTTTGGACAAGATGACCAGAACAGGCAGGTTTTGGACAAGATGACCAGAACAGGCAGGTTTTGGACAAGATGACCAGAACAGGCAGGTTTTGGACAAGATTACCAGAACAGGGGACAAGATGACCAGAACAGCCAGGTTTTGGGCAAGATGACCAGAACAGCCAGGTTTTGGACAAGATGACCAGAACAGTCAGGTTTTGGACAAGATGACCAGAAAGGGGGACAAGATGACCAGAACAGGCAGGTTTTGGACAAGATGACCAGAACAGGGGACAAGATGACCAGAACAGGGGACAAGATGACCAGAACAGGCAGGTTTTGGACAAGATGACTAGAACAGGCAGGTTTTGGACAAGATGACTAGAACAGGAAGGTTTTGGACAAGATGACTAGAACAGGCAGGTTTTGGACAAGATGACCAGAACAGGCAGGTTTTGGACAAGATGACCAGAACAGCCAGGTTTTGGACAAGATGACCAGAACAGGCAGGTTTTGGACAAGATGACCAGAACAGGCAGGTTTTGGACAAGATGACCAGAACAGGCAGGTTTTGGACGAGATGACCAGAACAGGCAGGTTTTGGACAAGATGACCAGAACAGGCAGGTTTTGGACAAGATGACCAGAACAGGTAGGTTTTGGACAAGATGACCAGAACAGGTAGGTTTTGGACAAGATGACCAGAATAGTCAGGTTTTGGACAAGATGACCTGAACAGGCAGGTTTTGGACAAGATGGCCAGAACAGGGGACAAGATGACCAGAACAGGCAGGTTTTGGACAAGATGACCAGAACAGGCAGGTTTTGGACAAGATGACCAGAACAGGGGACAAGATGACCAGAACAGGGGACAAGATGACCAGAACAGGCAGGTTTTGGACAAGATGACCAGAACAGGCAGGTTTTGGACAAGAGGACATGAACAGGCAGGTTTTGGACAAGATGACCAGAACAGGCAGGTTTTGGACAAGAGGACAAGAACAGGGGACAATATGACCAGAACAGGCAGGTTTTGGACAAGAGGACAAGAACAGGCAGGTTTAGAACAAGATGACCAGAACTGGGGACAAGATGACCAGAACAGGCGACAAGATGACCAGAACAGGCAGGTTTTGGACAAGATGACCAGAACAGTCAGGTATTGGACAAGATGACCAGAACAGGCAGGTTTAGAACAAGATGACCAGAACAGGCAGGTTTTGGACAAGATGACCGTAACAGGAAGGTTTTTGGACAAGATGACCAGAACAGGCAATTTTTGGACAAGATGACCAGAACAGGCAGGTTTTGGACAAGATGACCAGAACAGGCAGGTTTTGGACAAGATGACCAGAACAGTCAGGTTTTGGACAAGAAGACCAGAACAGGCAGGTTTTGGACAAGATGACCGTAACAGGCAGGTTTTGGACAAGATGACCAGAACAGTCAGGTTTTGGACAAGATGACCAGAACAGGCAGGTTTAGAAAAAGATGACCAGAACAGGCAGGTTTTGGACAAGATGACCAGAACAGTCAGGTTTTGGACAAGATGACCAGAACAGGGTACAAGATGACCAGAACAGGTAGGTTTTGGACAAGATGACCAGAACAGGCAGGTTTTGGACAAGATGACCAGAAAAGGGTACATGATGACCAGAACAGGGGACAAGATGACCAGAACAGGCAGGTTTTGGACAAGATGACCAGAACAGGCAGGTTTTGGACAAGATGACCAGAACAGGGTACAAGATGACCAGAACAGGGGACAAGATGACCGTAACAGGCAGGTTTTGGACAAGATGACCAGAACAGGCAGGTTTTGGACAAGATGACCAGAACAGGTAGGTTTAGAACAAGATGACCAGAACAGTCAGGTTTAGAACAAGATGACCAGAACAGGCAGGTTTTGGACAAGATGACCGTAACAGGAAGGTTTTGGACAAGATGACCAGAACAGGGTACAAGATGACCAGAACAGGGGACAAGATGACCAGAACAGGCAGGTTTTGGACAAGATGACCAGAACAGGCAGGTTTTGGACAAGATGACCAGAACAGGGTACAAGATGACCAGAACAGGGGACAAGATGACCGTAACAGGCAGGTTTTGGACAAGATGACCAGAACAGTCAGGTTTTGGACAAGATGACCAGAACAGGCAGTTTTAGAACAAGATGACCAGAACAGTCAGGTTTTGGACAAGATGACCGTAACAGGCAGGTTTTGGACAAGATGACCAGAACAGTCAGGTTTTGGACAAGATGACCAGAACAGGCAGGTTTAGAACAAGATGACCAGAACAGGCAGGTTTTGGACAAGATGACCAGAACAGGCAGGTTTTGGACAAGATGACCAGAACAGGCAGGTTTTGGACAAGATGACCAGAACAGGCAGGTTTTGGACAAGAGGACCAGAACAGGCAGGTTTTGGACAAGATGACCAGAACAGTCAGGTTTTGGACAAGATGACCAGAACAGTCAGGTTTTGGACAAGATGACCGTAACAGGCAGGTTTTGGACAAGATGACCAGAACAGGCAGGTTTTGGACAAGATGACCAGAACAGGCAGGTTTAGAACAAGATTTTTTTTTTTTTTTTTTTTTTTTTTTTCACTTCAGCTGATAATTTATTCTCCAGAAACAAGCGTCACAAACTGGTAATAAATTACAATTAACAAAGTGCAACTAAATTTAAAGTATGAGGAACACAAATATCATAAGAAAAAGAGTATGATTAATTCTTCTGTTACATCTAAATAGAAATATTTGTAACTCTGCAGTGCTCTATTAGTCACACTAATGCAGCTGAATTCACCACTGCTAATTAGTGTGAAAATAGAAGGTATATCATAGTCACACAGCAGTTGAAACAGTATTTTAAAGCATCCTTTTTGAATGCAAGTAATAGTATACCATAACTTTAAATATCTATTTTAGTAACTTCAGTGTTCTTAAAATTTAGTAGAAAAAAATATTTATAGCATCTGTGTGGAACACAGCTCACTTTTATTTAAGCTATACTTTTTAAGGGCATATGTTGATCTGTTGCCAAAAATATATACAGGTATGAAAAAATAAATCTTGAAACAGTGTTTCATGACTTTTTATTGCTACTGTCATCATCAGAATCCAAAAGTACAGATCGAATTCCTACTTTTTTTTAGCTCTTCAATGAGGTCTCCATTTTTGTGCATATCAAGCATAATGTCACACCCTCCAACAAATTCACCATTGAAGAAAACTTGAGGAATTGTAGGCCAATTGGTGAATTTCTTTATTCCTTCTCGTAATTCATCAGCAGAGAGAAAACGTCAAAAGATTCAAATTTATTGACACCATGAAATTTTAATATTTGACAAACAGCATTACTAAATCCGCATCGAGGAGCTTCAGTTGTGCCCTTCATAAACACAACATTTTTTTTTTCCTTTGACAAGATGACCAGAACAGGCATGATTCACTCCGGTTGTGTTCAGTACGGTAACATCATTGAATTATTTTCTTTCTTATTAGTATAAAATATTTATGTAACTTAGTTAACTGTGTGGTTTTAAAAATATTGTAAAAATATAATTTTAAATTCAATTAAACATAAATATTGTATAATTGTTATACAACAATTAGATTATTAAAATTTTATTCTGTTTCAAAATATGTTTTTTTATCTTATTTATTGAAAGTTAAATTTATCTTTATTTTAACGTGTTTTGACAAGGTATTTTTAGGTTATTTCCCCTACTATTTGTTTTTTGTATTTTGAATTGGGGGAGGGGGGTGCATATGCAAATACAGTTTTAATACTTATCTTGCAAAAGGCAATCACTCTATATTTTAACTTTAAAATGTGTTTAATTATTAGACAATGATGTAAAAAAAATAGTTACATTGATTATTGCTTACATGATTATTTATTTCATTATTAATAACAAACCAACGTTTTAAATTATGTTTTATTGTAACAGTTATGCCCCATTCTACATTTTAAAAGCGATCAGGGCAAGCACTGATCACAAGACATTTGCTTCATTGTCGTGCTTTCTCAGGGATATATATATATATATATATATATATATATATATATATATATATATATATATATATATATATATAGCACCTGAGTAATATACATATATATATATATATATATATATATATATATATATATATATATATATATATATATATATATATATATATATATATATATATATATATCACCTGAGTAAAAATTTATATTTCAGGGAGAGAAGAACAGAACTCAAGACAGAGCAAAACAAATACAAACAATAACAAAGTAGCACTCTACACACACACACACACAACACACACACACAAACGATAAAACCTAGTGAAATATGTGACACTCTTTAATACAGTTCAGTAACTTAATTAATTTCATCTCTCAAAGTTTATTATATCAAAGAATTTTAGTTGGTAATAGCTAAATTAAGATGATGTTTTTTCCTCTGGTTAAAGGACATCCGTTTTCCAAAGTTTTAGTCGTTCTGCGCATGCCCACGCGCACTACGGTGTTGGTCTTATTTGTCTCATTAATTCCCGCCATTAGGAGAGAAACATCCAATGAAATATTCATCTTGATCGCTCTCTCGGGGTGGCTCTAATGGGCTAGCCAATGAAAACAATTTCCGGTCAAATTAAGTTGTTTCTGTTAGAATTACCTGACCATCCGACCGATTCCCCCTCCCCCACCCCGCCCAAGTAACCCATGCAGGCACACACTCACATACTAACATAGACTAAGATACACACCCAGTGACCCACACAAACACACACACACAGAAAGAAAGACACTCGTACAAACACATTCTCTATCATACACAGAGAGACACATAGAGAGAGATGACATAGAAATTCACAGATATTGACACACGTATATATATATATATATATATATATATATATATATATATATATATATATATATATATATATATATATCATATAACTACCACCAATTCGCACTAAATAACCTAGAGTCTTACAAAACATAAATACTTTTTTAAATACCTTTTTAGGTATCTAATTTTTATATTTTAAAATGTATGTGTATGAAATGTCATTCAGCATGTCTACATCTTGAGTGTATGTGCGCTTGCGTGCCAAATGCAGCACATGTATGCTTATGTGTATATTTGACAACTGGGTTAAATTACTGGTCACTGTGAGATGCAGCGGTGTCTCGTCTCGCTATTCAGTTCCAAAAAACGAACTTGAGACTTTCACACTAAAAAATCAACTCTAATAATATTGCAATCTATTTTACATAATGCATTCCAATAACGTCCGACAAAATTGTAACATTTTAATTTGATAATTTTTTTACTTTTCTATATTTACGCTAACTTTATTTCATATTTTCTAGCTATTTTACTTGAACTGGAGTATATCATTGTGATTGTGCTTGAAACTGCGAACTTGCCACAATTTGGTAAAATAAGAATTTGCTACAGCTTGATAAACTGCGAACTCGCCACAGCGTGGTAAACTGCGACCTGCCACAGCTTGGTTAACTGCGAACTTGTCACAGCTTGGTAAACTGCGAACTAGCATCAGCTCCTAGCGACCCGAGAACTAGGGCGGAGTCGTTGCCATCTGTTCCACGCAATCATTGTGTGCCTGTTTATCTTTTGTGCCGTCTCAAAGACATTCTCTCAGCTCATCCTGAGCTTAACTGTCCCAACTCTCGGCAACTCCCAAACCCATGAGGGGGGGGGGGGGGAGTCCCGGGGGTCACTATCAACGAGCGTCACGTGATCAACACAATACGTCACCCTGTCATTATAATTAGACAATCTTCCAATTAATTCATTGTCTTGGCACTTTAAAAGCAAGCAATTAGGAAAACTATCACCGTGATTGTTAGGAAATTACGGAGCATGCTTTAACGAATAAGTTCAAGTGTTCAAACTTTTTAAGGTTTGGAAGATAAAGGAAGGTTGAATAAAGGGTGATAATTATGGATATTTCGATTATTACACCTGTAATTTAGTAAAAATATAATCAAGCGACAAACATCCCGCTGTTGGTATTTTTATTTTTTAATATTTTTTTCACATTTATCTGTGTGGAGGGTGTAACTGGAAATCTTTACAAAAAAAAAAGGGGGGGGGGGGGGTGACCAAATAAATGTGTCTGACTTATCATTATCGAACAACGCTGCCACAAATCAAAACGCCAAGTGACTTTTTTTTTGTCGTCCCACGTTTCTTTACTGCTAGCTCCCCCCCCCCTACTTTTTCCTTTCCCCCCCCCCCCCCCCCCCCAATACGAGGGGAAAAAACTCGAACATCCTTCTCTGTCCCGCCTGTGTTTGCTGGACAAAAGCCACGAGAGGACCGACGTCGCGAACTGTAGGCCACAGAGTAGCGATGTGACAAAATCAAGGGCCAATTATCTCCCTTTCCTAACATGCACCAGGGGAGACAACGCTATAATTAAAACAAAAACGTCACGTCTTTGCGTTTTCAGCATAAAGGGAGAGAAGTGGACGGATTGGGAATTTTATTTTTTTTAATTTGAATTTCGTGTACCGTCGTGTTTTGGGATGTTTTTATTCACATGAAACTTGCCAGTCGGGTGGGTGGGGATACTAATTGGAGGTCTGGATCAAAAGTCTCTGGTTCTTTGGGGCTTGTTTCTTTTAAATTTCAAGACTTTTCTTCAGTGGTGTCCCTTTAATATTGGAACCCATGGATTTTTCAAGCTGGGTTTTAAATATTTTGTTGTTAACGAAAGCTGGGAAAGTGAGGGCTGCGACTGTTTTAACGCGAAGATTAGGGAGCTCGGCGGGTATGAAAACAGATGAAGACACCAACATAGTCTTTGAAAGCAAGTTTCAGAATTATTATTTCTTTTTATGAAATGGAAAATTAGACTTTTAAAAATCGGTATTAGAATATTGCTGTGTGATGTAGTATGTTATTATTTAGATTTAAACGTAAATTTGGGTCAATTTAGCTTCATTGAGTACCCAACATTTGGTGGATATGCGGATGATGGAACCCACCGAATTATAATCATGGTCCATCAAATAATGAATAAGCTAACTTGCTTCAAAAACCATATATATATATATATATATATATATATATATATATATATATATATATATATATATATATATATATATATATATATATATATATATATATATATATATATATATGCGTTAGATATGGTTATAGCTAAATAATAACTTCCTGTCCAAGATCGATGTTTCCATTGAACTTGTGTTCATATCGCCTTGACTGTGTCTTCACCACTTAAACTATTCCAAATGTTCTAATACACCCTACCCACACGCCACTTGGTACCCCCCCCCCCCCCACCACCCCCACCCCCTGAAGCTTGGTGCGCCCCAGCTAGTCGAGGAAATGAGTATTTATCAGCGGCGACATGTATTGGGGGTGAGTACACACGCAGGCCAATCTGGTCAGCCTCTATGGCTCCACAGACCCGGGCACCTGGCACGTGCATTCATCAGTGGGGAGGGGGGGAGTGGCAGGCTCGTCTGGCCAGTGTCCGTCGCCCGCTTGACAAACACGAGGGGTTAATTGTGTACTTTATTAATTCCCCATTTAATAGCCGTTAATTGAGTGGGCGGGGTGGGTATTAGATTCTCGCACGGACGTTTAATGGTCAGTGGATACAGGCTGTAGAAACTGTTTCAAATGTAACAGTTTCCAATGTAACCGTTTCCAATGTAACAGTTCACAATGTAACTGTTTCAAGTGTAACTGTTTCAAATATAACAGTCTCCAATGTAACAGTTTCCAATGTAACAGTTTCCATTGTACCAGTCCACAATGTAGCAGTTCACAATGTAACAATTCACAATGTAACAGTTATCAATATAATACTTCCACAATGTAGAAGTCTACAATGTAACAATTTCCATTGTAACAGTCACAAATAAACAATTTCAACTTTAGTAATTGCAAATCTAACAGTTTCAATTGTAGCAACTTGAAATGTAAAATTTTAAATATAAAGGCTTCTATATAAGTTCAACTGTGAAAATTTCATAAAATGTAACAATTTTTATAATATGATTTCCAACTAAACATTTTCAAATCCTACAGCATCGAATGTAATAGTTTTAAATATAACAGTAACGAGTATTTTCATCACACATTTGCAAAAAAAAAAATGTTTTAGTAGATCTTTAACTTGCACATATTTCTGTTTACGCAGTTTTCCGTTTGCGCAGTTTTCCGTTTGCGTCTTTTTCTGGGAAATTTGTTGGTAAGTATCCTGAAGCTTCAGGTTTTCATTATAAAATCAAAGAATGACTGCACATTATTGGCATCTCACATTGCCTTCTATGTTGGCTGATTCTAGCTTCCGGAATACACAGAGGTAACTTCAAATTTCATATTTCTGTTTTACGAGACATACGAATTCACAGACACACATGCACACACACAGACATACGGACAGAATTGCAAAGCCCAGATTTTGGGACTCGATTGCGCTGCAATTTGGATAAATCTGCATTTCTTATTTTTGCCCGATTAAAATAATCCCCTATACTCTGTTTATGACGAAGTACTGAGGTGTAAAACGATGAAAACTGTCAAAATGTCATGTGATTTTTGTGCAATACTTATACTTTCTCTATACGAGAAAGTAAAAAATAAAAGGAGGGGGGGGGGGGGGTAGGGCTGTGATTTCGAACGGTAGATTCCACTTAAACTACACGAAAAACTAATTAAATAAAAACAATGCTCACTTATGATTTCAATAAAGCCACGTTATGTGAAATAGAATTGTTTTACCTCTTACCAATTAACAAATTTTGTTTTAAGGAATAGAACAGAAAACCCCAATCCAATGTTTCGTATTTCCTAAGAGACAGCTTATTTAATGTGCTTTTCAACAAATATAGCCACAACGATGCTTCATAATAAAACTACAAAGATTATCTTTTTTAACTACATGAAATCACTTTTTAAATTTCATAACCCAAATGGTCTTCCATACTTCACTCCATTTCAGTCCCATCAATATCATTAGATTAACCCTTAGTAACCCAACCTTGCTCCGTACACACAACAACTATTCATAAGCAACGGAAGTCGAGGGTCCAATTACTCTCCCCCTCCATTTAAACTTCAACTCATAGTTTTCATAAAGCCCTCGAGCCCCCCAACCTGAGCCGAGCGATACCTTCCTCCAGCGTCGGTTTCTTGGGAGTCCGCGTTTAAATATTGCCGCTCGGCTCACACAATTAAGACCAAAGTGTTCCTTTTACATCGTTTGATGCCGTGGCGCGTGTCTTGGAGGTTCCTCGTGCTCCGTGCTGTCTGCCTATCTCGTCTGATATCTGCGGTGCCTCGTGGATCTGAGCGCTGATGGTAAACGGACAGCGCCCGTGCGCTCTTGACCGATGGTCAGCCATCTTTGTTCAGAGCATGCTTTGTTTATCTACGGCGCATGCGCAATCTCGAAAATTTAGAGGCGGTGGATTCATCCCATGTCAGCTACTGAAGAGGAAAATGAATTAAGAGTTATCCGCCCATCTGGAATTTGAATGATAGGTGCAGGGGAGTGTGGGTCCTACCTTCACCGTCAGGGGAGTGTGGGTCCTACCTTCACCGTCAGGGGAGTGTGGGTCCTACCTTCACCGTCAGGGGAGTGTGGGTCTTACGTGAGGGGAGTGTGGGTCCTACGTGAGGGGAGTGTGGGTCCTACCCTCATGGTCAGGGGAGTGTGGGTCCTACGTGAGGGGAGTGTGGGTCCTACCCTCATGGTCAGGGGAGTGTGGGTCCTACGTGAAGGGATTGTGGGTCCTACGTGAGGGGAGTGTGGGTCCTACGTGGGGGGGGGGGGGGTCTGAACTATTTTGTTCCTGTGATTCCTGGTTGGCAGTAGACTCGAACGTTTGTGGTTCATAGCCATTAACCGAGTTTGAACCACTATTTGGTTGTTTTCCTGTTTGGTTCATATTTGGGTTATCGGTTATATATGGTTATATATTTATGTAAAGCGAAACAATTTGATTGAGTTACAGTTAGGATTAAAAATTCAGGATAGGGTTATATTGTGCAGGAGACAGATACAGTAGAATTCATCTAGTTCTGTCACCTCAACTAAAGGGATAGTATGGTCAACATTATGCTCGTCCGACTTTACTTTCACAAACGGTAGCCAGGTACCCATCAAAGCTGGGTGGACTCAATGACAACTTACAGACTCGAACTAGCGATCTGAACTCGAAAAGTTCGGGTTAACCGTCGCTCTACCATTCGACCTCGCCCTTCCATAAATTATGGTAAAGCTCAATCGATATTTATGCTATGCCCCTATTAATTAATGTAAAATACATACGTGAAAACCAGCAAATGTTAAAATTTATCTTTTTAATTTATCTTTTCTAATTTATCTTCTCTAACTTACCTTTTCTAAATAAAACATTCTTATGTTTTAAATTCAATATTTTATTCAAATTTATTTAGATTATCTCATTGAACTTGCCATCAAACATCAGCAGAACGCCGGCACTCAATTTGGCACTGATGGAGAAAATCCAATCGCAGCAGACGATTGCTCAAGCATCGATTAAACGCTCGGATAATCGCCCTTTAATCTTGCCCCGTCGCATCTTTATTGGAGTGGCCTCCCCTTATAGTTTTCATTATCTCGAGCTGTGGGGAATACATAGGTGGCCCTTTGCCTATTCAATCCTCGTTTCTTCTGTAGATGTGGAGAGATTTGCTGAGGAGGTTGTAACAGGAAGTTCAAACGAGAGATTCTTTTTCATCGTAAATGTTTTCATAGATATTACTTCACAAGAGGGAAGACGTTTGATGAATATAATTACATATGTTAAAAATACTTTCTAGTACGTATATATGTACTTTATAATTTATCTACATATATCGGCATGTATATATATATATATATATATATATATATATATATATATATATATATATATATATATATATATATATATATATATATATATAATATATATAGGCTAAATCTATATAAAATATACTATTCGGGACCCCGCTCAAGCTTAATCCGCCTCCTCGATATCAGTGATTCTTCCAGACTTTTTTCGCCGGGGGCGCACTTGAAATTTTCGGGGGAGGGGGTGGTCGGGGGGGGGGGGGCGACAACAATTTCCGGGGGTGGGGGCGGACACTGTCAAACGTATATATTTTCTATATAAATTCCATTTCGTTCGGGGGGGGGGGGCGGTAGACTTTTTTCGCTGGGGGGCGGGGGGCGGTGCCTGGGAGAGATGCCTGGAAGAAACTCTGCTCGATATATGTCAAAAGACTCTATGACATATCAATATTACTACATATAAACCCTTTCTAGCTTCGAATATAATGTCTGCCTCTTCATAATAATAGAATTATCAGACAGACGCTTCATTGGGATTTGAATTCACAACTTTATATTTTCTGTTATTTCGCTGTATCCTAAAAAAACATGGGTTGTTTTTTTTTAAATTAATTTTGTAGAAAATTCTCTCCAACACAGTTAAGTATCACGAGTAACGTGTTAAGCGCCATATTATCCGGAGACTGTTGTTCTTTCTGGATTAGCTTCCATAGCTTTTGTCCAACCAAGAACAAACTACAAGCCAGCAGTTGTTTGATTTCGGAGTCCGTCCCCCCCCCCCCCCCTTAAGATGGGTTGCTGTTCCCTGCTAACAAGCCTCATCTGCCTTGGGGTTTGAACTCAAGAAATTGTGGTTAACAATCATGCACTTTCCCGCCCCACCACGCTATCCCCTCAAAGCAATGATCCTGCTTAGTTTGAAGGATTTCACGAATTATCCTTATCCTGATCACCTTTAAAGAGACTGACAAAATTATGACGATTCGGTTGGAAATAAAAAAGAGCTTTCTCCAAATCTCTTTTTTTTTTCATGTTTATAAATCTGAAATGTCTGCGGTTTCTCGCATATCTCCCACTGTTTTCATTTATTTTGCGATTCCCGCGCTTTGAAGTTTATTGCAATGTTGTTTTGTTTTTTTTGTTGTTTTTTTTTTTTTTTTTTTTTTGTTCAAATTACGTCTGCTTGCTTGGACGAGAAATCGCAGCTTTGACTGGATTACGAAAAAATGTGCGAAAAAATCCCCCCCCCCCCCCCACCCCCCACCCCAAAAAAAAAATACTCCCGTGACATCATACACGACTGGTATCGTGTCGTTTCTCGAAGAATTATTTCGCACGCCACCTTGAACTATTCGTTAATCGGTGGGCGGAGCCAATTGACAGGGGATTCCTTGAAGGCGAAGCCGCTGATTGGCCTTCGCTCGTGCAGCATTGATCTCAAGACCTTGGCCCCGCCCCCCTCGTTAGAAGTTCTCGTGAGAAAGACGTGCAATGCGAGACGGGCCGAGAGAGAAAAACCGTTATTCGCGTAAACTCTAGTGTCAACACTCCACCGATCGCGGCCCCTTGGTCCGACCATCTCCATTTGGGCTTAGTATTGTCATTATCCTGATCCCCCCTCCCTCCCACACCCTCCTCGCTTAAGCCTTTCTTGTCTTATGCGTTGAACGAAAATAAAGAGGAGGGAGGGAACGATTACAGGGGGGTGAAATAGGATGGGGCAGTGAGTTTAACGGCCCAAGATGCAGTGATGTTGCCGCTTTAAAAAAAGAATATTATAATGAATCTAATTAGGCCTCGTTCCCCGCGGTCTGGTACTACATAAGGAGGAATCACTCTCTCTACGGGCGAGAGTTCGAATCAGGAGCTGACAGGAAATACAATTTTTTTTTACAAACTTTATTTTGTGGACTTCAACTAGTGTTTGATGCGATTTATAGACTACATTTTTTGGAGATACATCTGTAAAACTATAATGTGTTAGTTTATTTAATTATTTAAGAATTTATTTAAAATACAAATTTTTCAAATGTGTTTTGGACAATACTTTCATCAATTAAATAGAAATTTATTATGATTTTAATATTTATTTCGGTACCTTATTTCAAAAAGTTTTAACTTTAAATTAATTGACAATGGTCTTAGGAGTTAGTTGATCAGTTTGGTGTCTCAGAATTCAACGCCTAATTAAAAAAAGGTTTCCTTGAAATCGAATCAACTGTGACTTGTGACTATATCGCAACATGGACCTAACGGTCAGAAAACGGACCGGTTACGATATCGAGAGTCTACTGTACGATGACAGCAGTAAAACTAAGTTCAAAATTTCGTTCAGTGGACAGGAAGGTGTCACACCCGAGGACAATGGTAAGTTTTGATTTTTAAAAGAATTATTTGATTTATTTATATAGTTTGTTCAAATGTTAGCGATTGTTTAAACTGCTTATTCATTTTTTTTCTCAAATAATATACCTTTCTCTTAAATATTTTAGTATTGTTGTCGGATATTTAGTTTTGTTGTCGGTATTTAGTTTTGTTGTTGGTATTTAGTTTTGTTGTTGGTATTCAGTTTTATTGTCGGATATTTTTATTTATAGTCGGATATTTAGTTTTATTGTCGGATATTTAGTTTTATTGTCGGATATTTAGTTTTATTGTCGGATATTTAGTTTTATTGTTGGTTTTTAGTTTTATTGTCGGATATTTAAATTTAAAATACACCTGCTTGCTAAGGCTGTGCTTATCTTTCTTATTTTTAAATAGGTCTAATTAGTTCTGTTAGCCTAATTTAAAAAAAAAAAAACAACAACAACTAGTTCGTGTTTTAGAAATATTTTATTACTGTTGAATACGTTTATCTAATCTGTTTAAAATAATTAGCCAATAAGGTCGATTTTTCAATATTTTAATGTTTTTTGTAATATTTTTTTCTAATATAATTTGTTAATTTTTCTAAAGAAGCCCATTAAGAAATTGATAATAGAGGTTTGTATTAATCTACCAATATAACACGTTTGCTTAGTTTTAAGTATTAAATGTGATCGTACTATTTACGCCAATTTTTAATTATCCTACGTATTTGTCATACATTCTAAATAATTGCTATATTTATAACGTAGCAGTGAATCAACTTGTCTTGTTAAACCATTATGCGATAAAATAATTTTTGAAAAAAAAAAGTAAATTACATTAAATGTATATATGATTATAATAGAGGTAACCTTAAAAAAATACAGTGTTGTAATATGTTAAAAAGTATAGGAAATTTTAAAAATAAAGTAAACATTTCAGGAAATTAAATTTAAAAACTTGAGGCTAGTACTCATGGCATAAATTACAAAACATTTGAGCGATTAAGATAAAACTGTGTAGGCCTACACCGTCAGGAAAATAAAACATAACGGGCAAAAAAATATTTTCTGTGTCAAAAGGACATGAAGCAATATAATAATAGCAGGCACATTCTCTTTTTAACTCAAAATGTTAGTCTACACTTCCATTGTAAAATACAAGTTTTACACTTCCACTGTAAAATACAGGTTTTACACTTCCATTGTAAAACACAAATTTAAAACTAAAATTTAACATTAACATGTTGTTGTTTTTTAATTATAGAAAACACTCATTTTTTTTATGTAACGTCTCAAAGCTGCTAAAAAACTATAAAGATTGATTAATTATTTTAGTTACATGAATATGACTAACGAAATGTATATATAATACAACAGCAACGAGGCCCATTCAATGAAATGCATGACAAAATATTTTTTCTCTAAATCAAAAAAGAATATTTTATTCTCTTTACATATTAACTCATCCTATGTTGTAGACGTGTGGTGTGACTTATGGTTCGTACGCCGAAACAATGCTTGCATTTAGTATAGCTAATCGTTCGTACGCAGAAACAATGCGTGCAATTCGTATAGCAAATGGTTCGTACGCTGAAACAATACGTGCAAGTGGTACAACTATGGTTCGTACGCCAAAACAATGTCTTTGGTTTGAACATTTTAACCTGGTGATAGATTGGGAACTTCTGACCATAGTTTTTTTTCCTTCAAGGGCGTATAAAAAATATGTTTATATCTATCACTACACCTAGTCCCAGCTTCAGCCGGCCACAGCCCCAGGCCCAGCCATAGCCATAGCCATAGCCATAGCCATAGCCATAGCCATAGCCATAGCCATAGCCATAGCCATAGCCATAGCCATAGCCATAGCCATAGCCATAGCCATAGCCATAGCCATAGCCATAGCCATAGCCATAGCCATAGCCATAGCCATAGCCATAGCCATAGCCATAGCCATAGCCATAGCCATAGCCATATCCACAGCCACAGCCACAGAAACAGCCACAGCCACAGCCACAGCCATAGCCATACTAACTTCTCCCCCGCGGTCTAGGGTAGCCAGTTACTAACAGCTAATTATAAAACACACGCGGTGGCATTGGATGACATTTACCTTTCATTACTGACGCTGACAATGTCATCCAGACAAACGAACGTACCCGGTTGACCCCGGCTGACCCCGGCTGACCCACGACGAGACGAGGGACTAATGAGACAACACGATTTGGTCACGTGTTATAAGGGTCAAGGATGTTCGTTAAATAGAGGTCAAAAGATAAGTAAGGGGGATTATTGACACAGTGTTTTTTTTTAGTATAAATAAAATATGTTCTTTAACACATTTGAACAATTTATTTGACTATTGTAGCAAAGAATAGAAAGCAATAATACAATTATTTGTAAGTTGTGAACTTTGGACATCTTTTTAGGACATAGGGCCTCTTTTTAAGGACTTGGGGAATCTTTTTAAGGACATAGGAAATCTATTTAAGGACACTGAATCTAGGGATAAATGCATCTTTCTAAGGAAATCTATCTTAGGACACAGGGCATGTTTCTAACGACAAATAACATATTTTAGGACATAGGACATTTAGTAAATGACACAGGTCATCTATTTCAGGCCACTACACATTTAACACACATCTTAGTTACCCACTTAACCTATTCTCGGGTCCAATAATACAGAGTAGGACAACAACACAGAGTGTTATAATAACATATTACACTTATTTTGTCTTACAGCTAAAATAAAAACTATTTTGAAATGTTTTCCTTTTAAAGTTCACAATTAAATGGAAAATATTTTTTTACCATCGGTAAACTGGCAAATCGCGCATGCTGGATACATGTTTGTAGCTCAACAAATGAGCAATTTAAAAGGTAGAATCGTATTAGAATTAATGGGTTGAATGTGCATAATGTACACGTACGAAGTATCATTCTCCATTTTTCTGAAATTATCCAAATAATTCAGTAAATAGAAAACGTTAATTTTATATTTATCTATTTCAGAATTTTATCAAACAAATCTTCATAATATCACTAAAATAATTTTAGCTATGGATTTTTAAAATGTAAATTACGAAAAACTTTAAATCAAACAAATCTTGAAATAATTTACCACTTAAGTGTTAGATGGGTTTTTAAAAAAGTTAATTAATTTGATTATACATTTGTGAAATTGCTGATTGGTTTTCACAAACAGCTTGGGGAAACTGGTATTTAACAACTCAATTTTAGCATCCCCGCCCCCAGACTAAAGACTAGAGCCACCTATGAATCTTATATATTTTATCGTGCAAAAGCAACACTCTCTTATATGTATGTCAGACTTCTTCTTCTTCGTTCTCAATTGTTAAATTAGAAGGGATTTCTTTAAACACGTTATGTTTTACGTGTCAACTTGTTATGCGCCATATAGGTAGTTGAGTCCAAATTCAGCCTGATTTTTTCTTTTTTTCTTTTTGGATTTGCTTTCATAGCCTTTGCCCAACCAAGAACAAACTACAAGGCAGCAGTTGTTTAATTTTGGAGTTGTCTCCCCCCTAGAAGAGTGGCTGTCCCTCAGCTATTGAGCCTCTTCTGCGCAGCGGTTGGAACTCGGGACTTTCGGTTTAGCAACCATTAGCTTTACCGACTCGACCATTCCAACCCCAACACAAAGGCATTGTGCGAAAAAAAAAAATCAATCAGTTCGACGATACACATCAAAGCTCTCATGAAGATCTCCTAAATTTTTCCGGAAGGTCTTCAGGGTGTTTCAGGAAGGTCTCCGAAATGTTTCAGGAAGGTCTCCAAAATGTTTTAAAGAGATCATAGAGAGGGCTCTAATAAGAAGATCTCAGTAAGACCTATGGGAGGTGTCAGAAAAGTATGATCTGAGAAATGTCGCTTAAAAGTCGAAGGAATGTCTCTTTGGAAAGTCTTTAGGAGATCTCAGTGAGATCTTCAGGACTTCTCTAGAAGATTTTTAGTAAAGTATCGGGAAGATCTCAGTGAAATCTTCAGAACATCTCAAAAGGACTTTAGCAAAGTATCGGGAAGGTTTCGATGTTTCAAAAAAGTGTAGGGAAGGCTATCCAGCGTGTCGGCCGATAGACCAGACGGCAATGAAATTAATTCGTTGATTGAGATTCTCAACAGGTTAAATGTTTAAAGTGTTTGTCGTTTTCTTACGTAGGAAAGGGTGGGTTGGGGTGTGTTTGTGGTGATGACATTCCAATATTCTAAGTGTCGCCACAGGCGTCATCTAACTATGGTCTAGCTGTCTTGGGGTGTGTGTGGGGGGGGGGGGGGGGTTGATGACGACAGTGGGGGGGGGGGGTTAAGTACGTGTAGCTGTGGTTTATGACAACAAGTTTCTCACCTCGAAATGTGAACCACGCGTGGACCAATCCATTCCCACAACACGAAATGTGAACCCCGTCTCGGCCAATCAAATCCCGCATAACATCGCAATGACCTTTCGGGGACCGTCTCCTTTAATTCACTTCACATTACACCGCTGAATATCCCTCGGCGCCACGGCGAAATCAACCCCAGGGAGAACAAATTGAAGGCAAAGACAATTGTTGTGAGCCAATTAACTAGGCAACGAGGAAATGTATGCATGTAAAATGAATGACAAACAGTGAACATTCCTGCCCCCCCGGAAAAAAAAAATACCACGGCAACAAGACGTTGTAGTTCACTCCCCTTGCGAGGCTGCGGCGTTAATTTGTGACGGAATTTTAATTTGCCCGATGTGATTTGTTTTGGCTTAAAGAATAATTGTGAGCATTGTTCTTATTAGAGGGGTGAAGAGGAGGGGGGGATGTACTCGGATAAACTGCTATGTCATCGTTCAGTGACATTTAGCAGCGGACATTCCGTTTCGGAATGTGTACGCTCCAGTCACTCGGGGGCGTTGATGTGGCTTTATAAGCCTATTTCATCTTTATAAGCCCATTTCATCGACTCTTTGAATCACCGCTAATTGTGTATACGATTTAACTACAGTACTTATCTATAATTTTGGTACTTTTAATACATGGTTAAAGATAATTGTTTGGCTGCTAGCTCGATGGTCTGGGGTTCGGATCTTGGTTCGGTCTTGTGACTGTAGAACGTTTCTGAGTCCATCCAGCTCTGATGGGTACCTAACTCAATTTAGGGAGAGTAAAGACGACTGGGGTTACTGCTGACCACATTATCCTTCATATGCCGAGGTCAAGAAATATATGGATCCTACTTCATCTGCCCATTTGATCGCTAGGTCTAAGGAGGAATCTTTTTTATAATATAATTATAATATAATTATTGTATTTATTCCCCGCTAGTGTCCCTAGAATAAGCCTAGCCCTGGTCTAATATCTAACCCCGATACAAACTCTAGATTTCATCTTATCCTAATCCCAATTCTAATATTCTAATACTGAACTAAACCCTGACCCCTACCCTTACACTAACCTGAACAGCTGTATAATTATGAATAAACGTTGCTGTATTCTTATGCTGGGGATATTAAAAAGTCAGTTCAACTTAGTTCCTATTGAAATATTGTATTAGAAACATTGAGCGAATAATTACTAAATAATCCACATCATTTTTCAGAATAATTTAACAGCTGATCCCTGACAGATAGCTCGAGCAACCTTAGTGACCTTAAAATATGAGGGGTAATGTGGTCAGCACTATGTCCAGCAGTTTTTACTTTTCCTAACTTCATTTAGTTATCTCCCAGAACTAGATGGATTGCGTGACTCTCTGTGGCTCTCCTGGATCTGAACTCTAATCTTTGAGGTTAACAACCCTGCGCTTTACTTCCATACCACGCCGTTGCACCGTTACAGTAAAAATATATCTGAATGTCGGTTTGGCAGATAAAGAAGAGTTAATAATTTTTTCATAGGTGACAAAATAAACAAAAATCCAGCCGTATTTACCAAAGCCAGTCATATGCTTCATCAAACACGCATCTGTGATTAATTAATGAAAAGAAATTAGCCAGACCTAATTTTAAAAAAAAATTTATGATATTAAAATAACAAAAAAAAAAGCAAAAAAAAAAAAAAAAAAAAAAAAACGAGACGAAACGGCGTTAAACAGACGTACTCGGCAGACGAAGGTTTGACATTAAAGCGACCTTTTGTCCAGCAGTCAAAATTTGTCTTCGCGTAAATTCTGCACCGACGCACTCTCCGAAAAAAAGGGTAGGGGTGTAGGGCAGTACTCTAAAACTGTATTTACCCAGCCTAAGTAAGAAACCATGACGTACCAGGGGTTAGTCGGTGCTGTGAAAAGTAACACGATATTACTTTGTCAATATTGAGTTACTTATTACTTTAAGTGAACTATTCACACGGTTTCCATTCACTTGTTGAGGTCCGCACAGTGACATGTTTGAAGAGAAATACAAGATATCTGTAGGCCAACTCCCAACCAATTACGTGTAGACACACGAAGATTGGCGGAATAGGGAGCTTTCTTAGGGGTTTTAGCGTAGCGCTTTTACGTCGTGAAACATATGAGAATTTTGATGTATTATATAACAAAACTGCTGGGGATGGTTAGAAGTTATATTGAGGTATGTGGAGTTGGGCTGGAGGAAATTAGTGTTGTAATTTTGGCTTTAGTTATTTTTACTTTTGGCATAACAAACATGGAGCAGATCAATGGAAAAAAGAGTTGAAGGCATGAGGTCTAATTTTCCAACAGGCAAAGGTTATAGGTAGAAACAGGATGAAATGGTGCTCAGTTGTAGATGCTTCTTGTACTAATGAGGTTTGAGAGATGGTGGTGATGATGATGATGGTGATGTTGTTGGTGATGATGATGGTGATGGTTGTGATGATGATTATGATGATGATGACACTGATGATGATGATGATGATGATGCTAATGATGATACTGATTATGGTGATGGTAATGGTAATGGTGATTGCGATGGTGATGATGTGATGATGATGATGATGACGATGATTATGTTGATGATAATGAATGTTTGGATTAGTACACTGGCACAACTGATTTGCTTTTAATTGCAACTAAACAGCTTTAAAATGATTACATTTCAAAACGGCTAGTTTCTAAGCGGTTATTCGGATGATTTGTGTCAGAAAATTATAAAATATGAGAATTACCAAACTGTATTGTGATTTACAAGAAAGAAGTAGATAAAAAGTGTTACACAATATGAATGACTGAAAATATATATTACTTTGCATAAGGCATGGTGAGTCAAAACTGCTATACTGTTGTGTTATAAGTGTAAGATAACTACCGAAACCTGTGAAATTAGTCTCACATTTTATACAATAAAAACTGGGATAACCACAAACATGTTTATAAAATGAAGTTCAAACAACGTATTGTATAAAGCATTGATAACAAACAAATACAACACAGATATCAGCAGGTTATTGATGTAATAATGCAAAAAAAAAATAATTAATTAAGGAATATTTACTTTAATGAAGAAAATATATGAATATTTTGCAATCAAGTTTGGACTTAAAGAAATGTACTTACATTCTTGAGACAAATATTTTAACTGTGTTTTTAAAATGTTTTGAAAGTATGAAAATCTGTTAACCACCTCTTTGTAAGACTATTATATAAAAATCTCGCAAGCCAAATAACACCGTTTTTTTTTTTAAAAATCAGCTACACAGAGACATCTTCAATATAGTCAGTTCAACTGCTTTCAGATTTGTGTAACAGAGTATATGAGAGTTAGTTCTCTACACATTTTCTTTGTGTCTGAAACACACACCACATTTTTTAAACCATCTAAATTCAATTATATTTTCATTTTATCTTATAAGAGGTGGCAAATCTGCGTGAATTAAAATTTTATCAATCCTATTTTCTTCTAAGAAATAAAAGCTCCCCCCCCCATCCCTCCCACACCCCATCCCTCCCTCCCACACCCCATCCCTCCCATTAAAAGCCCTCATGTTTGCCATTTGGCCAGATTTCTTGTCTCAAATCTGAGCCCGCCGGTAACCAGATGCCAAATTGTGTTTGCCAAAATGATAATCAATCCCCTTATAACAAGTTCGAGCGGCCAAATGATAATCCTCTTTGGCCAAACGTTGCTCTTTATTTGGCTTTGTCAGGAGCCTTATTTGGCCCATCTTAGCGGGTTTCACGTTTCGATCACGTCGATCGGGAGCCCTAGCCAGATCGGCTGATCCCCTTAGTGTCGTCAATATCTCACGACACGGAATTGGGCCATAGACTAATGATCTTACGTGGCCGTGTGCTCGCTGGGACCTGATTAAATCTAATCGAAGCTAATTATTGGTTTTTAAAATCTAATTGTCATTATATATTGTCTAAGCTGATGTGGTTTTAATTGTCTCAAATGTTCAATGTTTATTTAATGAAGAAGTCTTGTAGTGAATCTGATAACCTTTTTCAAGCTCGGTCAAATTTGTCTTAAATAAAAATAATCGGCAACGCTAATACTTCAGTAGTTGTAATAATAAAGGCAAGATATATATATATATATATATATATATATATATATATATATATATATATATATATATATATATATATATATATATATATATGTATATATATATATATATATATATATATATATATATATATATATATATATATATATATATATATATATATATATATATATATATATATATGGTCATGCCCACTGCTGTTACAGAATTTCCACTATCAATGTTATAATGCAACGACACATTGTACCAGAAAAATCATTTAGGTGTCTTAATTAATATATTTGAAATAAATATAAATTAATTAGTATTCTTTGTATGTGGAATGGGGTTCGGTGTGATGTGGTTGGGTGTAACTAATCCGACCTAGTTTACATTGTCTTTGTCTTTGGATGGTCGGAAAAACATGGCATTGGTCACAGAAGACGACTGTTGGGGGGGTGGGGGTGGGGTGGGGGGGGGGGGGGGTTAATGACTGGCGATATTTCTACACATATTTATTTTTTCTTTTCTAGTAAATTTCTGTTTGATTGTCCCTACGGTGTCATTAAAATTTAAAAAAATATAGATGACATCAAAGTAACTAAATATTTAGACTCAAATTGATATTAGAACTATTATTGAATACATACTAATGTCCGGTATACCATTTAAATTAGATTACATTACAGCAGCTGAAATATTCAAAGTGTAACTGATATGACCATATTGCCGTATGGATTTCAAATTAATATTTAATGGCGCTACCATGACGCTACACCTGAGTGCTTTCCCCTCACACACGCTGTGACCGGGGCAAGTATTGATCAACGACTAACTAGTATCGCGAGATCTTGACGATGGACGAGATTCGGCGAGATTTGATGTTGAACTACCACAAATCACCCAACCCGCCCGATGAATTAATTATTAGTGATGATTAAATGAGTGAATGAGACATGTGATTAGCTTGACCTTTGTACTTTTCGATTGCTGATTGAGAGCACGTGATCAGATATTTTTGGTTTGAAGCGTAAAGATTCCTTAAAAAATAAAAATTCTGTTTTTCACTTTCGAAGAGCTGTTTTAGAAGTGTAAACACGAATATGCGTTAGATTGCACTAGGATGTGAATGTAAATGGCCGGTTAAAGAGTGCTAATCATTGCACTACGCAACAAAACAATCATTCAAGATCTGAAGTAATACGATAGCTAACATGATCTGTCAGCTGTCAGTAGCATTACTTAAATGTCGGACTTATACATTTACAAAATTTGCTAAAAATTTACTTCAGGTTCCACCGAGATTTGAACTCGGATCGCTGGATTCAAAGTCCAGAGTGCTAACCATTACACCATGGAACCCTCATATCTACGTCTTAGACTTGTAATATTTGTTTTATTAAGTTGTGTATTAGACTTGCATTTGTGGTAGATGAGTAGATTAATGTATTGCCTTTGCCTTTACTTCTTATTATTTTGCCATAACGAACACACTTTATTTATTATTACATTCTTATACAAGTAATTAATTCGGCTAATATTTATCTACTTTAAGTGGAATAGATTTGACCTATTTGCCTAAAATTCTTATCAGTGTCTTCTTTCTCTGCATTTTTATCCACCGCTTAAACTAGGCGATTACAAGAATCGAAACAACAAAAATAAATTAAACGCACAAATAGCAGAAATATAGTTATATATACCAACTGATAAAATATAACTTTGAACGCACCTAATATAACCCCCAAGCGTCAAGAAGTTGATTAAATATTTATTAATTAAAACGCAAGTATCGCCCCTTAAAACCTACAACAACGTAGGCCTATCATTGTATTATTTATAAAAAAAAAACGTAATATACATAGAGGTGCTTGTCCGATCCCCATGTATTCAACGAAATAATAAATTAATTATTTAATAATTTAAATTAAATACAATTTTCATTTATACTTCCATATCATACAACCAAGACGAAGAAATAAGGTCTATACTTTATCTGTTGAGTTTGTTGTTAATTCTTGGGGTATTTTTGTTGTTTTTTTTTAATTCTTTTGTTGCTCAATATTTTAAATTGTTGGTTCTATATATCATATGAGCTGTGATCATGGATATGAGTTGTAAACAAAAAAAAAACATGTTTTCATAACACATGCTGTCTACATACCGTTCCCATCAACACACGGTGTAAGCCTACTTTAAACGGCAGACAATAATAGTCCCACGGCAGTTCGCTATACAATCGTTTACTCTTCTCATACTTGGCGATAATGTACCCTTATTCGTTCGAATGAAATACAATAATTTCTTGGTTGTTCTAAAGACAGTTCAAACTTCTTGAACATTTTCAACAATTTTTGTTTTATTTTCGAAAAACCGATTCACTGATCAGGTAATGCATGAGTGTGTCAATTAGCAACGTAGAAATTTGTAATCAATTAACGTCTGAGGTACTTCAACTGAAGTGATGGGTACTTCAACCTTTTTAAAAAACATTCCTCCACAACATGTAAATACTTCATCGTCAAATTAGAGTGTTTGCGCATTTTAAGAATTATTATACTTATCGAAAAAAATTTCATGAAGTGTTTGCGCAGTTTAAGAATTAATATATTTTTCGGAATTTTTTTAGTGTCATGAATTAAACTAGGTTATTTCCCCTGTGGCTTTGCCAATGGATAAAAACACATGCGTTACTTCCCTTGAGTGCACTGCACACACGGGTGCACTGCCCTTGATACGCACTTGATAAAACGCACTTTTCGCCCCCCTGGCGAAGACAATTAAGAGCTGAGAAAGGGGGCGCCGAGTCGCCATTGTTTTGCACCGTAATCGTCACGTCTTTGTGGTTTCGATTCTCATCCACACCGCCCGTGTCAATATATTGCTTTGTTGTATTGTACTTGGTAATTGGATGATTAATCTCCCTTGAGTTGTGTGGCGGGCGGTATCGATTCCGGATATAGTTAGCAAAGCTGCTCTCATCGATACAATTGTTAGTGAGACTAAAATATCGATGTAAAGGTATCGATATATTTATGGTACAAGTGTTGCCTGCATATCAGTTTAAGCTTATAATCGATATTAATAGGCAGTTATTGATCAGTATATTTATAGGCAAGATAAACGCGAATTGTGTATAGAAAATATACATTTTGTTAAGAGAATGAGTTATTAAGAACACGACCGTATTACTTAGAGGGGTGTGTGATGGTGTGATCGAGGGGTAGAGTCTACGTCTGCTAGTCCAAAAGTCTCGAGTTTGTTGACGAGCTTGAGACAGACTAATATTTTTTTCGTGAAATTCTTGTCTGAGCCAACTCAGCTCTAACCGGTATCCAGCTAAACTTGGGTAAAGTAGTCAGCTGGGCACACCAGAGTTTCTGTATTATACCAGCTACAGATAGTAACAGGTCTAATACCTCTGTGTTTTGCTTCCTTTTGCTTTATAACATGGTCAAAATGTAATTACAAAAAAAATACTTTTAGTATTAGCAGACGTATTAGCACGAGGAAGGTCCACTTTTAGGTCTTGAACTCTCTGGCGCACAGGACACATTTTGAACTTGCCTAACATTTAAAAAACATTGACATACAACAATTTCTGAAGAGGAAACTTTTTTCTTTTGTTTTTCTAATATCCAAATTGATAAAATATACAAAATCAAACTCTAAAATAATTAATTTTTTTATTAAGAAAAAATAATCATGAAAATAATTTTGTTTAATGGAAGACGCCACATCATTATAACCTTTTATACAAAAATTAAACATTCTTTTCACAAAAGCGCTGATAGAATTTATAGAAAATTCTGTGAAATATTAATTTCTTAATCTATTCCAATTTTTTAAATTTCCTGACACCATCCGTCTGCTTACTCTTCACAGGCCTCAGGGCATCCAGGCAGTTCACGAGTACCGTCCCAGAACCCAGGGCCGCCATCTTCAGACCGGAAGTCGGAAATACGTCGCCGGGGGACCAATCACAGCAAGCCGTTTTTCTTGTTGGGGCGCCACCTGTCCCGAACGGCCTAAGGGCAGTAACTCCAGTAATCAGAAAGGATATTAGTAGAATCAACACTAACCAAGAAAGCAATTTGTGTAATGGAGGCGAAAACGAGATTAAATTTGAAAATGTCCTCACCGAGAGTAAAGCCACGCGGTGCCCCGGTCGGGATGTCCCCTCAGGACATAAGGACATCTCTGGTGCGACTGACTCCGGGGAGGACAGTAACAACAATAACGAGAACGCAGGCGAGTCGAAAAATGAAAAAACCGACGACGATTTCCGGCAAGACGAAACACACGTGTCACGCCAGATTCAACACGTGTACAATGACGTCACGAACACCGCCGCCATGTTTTTGAGGAACGATTCCTTGAGCGAAAGCTACGACGCAGGTTCGGAACCCGCGCATGACGATAAGGACGGATATGACGTTGATGACACGTACAAATGTCACGAGGGGAAAGATGGAAGCGGGGATGACATGGAGGATGAGGCGCACTGCGAGGAGGATGAGGGGATGGACAGAGAGAAGGAGATGGAGGAGATGGGCAAGAGAAAACAGAGGAGGTACCGAACGACCTTCACCAGCTACCAGCTGGAGGAACTCGAGAGGGCGTTTCAGAAGACTCACTACCCGGATGTCTTTACCAGGTAACTGCTGGGCTGTACCTACATTATATATATATATATATATATATATATATATATATATATATATATATATATATATATATATATATATATATATATATATATATATATATATATATATATATATATATATATATATATATATATATATATATATATATATATATATATATAAAATTTATTTATATTTACGTGTGTTTGTGTGTGTGTGTGTGTGCGTGAGTGAATGTGTGTGTGTGGATTTGTGTGTATAATTTCTATTTGTATGTATGTCTTACTGAAGGTTACTTAAAGAAGCTTCATTAAACTTGATGACATTAGAGATGATATCGGGGATTACATTTGATAAAGGCGACCCCTGCAGATAGCTCGAAAATACCCATCTCAAGCAAAGTGGTATATATATATATATATATATATATATATATATATATATATATATATATATATATATATATATATATATATATATATATATATATATATATATATATATATATATATATATATATATATATATATATATATATATATATATATATATATATATATATATATATAAAAGAGACATAGCTAGGCGAGAGAGTACGGGCGCCAAACGAGATAGAAAAGTAAAGTAAAAAGCTCATTATGAGCTGCATTACTGAATAATACACAGTCAAAGTTGAGAACATAAATTTTTACTTGGCTTTAAGAACTACATCAATTGTGTGATACTAAAAAGAGGGGGGGGGGCGTCAAATTTATAGTTCACCCCGGCACCGGAATGAGTTTCTACGCCCCTGTATATAACCCGTTTAATTTAGCAGTAGAAAATTGGAGACAAAGCCATAGTTTCACTCCAAAAAAAACAAAACAAAAAAACATGCTTCTACTTTTTCTTTATCAAGTAACAAAAGAAACCATGGATATGAGCAAAGGGTCAACGTATTAAAAACTGTTGCCGTCTCGCTAATGCCTAAATCGAAGAAAACAACAACAAACACCACCGTTTGCTCAACGGGAAGCCGAAAGTCAATTTGCCGGCTCCCTTTACCGGCTGCCTTTAATCGACGCGGGCAAATTTGATTCCTGTAGCCGGAACTCACGGTTGATGCTGTGTGCTTTGTTGTTGTTGTTTTTTTCTCTCCCTGTACAACCACAACCGCCATGTTTGTTTACCTTGACTACCGATGCACGCCTAGGGACGAGGTGGGTTTGGAACGACAAGGGACAGGCAAAAATCCGATTTCCTGAGCGAAAGCCGTTAAGACAATGCCGGTGGATTTCTTTGTCAGGGGAAGCACACAGTCCCTGCACGAGAAATCACAAGGCGACAACAAGATCAACAAAAACAGAACGAGGGAAAAAAACCTTTTAACCCGAGCAAGTCTTCGGACTATTTTGTTGACTGTCCCCCTGTTAAAATATGTCCGGGATTGTGTTAAATATCCGCCCTGGATTTACATTGTCCGGCGAAAGGGGGAAAAACTCTTCTGAAAGTTTTTAAAAGTTGAGAAGGTTTTAGAATAAACACGTTTAAAGCTGTAGAGATGGAGGGTTGTTTTAATGGATATGTGGGGGGGGGGGGTGGAGGGCAGGGGGAGAGTGATTGGATACAGACTAACATCAAATGTGACGAAGTGAGGTCGACATCCTGATGTTGTGGACTATTGGGGTCATCACCAAACATCCAATGGGGCATCAACGCCTGTACGTTCAGAACGTCGTTCAGCTTTTGACGGCTGGCAGTTCTGTGACGTAAACAAACAGTCGTGGCGCTGAAGGGGTTAAACGAGCGGACCTGAAGGGGTTAAATAACGAGCTGAGAGTGTTTGAATTGATAAATTAACATTGGAGCTAAATTTAAAAAATTATACCATTGGAGCTGAAAGAGCTAAACTATTGAAACTGAAAGGGTTTAATAAGGAACTAAAAGCGTTTGGATTAATAAATTAATTGTAGATTTTTTTAAAAAGTTACATCATTAGAGCTGAAAGGCTTAAATTAATTGTAGCTACATCTCACAGTCGCATGTTATTTTGTTAACTTGTTGGGTGAAAGGTGAAAAAAAAAATTTCGAGTTGTCCGAAAAGAAACTACTTTAATTATGTTTCAACTGCTCCAAACTTGTATCAACATTATACAAGGAAGTGTAATATATATGTATTAAAAAATAATAACTCAACCCTTCTTTCCGACCAAAATGCCAGTTGATTGTAAAGTGACGTTGTGTATCTATTTTGTCTTGGACAAAATAAGCTACCTTGCGCAATAAGCTGTAAAAAAATTATAGAGCTAAATAATTATAAACTTATATCCCCTTCAACACTAATAATTAAGAACGAAGAAGAAGAAAGAAGATAAACTTATACAATGTAAAAATCCTGGAAAATTTTGTTTTTGTCGGTTTTAAAGAAACAATTATTGTTGTGTCTTATGTGGGTTTAAACAGCGAAAATAAAATGATAATCAATATATTCTTGTGTCTAGTATCGTATGTGCATATAAACAGCGAAAATAAAATGATAATTAATATGTCTTGAATCTTATGTGGATTTAAAGAGCGAAAATAAAATGATATTAATATATCTTGTGTCTAGTATAATATGTGGATATAAACAGCAAAAATATGATATTTAATGTTTCCCCAGGGAGGAGCTGGCAATGAGGATTGATTTGACCGAGGCTAGAGTTCAGGTAGGTTCTATCTTAGGTTAAAAGACATGTTTCTTACCTGCGATTTTACGTATATGTGTTTTAGTGCTTTGTCACGTATTGTAGGGGGTAGAGTTCTTTTTTAATAAAAAGACGAACAAATAATCTATTTGGAATTATCTTTCTTAAAGTAAATATACTTACAGCTCAATATTATTTTTTTACAAGATCTCACTTTCTTAAATGGGAAGGACCAATTTCTGTGTTTATTCGTTTCGCTTAGTGCTGTAAAATCGTATTTTTTAAAATGAATAATGGAATGTGTGTGCGTAACGTGACTGTATCAAAGCTGCGAAACGAAATATAAATCCCACTTTCTAATTCGATCAAACTGCTCCCTCTAATTAACCGCGCTAAACACGGGAAATGTCTTACCCGACCCCGTCGCGAAACTCCCTCCCCGGTCGCCAAACCCCGCGCGTCGAGTTTTGCGGTGTCATTTAATAGCCCGGGTCAATTGTAAGCCATTATGCTCTTAATAAATTACGGCTATGACATGTTTTTTTAAACGCTTCTCTATGTAAAAACGGTTGTGTGTAATACAATCCCGCGATCTAGGATAAAAGTTGGAGTAAGGCAAATGTAATGAACACTAGACCGACAAGTGAGCGTTACTTGAGAAAAAATACGGGACCCCCCATAAAATATTGACTCGGTATTTCAACGCGGGGAATAAAAGTTGAAAATATTATACTTTCCAATTAAAAACCTTTCAAGATGTTGAATTTTTAGAAAGTATTATGTGTAAGAAGTTGACGCTGTTGAAAAAAATAAATGTATTGACATTGAGAAGTTTTTGAAAGGGACTTGAGTGAAGTTTGGCGGTAAGAGTCGTTTTGGTTTTTAGTGTTCCGCATACAAAGCAGGGCAAGGGACTAGCCAGGACTGAATGTGTGAGGGGTGGGGGGTTTTAATGTCAGGGTGAGGGTTTTTTTTGGGAGTGATTGCAAGTTGTTGAGAACTTGAGGAGGGTTTTGAAAAGCTTTTAACTGCGGTGGGGGAGCTTAAAATGTGGGGTGGCTCATGTGAGTTAAACTTGTGGTCATAGATTAGGGACGGCTGTTAAAGGGGTGTCGTTTTTCATTTGTCTTTATTGATGTTGGCATTATTTTTAATTACAAACGCGGAGTTGTTTATTATGTTATGTGTATTACGTTTTGTTTACACAACAAACTATATAACATATAATTCGTGCAGCAACTTAAAGTATACATGGATTATGTAGGTGAAATTAACATAAAGATACACACTTCCGTTACAAAAAAGTAGATAAAACACGATACATTTATATTTACATACATATTTTAAACGTTAGATCATTATTATTATATTATGTGGTAAGTTTGTGCAGTGTTCCTTCCAGGCATCTCTGGGGGGGGGGGGGGGGAGACTTACGAAAAAAATCTACCGCCCCCCATCCTAAACGAAATGGAATTTATATACAAAATATATACTTTTAACAGTGCCCGACCCCCGCCCCCCCCCCCCCCCCGAAAATTTGTGTTCGCCACCCCCCACCCCCCCCCCTCGGAAAATGTCTGGAAGAAACACTGAGTTTGTGATAGTGGAAAAGGACTACTTTTTTACAACTTGTATTTTCTTTCCAACCAGGTTTGGTTTCAAAATCGACGAGCAAAATGGCGTAAGAAAGAGAAGGTCGGAGGTCAAAGCAATCCGTTCAACCCCTACCCCCCGGGGCTGGGGATCATGACCAGGGGCATATTAGCTCCACCCCCTGGACCTCATCTACACCACCCTCACCACCCCCACCCCGCGAGCTATTCTGACCTGCTACTCAAAACCTACGAGAACACGATGATGTCGCGGTACGGGATGACGTCACACATGACCCACTTCGGCCCCGGGGGGTTCTACTCCCCCGCGGCGTTCTCCTCCCTGGGACTATCGACGCCCGGGGGCATCGCTGCCATGCGGACTTTGAACCCTCTCTCCTTGTCCCTCCCGCCCCCGGGATCGTTCCAGCATCTTCTGGCGAGCATGACGTCATCGGCCCTCAAAGCCAGACAAAACGTGGAAGTGACGTCATTGTCGCCGCCATCCACCCCTGTCACCACGTGTTCCAAGACAACCACGCCCTCCCCCGTCCACGACCCGGAAGTGGCTGGCCGCAGGTCCGCAGCGACCCCGACATCCCCGGACTCCAGCCAGGAGGAGGACCGGCGGGCCATGCTGCTTCCTGTGGTCAAAGGAGACATGCGCAGTACGAGCATCGCGTCTTTACGCCTCAAGGCCAGGGAGCATCAGATGAGACTAGGGGCTGATAACTGCAGCCGCATTGTGTACTAGGTCACTCAAGGTGTGTACTAGGTCAGTCGAGGTGTGTACTAGGTCAGGCGAGGTGTGTACTAGGTCAGTCAAGGTGTGTACTAGGTCAGGCGAGGAGTGTACTAGGTAAGTCAAGTTGTGTACTAGGTCAGGCGAGGAGTGTACTAGGTCAGTCGAGGTGTGTACTAGGTCAGTCAAGGTGTGTACTAGGTCAGTCAAGGTGTGTACTAGGTCAGTCGAGGTGTGTACTAGGTCAGTCCAGGTGTGTACTAGGTCAGTCAAGGTGTGTACTAGGTCAGTCAAGGTGTGTACTAGGTCAGTCAAGGTGTGTACTAGGTCAGTCAAGTTGTGTACTAGGTCAGGCGAGGAGTGTACTAGGTCAGTCAAAGTGTGTACTATGTGAGAAGAGGTGTGTATTAGGTCAGTCGAGGTGTGTACTAGGTCAGGCGAGTGTGTACTAGGTCAGTCTAGGTGTGTACTAGGTCAGTCAAGGTGTGTACAAGGTCATCGACTGGTATACAAGATAATTGAAATTTCCTGCTATGTTACCTGAATTGTGTACTAAATCAGTTGCAATATATACAAGTACAAATAAAATTGTGTAGGCCATCTAAGTCCAATACATTGTATACAGCAAGACCATTTAAGTACAATCAGTATATACTACGTCATTACATATTTATGACTTGCTTATGTAACATGGCATGCACAACTAAAAATGTGTATTTGTAACAAAAAGACAATCAATAAGTTTTGCCTAAACTGTTAATCAAAATAATTAATTTCTGTATGCCTATGTTAGGCGTGTAATTCGGCGTGTAAGTTAATTTATATATTGTAGGTTTACTTGGGTTAGTTTTGTGAGCTACAGGATCGACATCTCAATGGCATTAAACAAAATGGTGCGTTGTAAAGCAACCAATCAAACGAGGGCGTGATTTGGTATTCATCATCACGTGACCTGTTACCTGGCAACCCATTTGTCCACATGCCAGATATACCTGTTATAGGTCAGCAAAAGACGGTGGATTCCCCAGGGTTAGACTATACAAAATATCAGTGCAATAGGGAGTGAAATACGGTCAAGGGGGGGGGGGGGGCGAGGGTCGACCCGGGGGGGGGGGGTGATGTAAGAAATACAAGTGTAGATATATTGAAATTTAATTTTTTTTAAAATTGCTACTACGTTGATGAACACTATTAATGTGAACCAGATTACAGCCTGAATTGTCGAAACGAATGTGCTGAAATTTTTAGATGACCCGAACGGAAATAAATTAATGCAAAATTTTTTAAGTAACCCTTTGAAGAAATATTTTAAAGATTAAATTAAATATTAGCCAACCGTTTCAGACATAAATTTGATAGATTAATTTCTTATTTTAATTTGGGATTCTGAAATACTGGCTTTGTTTATTTCAACACTTCTTGTGTTGGGAACTACAGACTACAAACCCATGCATGCATTGACAGTAACCATTGAAATGTTTATATAAAGTACACCTTACATTCTATATAATATACCCAAGATTTTTTAAAAATTGATATGTAAATTTGTACATATGAATTCTGTTCAAAATGTTTTAGAGAGTATTTATTTCTTTTTTAACAAACGACATTCATGTAAATAAATAGAGATTGTGTTTCAAAAAAGTGTGAAATCCTTTTTATTTTTTAAAAATTGCGTTGTTGTTGATTTCGTTTATTTATTTTTCTCGCACTGGGTAATAAAAAACCTGTGTGGTTTGAAACATAAGTTATATATTATGATAGTTCAATGCGAGTAGGTCTATACAAAAAGCAGCTTGAAAAGACGAGAGGTTAGAGCGATGTAATCGAGGGATAGAGTGGGAATGTGGTGTACAGAGTTTCAAACTTTGTAGGAATTTCTGGTTCGGTGGAGTGACGTAGGTATTTGACGTAAGTCATTGGTGAGTGATTTAAGACCAAGTTACCTGGATAAAGCATTGCTCTACGATTTAAGTAGATAAAATTGATGAGTTAATTTTGGTTGGGATGAATGTGGTGGACATAGAGGCCCCAACATAAGTTGGTCCGCCCAGCACTTGCACACTAAATAATCTGCGGAGGTTTCCTATACAAACGGGTCTACTGTTGTCTAAAGACTGTCTAGGGAACCTGGGTGTCTAAAAATGTCTAGGTACCCTGGATGTCTAGAAACTATTTTAGGCACCCTGGGAGTGTGTAAAATAGGACCCTGGCTGTCTAGACACTGTTAAGGGGCCCTAGATGGCAAGACACTGTCTATGGACCGCGGGAATCTAAACATTTTTAAGGAGCTTTGGGTCTTATGGTTTTAATCCAACCCTGCCTGAACACATGTGTGTACATTACACAGAGGTATTTATATACACAGAGGTATTGATATACACAGAGGTATTGATATACAGAGGTATTGATATACACAGTGGTATTGATATACAGAGAGGTATTTATATACACAGAGGTATTGATATACACAGTGGTATTGATATACACAGAGGTATTGATATACAGAGGTATTGATATACACAGTGGTATTGATATACACAGAGGTATTGATATACACAAAGGTATTGATATACACAGAGGTATTGATATACACAGAGGTATTGATATACACAGAGGTATTGATATACACAGAGGTATTGATATACACAGTGGTATTGATATACAGTTACTGATATACACAGTGGTATTGATGTACACAGAGGTATTGATATACACAGAGGTATTGATATACACAGAGGTATTGATATACACAGTGGTATTGATATACAGTTACTGATATACACAGTGGTATTGATATACACAGAGGTATTGATATACACAGTGGTATTGATATACAGTTACTGATATACACAGTGGTATTGATGTACACAGTGGTATTGATGTACACAGAGGTACTGATATACACAGAGGTATTGATATATACAGAGGTACTGATATACACAATGGCAGGGGCGTAGCGAGGGGGGGGGGGCGGGGGGTGCGGACCGCACCGGGTGACACCATTTAGGGGGGTGACACCAAGGCAAAAAATAGCAAAATATATAGAGAAAAACTTGAGGGGGTGGTGCAAATCGAAAGTTTGAGGGGGGGGGAATCGAAAACTTGAGGGGGGTGCAAATCGAAAGTTTGAGGGGGGGGGGGTGCAAATCGAAAACTTGAAAGTTTATCCCCGGGAAGGGTCGCTACGTCTCAGGGGGGGGGTGACACCATTAAGTGCCGCACCGGGTGACACCCGACCTCGCTACGCCACTGCACAGTGGTATTATATACACAGAGGTATTGATATACACAGTGGTATTGATATACACAAAGGTATTGATATACACAAAGGTATTGATATACACAGTGGTATTGATATACACAGAGGTATTGATATACACAGAGGTATTGATATACACAGAGGTATTGATATACACAAAGGTATTGATAAATAATCAGATACACGTTTATGACTGCCCACGATCACAAATTTTGCTAAACTCTACTTCACCTAACCAGACTAATTTTTACGATAGCTTAACACATGGTATGTATTGGGGGGGGGGGGGGGAGACTCTATTGAATTGGCCTCCGCATCTTTGTACACAACAATAAACTCACAAAAAGACTGCAACACTTTTGTCAAACATTTCAAATCTTCTTACCCACAATTTTTTTTACTTTAACCAGTTTGTTTTTTCAATGTTAGACGTAGGGATCAGCTTTGTTGTGGGTCCTTCAACCACCCCCACTTTGCCACCGGTAATGGACGAATTAAACTAACATCAAACGCCAACTTGGCAAGTAAAACTATCCCTACTGGCACGTTGCTAATCGAATTGAAGAAAGAGTTTAACCTTTGTGTGGCTGATACTCTCAGCATCTCTCAACCAAGGCCAACCAGATTTGAAGCTGCATGGAGAATTTGTAGGATATTAACGCCCCTAATCCTCTTAGAAATTAGAGAATTCTCTTTTTTTAAAAAGGGTTTGTCTCGAAAGATATTCATAGCTAAAATAAAACATCACGTAGTGTATAATCAGGCCGGAACATTAGAAAACCATGACAAGACAATTCATATGAGTATTAAAAAAAATTATGATCAAGTTACATACAATCTGACCTTTGAGTTTAATAATACAAGACAAGTGCCAACCTGTGACCTAGGACTATAGCCTACTCTAGGGTTGTGGGAGATTTAGAAGAGAGAGAAAGAAAGATTTAAAAAACAAAGTATACTTTGACAAGCATATAGCTGACCACACTATCTCTTCATATGCCGAGGTTACAGATACAGGTGAACTCTACTTCACTTGCATATGGACCGTCAGGTTCGGAACGAGAATTTTATTTTACACATTTTATATATTTATAAATATGTACTTGTTAAATGTGTATTTATTGATATATGTCATTACTAAGCTAAGAACAGAGCAACAAGTTATCTATGGACTATTTATACCCTCCAAGTTTAAAACAACGGAAAACAAACACAAAGAAATAGTACTACAAGATACTTTCAGATAAAGTTTATCCATAATAGGAAGGATGTTGTGAGCAATACAGTCGCAGACACGCATAAAATAATTCTTTGAAAAATATATTTGCAATATATCTAGTGCCACTGCTAGAAGAAGGTGTGTGTGTGTGGGGGGGGGGGGGGGGGGGGTTAGTAAGTATAGTATAGTGCTGACCACACTAACCCTGCTATGTCAAGGTCACCTGACCAATAGAAAGGGCATTCTTCTATTCTAGGATATTGTGGAACGGTGTGGTCGAGTAGACGAACCAACTGTTACTTACTGAAGGTGATTTCTCGGGTTTTGTTAATTGGGCTCTATATTTCTTGACGTCACTGACTAGTTGATACGAAGGACTGATTTCACGCAACGTCACATTAGGGGAACTTCACATTTTTAATGTTTTGTTAAACTTCATAATTTTAATGTCATGTCAGGGGAACTTCACATTTTTAATGTAAACTTTACATTTTAATGTCTTGTCAGGGAACCTTCACATTCTGAATGCTGTTTTAAAAATACACCACCCCTGCGTGAAGAATAAAACACCTTTTATAAATATCACAACTTGTGTTGAGAATTTAAGCTGTTTAACTTTCCCAAAGAACACAAGATTATTTCAAACATCATGTTTGGAAACAACCAGCTATTACGGCTATTGCTGGTCCTAACACCTTGATGTTAAGTGAATCAAGTCTTAAAATAAAGCAAATATTTTCCCCCCACGAATTTATTTTTCCGTGGGAATATCAGTTCACTTGTCTCGGCCAGGGAAAAGAAAAAAATAAGAAAGGACTTAAAAGTGGATAGTCTGTGAGACTGGCGATGGAAGGGATTTAAGACGGCGAGTTAAAACAAATCGGGGATAATCTTTTAATCACCCGGCAAACACTCGCCCATTGGCCAGACTTTCATGCCGTTTGACCCCGGTGTTTGCCGGTTATGATAACGAGGCCGGAGCGATAACAAAATTGTCTGCAGTCAAACTCACCAAGGACCTGCGACGGCGCAGGCAAACAGTGAATGGGGACACGGTGTAAACACAAACACAACACCGGAATAGTTTTCGTCTGTAAAACACATTATTCTCGAGATATATTTTGGAGATAGAAAACGTCTGTCGTAAATATTTAAAAATAGGCATGCATTTATAATTTGATAACTTCTTAAGTTTTATTTTTACTTTTGTGCGTGTTTTTAAACTTAAATCAAGCGGGAGTGATCTCCCCTAAACTTTCTCGAATATTGTTATATAACACTACCGGGGATGGCAACTCGGGATATAGACATTATTTTTTATTAAATTTTTAAATACTTAAGCTTTTAAAAATACAGTAGAATGTAATAGTGTGGAAAATTAATACTTTATAAATTCATATGCGTTTTTTTCCGGTCACAGGAAATTACTCAAAATTTGAAAGAAAATAGAGAATTAGATCTTTTACTTATATGTGAAATTTCGTCTATCAAAACCAGCACTCGTTATAGGCTTTTGAAAAACGAAAGTAAAATAAGTTCCCATTCCGGTTACCGGAAATCGTCAAAACGTTGATACAGAACTACAAATTTGATATCATACTTATATATGAAATTGCATCAACCTAACTGTAACAAATTGTACAGTCCAGTTTTTCCTATTCGATGACGTGTAAAAGTTCGAGATTTTGATAAATCTGGTTTTAGAATTTTTGCCCGATTAAAATAAGTCCACAATACTCCGTAAATAATGAAGTATTCTGGTGTAAAACGACGAAAACTGTCAAAATTTCATGTGATTTTTGTGCACGATTACAATACTTCCTCTATACTCAGTATACGAGAAAGCAAAAAAGGATGTAATAACAAGCTATTTAAATAGTAGTGTATCATTATATTATTAAAGAAAATATTTTATTTTTCTCCTTTTTAGTGCAACCTTACATACAACTTTTCATTAAAACGCTTTTTATGCATTTTTTTAGTCCTAAGATTTCATTGCTGTTTAATGATTTACAGCGAAGACCTATGATAATTTATATTTAATGTTCATCAGCTCACGTTAAAAAAATAATCACTAATCTTTAAATTAAAACACCCTGATCTTTTCCTTTAATTATTGTTACCTTATAAAAACTATACAGATAATATTTATTTAGAACTAATCAAGTTTACTCGCTGCTCATTTTTTTAAAAATTGGTTATTTAATGACATCGATAGCACTTTAAAACAAAGTATTTCAACAACGTAAAACAAAATATTTTTACAAGAATATTAGGAAACGTTTTTAACAGTTTTCACTACATTTTTAATATGTTTAAACTAAATATTTTAAGCCAACATAAAACAAATAAGTTATTGTAATTACGCGCAGAGTTTTAACACATCTTTAGATACATCATTAACATATTGGAATTCAGCTTTACACCCGTACAAAAATGAAACTGTTAAAAGCGTAAGCAAATGTTTTTTAACAGCTTGCTCAAGAATTTCTGATCGAGAAAGTATCGTATTTTTAAAAGCTGGGAGGAGTTTAGCATATTTAAGCGTCGATGTCTGGGTTTCAATATGCCATCTCTGTTTTCGCTCTTTACAAATATTTTAAAACATCCATCAAAAGGTTGGGATCTATTTTCAATTCAGTCTCGGTTTTCGCTTTTTTCTTCTTTCCTAAAAAAAAAATCTCAAATTGAATTCGTGGGAAATATCAACAATTTGAGACGGGTTCAAAATCAAAACAAGCAAAAAGAAAAGTCCTCGAATACCCCACGGGGATATCGGAACTAGCAAGGGCGGTAATGTAAAGTAATTTTTGTGGTCGGGGCGGAAGAACTCAAATTGATATCCAAAAGCGCATCTCACTGACGTAACTCGCCTCGCGACGATTGGCGCCTCATTATGAAAAATCTCCACTTGCTTGAAGAAGAGGACTGGAGATGTTTGGACAGCATTACTTCCCCTTTGTGGGGCCACCGCGTGTACACAAACGCCATTTTTCCCACGTCCCCCCCTTCCATCCTGTCAGTCGGCCATCTCTTCATTCGTTACCCATCCATCCTCGATTATCTTCTATCCCCCTTCAATTTTACAAATAAAATAAAGTACATTGAATACATCCCTCCCCCCTCACCCCCCGTCCCGGCACACTCAACCCCTCTCTCAGCCAACCACCAACAGATCTTGAACCTCCAAAAAAAAATCTTGAAACGAAACCCCTCCAATCAATTTTCCCCCGCTTAAAAAAAATCGATCCCTGCCCAGACAACAAGACGTTTTTTTTGATCTTCCAAGACGCGAACAATAGCGAACCCACCCTTAGCTGTAAAAAGCGAAACACTCTGCAAACACAGAAACAAAAACCCTCGCATCGCCCCTCTGTTGTGTCCGTGTTTGTTCAGTCTCCATCCACTGCGAACCTCCGAGACGGATTATTCATTTCATTAAATAAACGAGCCAATCGATAGGTCAGGCTTTGAGCGGCACGTGACACAACACAAGCATATACCCCGGATGGCAAATGATAGCCATAAATTATTTAAAGTGCCTAAATATCAGACGGTGATGCGAGGTGGGACGACGGAAAATTTCGCTCACAAATGACGGGATTTGTTTTCTCGTTCAACTCTCGTATATAAATAATTACATTGGCGAGATTTAGAGTTTGATCGAGAATATTCGATATTTGATTAGTCTCGGAGATTAGTAATTAGAATCGTGTAATGTCTTCTCGCATTAAATCACATATAAAAACGAATTTATAATTAAAGGAGAGGGTTACGTAATCAGTGGATATCAGGTTTTAGAGAACATATTGAGGAATATTTCAATATTTTAAAATATATAAAGTGGTCAGGAAATACTTGGCGGGGGGGGGGGGGGAGATGTTCTTGGATTTTTTAAAAACAAAGATAAGATCTTATAATATTTAGATACAGTGGCGTAGCGAGGTCGGGTGTCACCCGGTGCGGCACTTAATGGTGTCACCCCCCAGAGGCGTAGAAACCCTTTCCGGGGACAAACTTTCAAATTTTCGATTTGCACCCCCGCCCTCAAACTTTCGATTTGCACCCCCCCCCCTCAAACTTTTGATTTGCACACCCCCACCCCCTAAAACTTTCGATTTGCACCCCCCTTCAAGTTTTTCTCTATATATTTTGCGATTTTTTGCCTTGGTGTCACCCCCCTAAATGGTGTCACCCGGTGCGGTCCACACCCCCCACCCTCGCTACGCCTCTGTTTAGATATGATTTGTAAATTTCTCTTGACCTTGTACTCAGCCTGTGTATTGAAACACCTGCAGCAGTACATTTTATTTTGACACATTGCCATTTTTCTTAATGTTGTCTCTCAATCCGACCTAGCTCAGTAGATCTCATGCTTTTCTTATTCTCAGTCATAATGTACCATACCTACCACATTCTAGATACACAAACGATACGTCTACTTTTTTTTAAAGACAATGTTGTGAAAACATATCACAACAACGAGTTACTTGCCTGCTGTCTTGAGCGAGCAACTATTGAGGGCATATGCCCAGGGACAAGGGCATAAATACACTAGATAAAATGCGTGCCATTTAATTAAACTCTGGAACTGTGTGCTTGATCGGTCATACAAGAATAATTATCTGTGTTTTTAATTTGATATTAATCATTGCATATTTATAGTTTTACAATACATCTCTTTTTTGATAATCAATAGCTTCATATTCTATGTCATCTACATATATTCTCTACTGCAAAGATGTCTCCTGACTTAAAGTTAAAAATTAGTGCTTTGTCTTGTCTATATTGTTTTTTTTTGTCAAGTATTTTATATTTTCATGTCTAGATTGTACTTTGTCTTGTTTAACCGTGAGCTCCAAGACTGGATTCCATCTTATGCCCTATGGTAGTGAATGTCTTCAGCGGAACTCCTGGACGCACATAAACTCTTTGGACATGAACTTTACTGGGCGTTAACTCAACTGGATGTGTTACTATTTTGACATGAACCCCTGGACATAGACTCATTGGGCATAAGCCCACTTAAACATGAACCCCGTGGAAAATACCCCCACCCCTCTCTCTTTAGAAATAAAACCTTGGTCATAATCTTTAAGAGTTTTATAGCAGAGATGAACTAACAAATTAACAATTTCAATGTATATGTTCTCTATATAACTATGTTAATGGGTCTAAATTGTATCAAAATTTAACTACCGACAAAAAAAACTATTTAGCAG